>NC_056749.1:141803130-142125630 GCF_019279795.1 Protopterus annectens | reverse complement strand
TCATAGATTCATACTAAGCTAACTGCCCTTGCGAGCCATTTTAAGCCTAGCCAGTTATCCCTTGTGAGACTCAAACCCTGCATCTTGTGTTTGTAAGGCAAACACCTTAACCATTAGGCCACCCTCCCAACCCCTAAAAAATTTTATCCACAAGACTGCTCAGCCTCCAGCTGGTCCTGTAGAACCTACGACCCGGGATTAAACACCTGACCGTGATGCACATCTCCCCATGTGCATTATCGGGAATATATACCTTACACATTTGCATGGTGGCAGTCGGATATAAGGTGATTAAGGCGCTTTAAAGCAGACATAACTAGGGTTACCACCTGTCTCACTTTGCGAGGGACAGTCCCTTTTTGGGCAGTTGTGTCCTGACCAAATATAATACAATGGCAAATGTCCTGTGATTGTAGGAAATACTTATGTCTCATATTTCATGTAACACTTGTATTGCACTACTGAACAATAATTGTGTGACGGTTGACGCCAACTGCCTTTAACTTTATCACTTTTAGTCTTCTGTGAGGAGCAATGGGACAAGAATTAGCTAGGCGTAACATAAGGCAGACATCTAGACCACTGAGATATATATATATATATATATATATATATATATATATGGATCACATTCACATTACCGAAAGTACAGTTATCCAAACCACAGTTTGCCAAGACCCTAACTCCAAATTTACACTTCTCCGAAATGGTACTTTGATGAAACAGAAAACAGTTAAACCACATTAACTAATTTTTGCAGTGCCCCATACACCCCTTGCTAATTATATATACCAGCTCCGAGATCACACTACAGTGACAAGAGTATATTTGTTCATACATACTGCAGTGCGTTTGCAAAGTGCTGTTGAGGAGAAGTGTAAATTTGGAGTTATGGTGTAGGCAAAATGTAGTTTGGAGGACTGTACTTTCGGCAATGTGAATGGGAACCACATATATACATACACGTATCTGGCATCCTGCAGGGAGTGCTGCTGTTATTCCTTCGTGGCTGAATGATGCTGTCTCTTAAATCAATTCTGAAAGCAAAGGCTGCAGTGTTTGAAGCAGGGATGGAATTGTCTCACCATTTAACTACAGTTATATTTCATATAGCAACCACTAGAACCTCTTGGAGGTATGATGGGGAAGAAAGAGGTAACTGGGAACATATTTTCTGGGAGTGTAATGAGTTGACAGACTTTAAAGATTCCCTGCAAACTGCACTGTCAGAGCTACTAGGTGAACAAATTGGTTTAACGAAGGATTTTTTTTTTGAGCTATGATATACATTCGGAATTGCCTAGACATAGTAAGGACTTGTTGGGTCTAATTATGGTGGCCTCCAAAAAAAGCAATTACTAGAAAATAGAAATTGAAGTCTAAACCAATTGTACTAGAAGAAGTGAATATAGTAACAGAGATAAAACAACTGGAATTGGGATCTTTAGAAAAGGGTAGGAGCAAATTATATAGAAAAAATCGAAATTGTGGGAATAATACATGCAAGGGAAGAATGAGGTTTAAGAGATGCAGGAACTGAATGAGCTAAGGATTGGCTGACAAGTGATGTACAATGTTGGTAACTAAAATTATGTCAATATGATTTGTGATGTATAATATTTGGAACTAAAATTATGTCAATATATGTAATGTATAATGTTTTTAACTAAAATCATGTCAATAGGGTTTGTTTTCATTTATATAAATGTATGACTGCAAATGTTGCATGTGATAATTTAATAAAGACGTTTCTTGTATATAATGGAAAAAAAAGATGCAAGAAACTTTTTTTTTTTGTAGCTGGTTCTGATGAAGTCTTAAAATAAAAGAGGAGAAAAGCTCTTGTGACTGATTAAGGAATAAAGATTTGAAATACTTTTGCGATTTGTGCCAGTGTTATTTCAGCCCCAACTTCTGATGCAAACTGAGCCATTTCTTAAGACATTTAAATGTAACTCATTAAGTTACTAATGCAGCAATAACTCTTATCAATACCTAAAGCTTCAAACAGGAAAAAAGGGTCCCTTGAATATACCTTTCTTTAGAAACAACAAGTATGTATACCATACAGAATATTAGGTGCAGAGAGAGCAGGAAAAAGCATAAAGAAAGACCTTGACATAAAAACGCTATGTGATCAAAGTGCAATGAATGAAGGAAACAATGTATCCAGAGAAAAATCGGAATACAACTGGCTCAGCTTTTAAATGAGATGTCTTCATACCTTTATGACACAAGAATGGCGGTTGCTGGACTGGCACGTCATACAGGTATTTCCTGAAAAAAGGGAGCATTTCTAGGATACTTAGGAGCAGTTAAAAAGTACTTCTGTTCTTTAAGGTTGTCTTTTTCTTCCCAACTAGAACACAAAAGATGTAATTTCCTGTATATGTAACACTTAAAATTTGAGTTTTAATGTCCTCAGCAGTTAGCTAATCAGACTGTCTCAGACTGTGCCAGTCACAGCTGCTCTGGTAGTTGTATCTACTGTATCAAATTGCAAACCTTAAGAGTTTGCACGTCTACCAGATAAAAAGTTTTCATCTTAGAGTGCAACTCCTCTTTTGACTTTGCTAAATTGTTTACATCCTCTATCATACATAAGGCTGAATTTTGAAACAACATGGGGGCTACATTATTACAGTTTCTGACTGCAAAGGCAGTTGAAATATAAATCCATTTACAAACCTTTCAGACTAGCTCACTTCCTAGTAAAGAACACAGTAGCTAATGTAAAGGAATATGTACTATGCGCATCAGAAGATACTGAAATTGTTATCACTGGAGGATCTGATTACAAAAATTATAATAATTAAACTGTTTCTTTATTAAAGTTTAATTATAAGTCTGCTAGCCTGCAAGCTGGAGGTGGACAATCAGTATGCCTCAGAGTTTTTGTTCATAAAACTTGAAACATTTTAAAGGGAAGGGGAATTCTCCAAACTAATTCTGGGCTTTTGAGCATTTGTAATAACCTCTTCATATGTGAGGAAATATAAGAGATAGTCTAGTCACATTTTTTGACAGTTATACTAACAGTCTTATTAAAGTTAGCACCCTGGAGGGGACAGCCTGAAGGCTATGAATATGCATCTCTGCAATCAGAAACAATACACTGTGAAGACAAGTGCTGAAGCTTCAGTAAGTTCTTACTTTCATCTGATGGCTGAGGAGACGGACTTCTGATTCTTTTTGATTTATAAGTGTCTTTTGCCAAGTATAAATGGAGGTGAGTGCTGACCACATAGGTCCATCCTACTTCAGTCACCATGAAGTACCATCTTATGTACAGAATACAATCCAGTCAGTGCTGATGGACTGTCATTTGTAAGCCTTCCTCAGTACCTGGGGAGACTAATGGATCGATGGACAGTGCCAACCCTGGGAGCCTACTGAACTTCAGGCCCTTTTTCACAGAGACTTGTGCCTTAGGCTCCTAAGCCTGAAGTATAATTCTGGGGGTAACCAAGTTCTGATCCCTACTGTTTACCAACGCTGGTGCTTTCTTAAACTTCAGTTTAGGTAGCAACATAAGTTGAGACTTCTCCTGCACCAAAAGGACCATCTTTCTCTTCTCTGCTACTGGAATTCAGTAAGTCAGATGTGTGAGGTGCTTTTGCAGAAAAGAAAGAAAAACTTCCCAAAGTAATGCATGGAGGACTGCCTTCTTAATGTATGTCCCCTAGTTTTGAATAAGCATCCTGACTCTCTCTGTTTTTTTTACTTAAAAATTATCTGAATTATTTTCTAAAGACTTAGACCTTATCTTAGTAAATCAGGATTGTAAGATCTTATATGAAATTCTGTGTTGCTTGTTTGAACTTGTCACACTGTTCACTTTGGTGATGTGATCAGAGCTGAAGCAGAAAAGTCAATGCATGACAAAGACTTTTGAGGCTATTTTCCTACTCCTGTCATACTTATGAGTTTAGCAATTACTGGTAATTACACTTCAAATAAATTAACTTCTCTAAAGAAAGAGCTACAAAAGTTGCATTTCAGCTATTTGCATGGTAAAACGTTTTCTTCATATCAGTGGCAGATGAGGAACACACACACAAAAAAAAGAATAAGAGAGAGCATGAACTGTCATGTGACATAAGAGGGAACAACACATGTGCTATCTAGCATCAATGTAGTCCAGCACGAGCCTGTACTGGTCTATAGGTAATGAAGTCACACATACTGGAACTGCATATCAAAGAAAAAAAACACACAGTGTGTGGCATAACCCACGTTACAATTTACTGCGACAGTGACTTCACTCAAAAGAGTGCATCTGCTGTCTACTAAAATGTGAATACAACACACCCACTGCATTTTTATTGGTCCTGACCATTCAGTCCAATGACTTCTTCCAAGTTCAGCACCATGCTGTCCACTAATGCATGCATGTGCACTGATGTATTAGATTCCAGGAAGTTTATAAAATAACCTGCAATCAGAAGCTCATATGCAATGCTCACACTAAAGTATCAAGATACAAAAAAAAAAAAAGATTGTTGTTATGCTTATTCAGAGTCGATGAAGGTCATGGGTATTAACAAACACATATAGCTAAGGGCAGGGGTATTAACAAAGAGATATAGCTAATGGCAGAGGTATTAAAGGGATACAGCTAATGGCAGGGCTATTAACAAAGGGATATAGCCAAGGGCAGAGTATTTAAGAGCTATAGCTAAGGGCAGGGTTATTAATAAAGAGATATAGCTAAGGGTAGGGGTAATAAAGGGATACAGCTAAGGGCAGGGGTATTAACAAAGGTATATAGCTAAGGGCAAAGTATTAAAGAGATATAGCTAAGGGCAGGGTTATTAACAAAGGGATATAGTTAAAGGTAGGGGTATTAAACAAAGGGTATAGCTAAAGTCTGGAAGGAGAATGATATTACTAAAGTGCATGCTGGGAAATGGTGCAATGGATACAGCCCATACTGGGAAATGACACTGGTGAGACACTGGGTAAAAACTGTAAAACCATTAAGAAATAGATAGGATGAAACATGGAGGCAGACAGAAAAGAGACGTGAGGAATGGCATGATGCAAGAGTTAACTGTTATATTATGAGCGGATGACAGCCTGGTATTTACTGAGGGCAAACAATATGCAGAAGGGCAACATTATAAATACTTTAAAAAGTCTCTGTGTACATATAATATGCAATGTACATAAGTAGGTAAATGATTCAATAGTAATACAGAATTTTGTGTGATATACAAAGTGTAACGTGAGAATATGATGGCTTGCTGTAATGAAAATAGGTCAAATGATATGTTTAAATTGTTATGATGTATGTGTTTTTCTGTGTTAGTAAAAATTTCTTTACAGAAAAAAATAGATGTTTTGGTTTTCCGCACAAAGTATCTTGCTCTACATCACTAAACTACAGAGTCAGAAACGCTGTATTACTATTTATCCCACCACCCACTCCCTTACTGTACATATGGCATCTATTTATTAAACTCTCCTTTCTGACACAAATCAAGCTTGACTTAGCTTACAATTCAGTTATAAATCATCCCATCAACTACAACCTTTAGTCATACAACTGTTTTGTGAAATCCTAATGAAATCCTAACCAATACAGAATTTTCAGTACAGCTTCTCTCTCTTTGGTCCATTGTCTCCTTAAACTGTTATAAAATAAAAAGGTCCCTCTCTTTTACCATCATTATCTGGGAGCTATGTTATATGGGCTGGAGACAGTGGCATTGACAAAAAGGCAGGAGTTTGAGCTGGATGTGGCAGATTTAAAGATGTTAAGATTTGCACTGGGTGTGACGAGGGTGGACAGGATTAGGAATAAATATATAAGAGGGTCAGCCCAGGTTGGAAGGTTTGGAGACAAAGCCAGAGAGGCACAATTACATTGGTTTGGACATGTGCTGAGAAAGGATGCGGAGTATATTGGGAAAAAGATGCTAAGGATGAAGCTACCAGGTAACAGGAAAAGAGGAAGGCCTAAGATAAGGTTTATGGATGTGGTGAGAGAGGACATGCAGGTGGTTGGTGTGATGGAGCAAGATGCAGAGGACAGGAAGAAATGGAAACAGGTGATCCGCTGTGGCGACCCCTAACGGGAACAGCAGAAAGAAGAAGATGATGATGATCTGGGAATGCCCCTTATTCAAGCAATGGGATCTTCCAGTAATGTGTTATTACAGGTATCCAAGTTCAAAAATAAATGGCAAATGTCTTGTTAGTTTACTTGGCCATAATCTACAGAAGAGGCTCTCGAAATAACAAAGACCATAACAGATATCATAACATATTCCATTAGCATTAAACTAAGAGTAAAATGAAACCCTCTTATAAATAAATCAGCTGTCCTACACTTGACTAACAGAAGCTAGGATGCAGTAAATGATATGTTTATGAAACCACACTGTGACATTCTCTTCATGAGCAAAAAATTTGACTTGCAATACTTTAGTTTCAGCCATTACTAACTTCTCAGTCTACAACTACATACCGGTAAACCATAAATATAGGTGTAAAAATCAGCAGAAATCACAAAAAGTAAGCAATGCAACAAAAGTGAAAAAAAAATACTACTAAGCTTTTTGGGAATTGCCCTATTTGTAAAAATCAAGTGAAGATTAAATAAAGTGCAGAAGTTCTTTGCTTACACAAGAATTTAAAACTTGACTTCTGGAAGTCTGTAATCTGGAATATTTAACTATCACATCAAGATCTCCCCAGAATACTGTTAAATGCAATGAATGGAAAAAAGTCTACAATTTATTACAAAATAATTACCTGATCAATTTATAATTGTTGAGAATGTCTTTGTATATAGTTTATTTTATGTTTGTTGTATCATTATTTGACTATTTGAAAATTGTTAATTTCTAATGTACATATTTATTTTTCAATTTTAATTCTAATAAAATTGTTTTGAAAAAAAAGTTCTTTGCTTAAGAACTTGGTTTAATAGAAAAGGTGGTAATCAATAATAAGGTATTTTTTTAACTATAAAAGAAAAGTGAAAGGGTAGATAAGTGACTGTAAGCATCAATAATCAGTGAATTAATCACTCAGTCACGGGACATAGCTAATATAGCTAAAGAAACATTCAGTGCAACATTCACAATAAGTGATGATAAAATTGTGACTGCAAGTTAAGTAGTGAAGTGGGTAATGACCTGAATGCAATCATGAAGGGATAAAGCTCTCACTGCAGCCAAGAGGGGTCAAGCACTGAGAGAGTCAGGTGGGGAAGATGGAGTCAGAGGCGACACCCAGCAGGACATGGGTGCTGCTGGGAAGAAAGCATGAAGAGCCAACAGTTTATGCCATGGGTGGGGGGACCACCACAAGTATGGAAATAAGCATTCAGTGAGACCTGACACCACAACTCATAATACACAACAAGCTGACAAGTACCATGGGAAAAGAGCAAAACTGGTTGTTGGTACAAAGGGGGAAGCATCCATTACGTGACTACTATACCTCTCAACCTCTAACAGCAAGAAATCACAACAAAGACAAAAATAATGGGGGGCAAAAGGCCCAAAATCAGGCACAGATTTTAAGTATTGCTTTTAAATACTTAGACAGTTGCTATAGTAACAGGTTTTGAATAAACATGTATTTTCTGAAGGATATGAAATCTGAAACTCAAATGTATGTCATTTAGTGACTTCAGTCTCCAATGATTTGCCAGAAAACAAAAACAAAAAAAAAACAAAACTGTGCAACACAAAGAACAAAAGCATGAGGTACAAATTTTGGACAATCTGTAAACATTTGGACAGCTGAGTGGTATAGAGACTACAGATCTGAAAAGGTTGCCATAAAAAAATTAAATACTCAACTTCAAAATACCAGAAGACATGTCTGACAGTTTGCTGTCCAGAATCAAGGAAAAAAACTCAGTGTGTTCCTACTCTCTGCAATAGGCTGTACTGGTATAAATTCACAAAGTGGGGAGAGGTGGAAAAGTTGCATCAAAGCCAAATAATTATACGATTCAACCAAGCAGTATATAATATAAAAGCATGGTGAAAACAGTGACAAAACTTATTCAAAATGACACAGGTACCCTACCATCTGTTATTTATGAAATGCCAGAGATTTATTAGAGCAAGATACTGCCTTTTTATAATACTGTGGCCTTCTTTAAAAAGATAAAAGCAGCACTTGGGAAGGGATTGCTAGTATGTTCTGTTTATTCACTCTTTCTTTATTTTACATTTGTTTACCAGGAAAGTCCGAACAGGCCAGGTCCATTTACAGCAGACGCACTAGGAGAAAAGCTCCACATTTACAAAACAATCGGACAAAAAAATCAGACAAAAATGTAAAACAAACAAAGAGAATAACAATGTATGAAGTAATAAAAAACAATATGGTTATCAAGGGAAATTTCATGCTAGAGATAAAGAAATTAGAGTTGTGGTACTGTAGCATAGAAACAGTAACTATACTAGGAAGAAAGGTATATGAAGAAGCAAAATAAATGTGTTAATACATGGACATAGCCAGGTGTTCATAAGATGTGATTTAAGTGAGTTTTGAAACAGTGTGGTAGTCGAGGCAGAAGTCAGAGAATAGGGGAGGCTGTTCTAGGTTCTAGATATGGTGTGGGAGAATAGGGCTTTCTCAGAATTATTTTCAGTCCTTGAGATAAAGAGTAGTGATTTGTCAACAGAACTGAGAGGGCAATTACATTTGCAGTGAGTGAGAAGCTGACTTAGCTCTGGGGTTTTATCAGGATTTTTCAGGATGTTATAGGCAATGATTGGTGGTGGTAACTGAGTAGTTGAAGACGTTCTAGCCATTGTAGGCCCCTTAGAGCCTGACAGTAGTGGGTTCTGAAAGAGGAGTATTTAGCAAACCTGGCAATTTTATTATAACATGACTCAATTTTCTCAAGATCAAATTTTCTGGTTAGATTAAGAACTGGTGCTGCATACATTAGTGTGGCCAATAGGTGATTTTGGGCTAGGGTGATTAGAGCCTGATCTGAGAGGAAATTTTTGTGTCTGTACAGTCTTCCCATTTTTTGTGTACTTTTGTGATGGTTTGGGAAATCTGGACATCAAAGAGGTGTTTTTTGTCAATTTCTACACCAGGGAGTTTAGTATGGCTTGAAGGAGAGATGGTAGTGCAATTTTTGGAAGTGATGGTAAATAAAGAGGGGTAGGTTTCAATTTATTGGAGGTGAATCGGAGCAATTTATTCTTGCTGGGGTTTAGGATGAGTTGGATATCTACTCCATTTCTCCACAGAAGTAAAGGATTCCTGAGTGAGTTTTTGTAGAGTGGTGAGAGATGGGGCAGAGCAGATTAGAGATGAATCATCTGCATACTGGATAAGTGTGGCATGTTGGATGGATGTATGCAGATTGTTAGTGAAAATAGAAAAAAGAAGTGGGACCAGTATTGATCCTTGTGGCACTCCAATGGTAGTAAGGGAGATAGTGTGCCTTGCCACTGGACGGATTGCTGCCTGTCCGATAGATAAATCTTGAACCAGGCCACAGTAGAGTGGGCAAAGGATAAGGGAAGCTAGAGTATCTAGTAGTAAGGAGTGTGATATCATATCAGAAGCTTTGGAGATATCTAAGAATATAGCTGTTAGAAAGTTATTGTCATTTCCGTGTTGGTTGACCAAATTAGTGAGAGAGAAAAGGGCAGTAGTTGTACTATGGTATGGCCAGAATTCATGTTGTGTGGTGGAAAGATGTGTGTGTGTTCAGGAATTGCATAACCTGAGAATGAATACATTCTCAAGTAGCTTAGACAATGGAAATAATATGTCAATTAGGATGTAATTTGAGAAGTCGAAAAAGAGTTGCCACCTTTATGAAAAGGAATGATATATGAAAATTTCCATAGATGAGGGATATAGGCTTCCTGTATTCAGTGGTTGATAAGGATAGAGACAGGATAAGATAAGGATTCAGCATCTGTTTTAGGAAGTTGACAGGTATACTATCAGCTGCAAAGGTGGTAGATTTCAATTTTAGGATGAGTTTTTTAATTGTAGAGGTCGGAACAGGAGAGAGGGCAAAGGAAGGAATGTTATCCAGATGTTTGGTTGGGGTACGCTTCTGGTTGTTTTTGGATAGTTGGGTTGATAATATCAGAATATATTTGGTGAAATGGTGATTAAAATGGGAGGCTATGCTCTTGCTATTATCAGTAGCTAGGAGCTGGAGTGGTGGTTTTGCCTGGTTTTAGTAGGGAGTTGATAGCTTGCCAACATTTTTGAGGATTTTTTTGAGTATTTGCTTTGGGCACCAAGGAAATAGTTTTGTTTATCAAGTTTGGTTTGCTTCTTGGCCTGATTTCTAAGTTGTTGGTAGTTATCTCTCTCCCAGATTTTCCAAGCCTTGTCTCTGGACTTTAGTAGGGCTCTTGTGTCCCTGCTTAGCCATGGTGCACAGTTAATCTTAACTCTTACCTTCCTGATGGGTGCGACACTATTGAGGACATTGGTGAAGGTACTATTGAAGTAGCCGACTGCCTGGTCTAATTCTAGGGTTCATAGTGGCTCCCAGTTACATTGTTTTAAAATAGTGTTAAGTTCCTGAGGGTTCAGGTTGCGATCGCGTCTGATTTATCTATAGGCTGCGGGCTTCGGTAAGTTTGTGTGTTTGCGTAGGAGAAATGTGGGATGCTGGTCACCAAGACCATCTGGTAAACAGCCTATATGGTAGTTTTGTTTGGGGCAATTGGTCAGTATCCAAATCAAGAATAGATTGTTTTAGGGATTTTTATCTACTCTAGTGGGTTATTGAATGAGTTGAGAAAAATCTGAAAAGGTTAATATGGTTAGTGAGGTTGTTAGTGTTACAGTCTGACCAGTCAGTATTTAGGTCGCCCAGTAGGATAGTTTCTTGTGGAGGTTATTACCAGCCTAGTGTAAGATTTCTTCAATTATGTGACAGTTATTTCCTGGAGGGATGTAGCAACAAAGTATGTTGATTCTTTTTTTGTTGTTAAAGTATAAGACTGAGACTAAGAGTTCCATGTTATGAAAATTTAGGTAGAGGAGATTGTGGAGGTTGGACATTGAGTGTGTTTTTAAAAAGAATTGTGACCCCACCTCTCTTCCTGCCTACTCTAGCTAGTCTTAAGATATTATAACCTGGGGGAGGATTTCTTCATTTTGTGTGCTAGGTTTTAGCCATATCTCTGTAATGGTCAGTGTGTCAGGAGAATAGTGGGTTATTAATGCATGTAGGTCAGGGAGCTTGTTAGATATACTCCTGGCGTTGATGTTAAGAATCAGTAGGTCAGACGTCTGTTTGGTTAAGAGTATGGTTTTGAATAGTCCTAGGTTTGTGTGTATGTCTCCTGAGATAAGTAGTTTCTTCGTAATAAATAGTATATGTTTAATTTTGTGAGCTATCTTGGCATGTAGGCTCTGTGTATGTGTGGTATTGTGCTATCACTGAATATTGTATAGCTGATAGCAAAACTTATGTGAGTTTTTGTAAGTGTGGAAATATGAGTAGTATGGTATGTAACGTTGTCCAGTGGTGTGTTAGTATGTGTGCATGTGATGTAGGCTAGAGTTGTGAGAGCTAGCGAGAGAGATGCTGGTGTGATATGCATATTGTATAGTACTGGTGCTTGGCTGTAACCAGTAGAGTGGTTGAAGTAGACAGGTGAGTGTGAGGGTGTAGCCAGTTGCTAATATGTGTGTTTATTAGGCAGGGAGTCAGACAGGGGGTGTGGGTAGAAAGAATGTTAAGAGGTAGGTGATTGGAGTAGGTAGTGGTCAGGTGATGAGGGGTCAAAAATAAAAGTAGGTGTAGTGGGGGTGGGTGGGATATGGGGGCAGGGTAGGAGAGCGGAGTAAGCCAAGCGAGGTGAATGGAGTGGGGGACCAAACCAGTCTGCGCTCTTGTTTGCAGTGAGCACACTTCACAGAGAGGGGAGATGACTGCTGAAGAAAAGTATTAGTGTGTTTTAAAGATAGCGCCGTTATCAAGCCATCATATAACTTTTGCCCTATGCATTTCTAGTGGGGGAAGAGGGTAAGGACTAATTGCAGGACTCCTCCTGTGGGAGTGATTGACAGGTTTCTCAGACAGATTCTTGAGGATGGGCAAGTCAAACAAAATCAATCAACTGACTCAAACTGCAGGTAAGTGATATGGAGAGAGTACCAAGAGAACAGATGAACTGCAGTTAAGTAAGTGGCAGTACAATTCAAGAGGGGAACCAAACTAGCACAAGTTAATTATTTCTGGTGTTACTTAATTCTGGGGAGTGCAGTTTAGCTTGGAAGTGGATAGCTATTGCCATACAAAAACAGTCTAATATTGACTGGTCACAGATGAAACTGGGGAAAAGGCACAGTTGGATGTAAAAGCCGTAGATAAAAATTAAAAAGTTTGGCTTGTAACTCAAAGAGAGAGGTACAGCATCCAGCAGTGTGTCAACTAGTATCTGAAATGGAGACTTACAGGATTGGAGTTAGGAAAACTGGGCTAGCTAGACAGGCTTCTGCAAGTGTGCACGCTTTAAACAGCAAAACACCTCAGTATATAAAGGCATTAACACCAAGTCTTTATTTTGAAAGTTAAGACATACATTGCTTCTAATATGAAGAAATGTCTTGATTGCAGTGAAGCCTTTTTAATATTTTCCCTGGAAGTGCACTTAAACTCAGCAATAGTACTATTCAAGTTTGGATGGTGGGGGGAGCGCACCTGCGGCCTACGATGTTTAAGCAGCTGTAATAGAGAAAACAAAATAGTAGTCAGGTAAATAGCTTTATTTGTATGCTTGTTGTTTGTTTATTTCCCTGAAATGCTAATTCCACCTAAAACATGGCCTTTTAGCACTTCTGTGGATCCCCAGTGATATCTGCATTGCTTCCTGTACTTATTTCCTTGTTTCACTTGAAAGAAAGTTACTGTTTGTCGTTTTTGCATTTAAGTTACCTGTAACACATTGCATTTAAGTTACCTGGCACTTGCTCACTAAAGCAATTATATAAGTCAGCTCTAAAAAATTAAAAGCACTACACCCTCACAAACTCCCCTTGAGTACCTTGTTCCCCATTGGTAATTTTTTTTAATTATAAGGAATTCCCAATACTATTCTAGCATGTCCAAAGGTCAGTTGTCAATCTCCTCTCTGGTCCAGCTGGTGAATCTGGGAATCTTGAGGCAATGTTACAACTGCCTCATGTACACAGACAACCCTCTCCTCCTCCCAACAAATTCCAACACATGTGAGAGATGCAACCATATAGCCAAACTGGAGGCTAAGCTCTCTCAACTCAGTACTGGCGTAACCAGTCAGGAGGAGAAGGAAACCACACTCACTACAATTCCAGTCTCACATAGACCTACCACGACAACAAACCAAACACATAAACACACACAAACATACTCGGAGGCTCTAAATAAAAATCTGCCTAAGCAGCAGAGACCTCCAAAGCAGACACCCAAGCAACCGCTACCCCAAAACAAAACACGTGCAACACATAGCTCACAAAGCCAGTGTGCCGAACAGTCACAGCCCTTAAGGCTAAACAACACACCTGATACACTTGTAATAGGGGACTCTATCGTCAGGCACACTGACGTCCCGCTCACCAGGCTGAACAAGGAGAAGGTTACGGTGAGCTGCCTGTCGGGCGCTAGGATCCGCCACATAACACAAGCACTCAGGTCACTCCAAGGCAAGTACAAATATGACTCAGTCATTGTCCATGCTGGTGTGAATGACCTGAGACGTACCTCCTTGGACTACATGAAAAGAGACATAGAGGAGCTCTCTGAGCATGTAGCCCAGGCCGATATGACCCTGACCTTGAGTAGCATCTTACCCTCACCAAGAATGATGCCACAATATGAAGACAAGATGATCACTTTCAACAATTGGCTTAAGTGTTGGTGTCATTCAAAGGGGATCCAATGCCTGTCAGCCTGGGATGACATGCTCGACAAGCCACGATGCTTCGCTAGGGACGGCTTGCACCTGTCACCCCTGGGCTTTCGGATATTGGCAAAGGCTCTTGCTACCCCCACAGTGCCTTTTTTAGGCAAGGCTCAAAAGACAAACCCACCTCCATAGGTATCACAAGGGATAAGAAACTAAGAGTAATGCTACTCAACGCCAGAAGTCTAAACCTCAAGATGCATGGACTCAAAACTCTCCTTAGCATGGAGAACATCGATATCTGTGCAGTAACAGAAACCTGGTTCAAGGATCCCAAGAGCACCCCAGCACTACCAGGTTATACCTCATACCATGCTTTTCGGCCCCAAAACTTGGACCGAACCACAAAAGGAGGGGGAGTATCAATATTCGTCAAAGATACCCACACCTCCAGGTTGGTGGCACAGCACGAAGCATCAGAGACTATCCATGTGCAACTAACTGTGGGTAAAACTGCCTTCCAGTTTATAGCCTGCTACAGACCACCCTCCCAAACACAGGAACCCCACTTGGCCTTCCTGAGAATACTGGAAAATATGAAGGTCTCTCCAAACACCATTATATTGGGCGACTTCAACTACCCAAACATAGACTGGGAGCATTACTCTAGCTCCAACACCCTAGCCCAAAGGTTCCTAGAATTTATAAACTCAAATGCTATGGAACAACTTGTTACCACTCCCACAAGAGGGGAAAACATACTGGACCTGATCATCACCAACATGGGGACACTATGCTCCAGACCAGAAGTGTATCCCTCACTGGTAAGATCAGCCCATAAACTAATCTCACTGGATATTCACATCCCGACCCCACCCCCTGCCTAGAAAACCACAGTGAAAAACTTCTCTAAAGCAAATTTCACATGCCTCAAAACTGAGGTGAAATCCTTCAAAGCCCCCAGGCCTGTGGAAAATATGGCCCAGACCGCAGAATCCTTTATAAACGCATTCTATGAACACCTTCAGGAATGCATGGATCATGCAATCCCAAATAAAACCAAGACCCAATCCTCCAAAGGCAGACGTCCTGTCTGGTGGACCCCAGCCATAAACAAACTATACAATAGAAGGAGGAAGCTACTACATGATAGAGCAAAATCCCAAAAAGGGAAGGCATCTCTGATCAGTATTAGTAAAAAACTACGGGCACTCATAAAATCGTCTAAGGCCAGCTTCGAAAGAAAAATTGCACAGGACACTAAGGATAATTACAAGGCTTTCTTTAGTTATGTTAGGAACCTGGGTGGGAATTCCCAGATATGCTCAGAATTAGTCCAAAATGACAAAAAATACACCGAGCCCACAGACATTGCCAACATCCTAGCTGACAGGTTCAGTGCAAACTTCTCCCCCCTCTCCCCACCAAAAGAGCAAATATCTGTCCCAACAGAGTGATGCCCCCCTAACATCTCAGATGCTCAGGTAAGAGCCGCCTCTCCAAAGCAAAAAACACAGCATCAATGGGACCAGATGGTGTCCCGGGCTGCGTCCTACATGAACTCCAAGAAGAGCTAAACCCAAACATAAAACTACTGTTCAATCTTAGCCTTACTACAGGATATGTACCCAAAGAGTGGCGTATAGCAACAGTGGTCCCTCTCCACAAAGGTGGTGCCTCAACGGATCCTGGAAACTATCGCCCCATAAGCCTGACTAGCTTGGTCTGCAAAGCTATGGAAAGGATCATCATGGACCTCATAAATAAAGATATTGGGGACCTACAGACACTGGATCCTACCCAGTTTGGCTTTGTTAAGGGCAGATCCTGCCTCTTAAACCTGGTCTATTTCTTTAAAACAGTCACCAAGGCCATTGACGAGGGGAAGGTGGTCCACACAGCCTACCTGGACCTCGCAAAAGCCTTCGATACAATATCCCACTCTGGCATTATAGATAAGCTCACCAGCTTAAATATAAACCCCTATGTCACTAGATGGGTTGCAAACTGGCTCAAGGACAGAACCCACATGGTTAGAATTGCTGGAGCCATGTCAGACTCCAAACCAGTTACAAGTGGCGTCCCACAAGGCTCAGTCCTGGGACCTCTCTTGTTCGGTATATATTTCTCGGTGGTACAGGCCAAGACGGAAGGACTGTGGCTGACCAAGTTCGCAGATGACTGCAAACTGGGCGCCATAATCAACTCTCCAGCCGACACAAGCATCCTCCAAAAGGGCCTCATAGAAACAGACAACTGGTACCAGAGCCATGGCCTCAAGCTAAACGCCAAAAAGTGTATAGTCATCCCCTTTGGCAAAAACAAAGTGCCCACAAATTACCACATAGGTGGTAATCCATTAAGTACAGAAGAAGTCATTAGGGACCTGGGGACCCAAGTTGATAGCAATCTCTCATTTGACAACCACGTGGCCAAAGTGGTTAGAAAAACATTTTATATAGCCCACCTAATCATGAAGGGATTCACATCTAGATTAGGGGAGGTCATCGTACCTCTTTACTCATCCCTCATCAGGCCCATAATTGAGTACAATGCCCCTTTTGGGATGTACCTTACCAGACACCTGCAGCAACTGGAAAGACCCCAAAAGTACCTCACCAAGAGGATCAAAGGGCTCAAACAGATGCCATTTGCTGCCTGGTTAAAGAAACTCCAGCTCTACTGAGTGGCATACCGCCTGCTCAGAGGTGATCTGTGCCTGAGGTATAAAGCCATGTCCAACCCGGAATTAATGGACATGCTGCACCTCAGAAAATCCAAATCCCATCGAACTATGCGCTCGAGAGACTTGAACCTCAGCACTGAAATAAATAGGACATGCTGGAGGGACAGAGTCATAACCCAGAGGCTCCCTTCACTCTGGAATAAAATCCCAGTCCAGGTTAGGCAGAGTCCCACATTGACTCGCTTCAAGAGGAATCTTGATGAGTGGATGGGAGATCGTAGGTTTACCCCGGCTATCACTTCTGTGTCACTGTTAGACAGAGGCACAGTATACTAACCTCAAAAAAAGGCATAGCAAAATGAATTTAAAATGGGTGGTGAAAGCCAAACACACTCTGGCTAGGCTTATAAATGCCCTAGGAAAGACAGCCTAGTATGAACCTATGAACCTATAAAATAATTAGGAGACAACCAGTTTACAAAGCATAGAGCATTACAGACTGTTAGTAGCAGGCAGGAAGGGTATATGTGTGTGTGTGTGGGGGTGTTTGAAGAAGTAGTTGGTAGCCAGAGCAGAAGTCAGCTAACAGGCTAGTCAGAGAGCAGACAACAAGTTAGGTAAGTAGTTATAGGGAGAAAGAACAGTCAGAAAGTGAGTACCAAAACATACAAATGCAATTATACTAGAATGCAGTAAATAACTGTTTATAATGTATTCATACACAATACAAGTCCACAACCATTTCTAAATAAAGTACTTGAAGATGTGCAGTTAAGTCCAAGCAGCCTAACTAGAAAAAAATTTACTCTTACAAATAACATTTATCAAGCAGAAAACCTACTGTAAGTGAAAAAAAAAATTCTCACACATCATGCAACACTACTCTCTACAATACACTAACTGTCTCCCCATACACAGTTCAATAGGTGAAACACTGATTAAACTGCAGAATCTACTCAGGGTGATAAGTGGATGCAGATTACCTGGCCATCCTGATGGGGGTTACTGGTGCTGTTTTACACAAATTTCTATTGGAACTTTTACTTTTTGACTAGCCCTCTCAAATCCAAAGATGGTAAATTGGTTATCAATAAAGTACAGTTGTGTGCACTTAACATAAATGTAGATGTTCGAGTGTATTCACTGTTGCAGTCATCACATTTGGGTCATCTGCCTGCAGGTAGCACTCAGCCAGCCTAAACACCAGAGTCTTCGGATTTCTGCATCGGATGCTGTCGCTTCTTCCATGACGTCAGGTCGGCAGGGGTTTAAAACATGCAGCCGACGTCATTACATCAGTTTTTCTTGCCCCAGATGTCAGGTGCCCCCACAATAGGAAGCAATTATATGGTATGGAACACCCCACAGCAAAAAGCAAATACACATGATATAATATATGCCAAACAAGGAGGAAAGGCATAAATCAAGAGAAATCAGGGGGCTGGAAGGAGGGTAACCAGGACTGCAACAGTGAATAAACTCGAAAATCTACATTTATGGTAAGTGTACACAACTGTACTATGTTCTTCATGTTTCACTGTTGCAATCATCACATTTGGGTTGATTCCCAAAGCTAAGAAGGGTGGAGGTAGTTAAAAAGCATTAGGGCTAGCAGTAAGGCCCTGTAAGACTGGTGCGGCAAATCCAGCTCTGGATTTGGAAAAGATAGGCAGGTGGTAATGCTTGGTGAAAGTATGTACAGAGCTCCCGGTAGCAACTTCTAGGATGTCCCTGGTAGGGACTTCTCTGAGAAATGCAGTAAAGGTAGAAGCAGCCCTGGTGGAATGTGATCTTATTCCCTGTGGGGTAGGTTTTCCATGGTGTTTGTAGCAGAAATGGATGCAATGTGCTATCCATTTGGAAATGGTTTGCTTTGAAATGGCCTTCCCCTCTGCCCTTGCAGCAAAACTAACTAGCAGCTGGTCAGACCTTCTGAGAGGCTTAGTTCTGTCCAAATAGAAATCTAAGCTGTCTGTGTATGTCCAGAGAATGCAGTATCCTTTCCCCTTTATTCTGAGGATTAGGGAAAAAAGTAGGCAAATGGACTGGTTTAGAGCCACACTAGACACCACCTTGGGTATAAAGGATGGATTAGTCCCGAGGGATACCCTGTTCGCATGGAATATAATGAAGGGTTCCACTGCCATGAGGGCCTGCAGTTCAGACACTCTTCCTGCTGAAGTGATGGCTAGAAGTAAAGCTGTTTTCCAAGAGATGAATTTCAACTCTGCTGTAGCAGCTGGTTCAAAGGGGAGAAGAGAGAGTTTTTCCAATACAAAGTTGAGGTCCCAGGCTGGAGTGGGAGCCCTTCTAAGGGGTCTTACAGTTTTGGCCCCTCTAAGGAATTGTTTTAGCAGGGCATGAGAGAAGAGGGGTGACTCAGTATTATAATGTGCTGATAAGGCAGAGGCATGAATCTTAATTGAAGAGAAAGATCGGCCCTTGTGGCGCATTTCTGTTAAAAATCTAGAATATGAGGTAATCTGGGCACCGTTGTGCCCATACCGTGAGCGTGGCTCCAGGAACAGTATCTTTTCCACTTTTCTAAATAGGATTTTCTAATACTAGGCCTCCTTGCCTCAAGAATGACATCCAGCACCAGCATACTGAGGGTTGCTGGAGGTGAGGTCAGGGAATTAGCCAGGCTGCAAGGTTCAGGGTTTGAAGCTGAGGGTGCAGAATCTGGCCTGCCTGCTGGGACAGCAGGGAAGGGGTCTGAGGCAGCTGCCAAGGTTGTAGCACTGTCAGACTGTGCAAAAGTGGGTACCAGTGCTGGCGAGGCCAGTCTGGTGCAATCAGTATTGTCCTTGGCTTGTCCTATTTGATCTTTAGTAGAACCTTTGAGAGGAGAGGCAGAGGGGGAAAGGCATAACCTGAGAGGCTTTCCCAGGTAAAGGACAGGGCATCCACTTTCCAAGCTTGACTGTGGATAGTTCTGGTGCAGAATTTGTTCAATTGGTAGTTCTCAGGGGAGGCAAACAGGTCTACCTCTGGTGCTCCCCCCCCCCCCACAATTTGTTCCTCAAGAGCTTAAATATTTTAAGTTCCAGTTTCCGTTCATGTGGGTCCATGAGATTTCTGCTTAGGTTGTCTGACAATGAATTTAGTTTGCTTGGCAGGAACTGAGCTTGTAGGTTCACGTGGTAGCTCAAGGCTGTGCTCCACAGACCCAGGGCTAGTCTGCAGAGAGGGTAGGAATGGGTTCCCCCCCTGCTTGTTTACGTACCACATAACTGTTGTGTTGTCTGTCTTTACCAATAGTTGTCCTGGAAGAATAAGGTCTCTGAAAGCTGTCAGAGCATTCTGTACAGCTAACATTTGTTTTTGATTGATATGCAGGTGCATCTGTTTTGGGTTCCATTTGCCCTGAATGCAGTGACCTGCCATGTGAGCCCCCCATGCATACTCTGATGCATCTGTTGTTAGGGTTTGGGCGGCAGGGGGTAGAGTGAAATGGAGTCCCCTGTTGTGGTAGCAGACCTTTGGCTACCAAAGGAACTCCGCACTTAAACAAGGAATAATAGGAATCATTGTTTCCAGGTCTTGAGAATGTTGATACCATTGAAGTTTCCTCATATGCAGTCTTGCATATGGAATTAACAGAATGCAAGAGGCCATGAACCCCAAGGCTTGCAGGATTTTCCTTGCAGATAGCTGGGTTTTTGTGGCCAGTAGTTTGAAGTAGGATGTCAAATGAACTTGTTTTTCTGAAGTTAGGAATGCCATCTGGGAAGTTGGGTTCAAGCTTGCTCCGAGGAATACAATCTGTTGGTAGGGTAATAGGTGTGATTTCTTCTCATTGATGGTGTAACCCAGTGAAGTTAGAAGTCTCTTTACAAATGCCAGGTGCTGTAATAGCAAGTCCTGACTCTCTATCTGAATCAGGCAATCGTCCAAGTATGGGTAAATTTGAATATTTCTCTGCCTGCAAAATGCAATGGCTGGAGCTAGACACTTTGTGAATACCCTGGGTGAAGTAGATAAGCGAAAGGGCAATGCAGAGAACTGATAGTGCATGGAGCCTGCCCTGAAGCGTAGAAATTTTCTGTAGGCTTCCCTTATTGGGATGTACAGGTAAGCTTCTTTTACATTTAGAGTTGCCAGCCAGGCATCCTTGGCTAGCATAGGAAGAAGCTGTTGAAGAGTTAGCATTTTGAATTTTGGAACCACCAGAAAGGTGTTGAGAATAGAAAGGTCCAGGATAGGACACCAGGAGTTTTCTTTTCTGTGAACCAGGAACAGTCTTGAATAAAAACCTTGTCCCCTTTGTTCTGCTGGGACAGGTTGAATAGCCCTAATACTGAGGAGAGAGAGCACTTGTTTTTGGGTCTCTGCCCACTGGTTTGGGGGGAGGTCTGGCCATCCACTTGGGGTTAGGAGTGAGTGAAAGTGGAATCAGTATCCTAGGGAAACTATGTTTAAAACCCATTTGTCTTGGGTAATGAGTTCCCAGTTTTTAGCATGGAGGGCGAGCTTTCCTCCTAAGGGAGCAAGTAGTTGAGCAAGGCTTGGTAGAGTTAAGGATAAGTCATTGTGCCATTTTTCCATAGGGGGGTGGCTTACTACTCCCTGCTTTGGAAGTGGGGGCCCCCACCGCTTAGATCTGTGCATAGCCTGAGACTGAAGTCTTGATGGTCTGCTGCTCCTGGGTTTGGACTGAGAAGGCCTGGTAAGGACTGGAAAGGACCAGTTCTTTGAAGGCCAATGCCTACTGAATCTAGGTGGCTGTACTTGAAAGAAATCTTTAACGGTTTGCATAGATTTAGCTTTTTCCTCCATCCTTTTGAGGATGACTTCTGCTTTGTTGCCAAAAAGGCGCTCTTGGTGTAAGGGTGCATCCAGTAATTTAGCTTTAACATGATCTCACAAGCTTTGTTCCTTAAGCCAAACATGCCTTCTAAGTACAGATCCAGTGACAGCAGCCCTGCAAGATGCTTCTAAAGCATCAACACCACAGTGCAAAGAATGTGTACCTACTTGGTCAGCAGAATACATTAACTCTTGTAAATCACAGTTCAGCACAGTCAGGAATCAACATCATTTTCTGTTTAATTAATCCCATAATATGCTGCTGATACTTTAACATATGAAACTGGCAATTTAAAGCCCTAACAGCCAAAGTAGCAGAAGTATATACCTTCTTACCCCATCTGTCTAAAGCTCTAGAATCCCTATCAGAAGAGGTAGGTTTTTTGGCAGTATTAGCCTTAATGCCTTTTGGTCCTTGGGAAATAGTTTCTGGATCTGCAGTAGGATTCTTGAAAAGGAATTTGTGAGAGTCAGGTACTCTGTAGTACCTGTCAGGTTTCCTGGGAGCTGGAGGCAAAGTGTCTGAGGTAAGGCTGGATTCCAAGAAAACATCATCTACAATCTCCAGAACAGGAGCAATAGCTAGAGGCCTGTGTTGAAGCAGGTTTAAAAATTCCCTAATTCTCTTTTTGGACTGAGAATAGTCCTGGCTTTCCCAGCGGAAATGCTCCCTAGCGGTATGCAAGCTTTCACCAAAAGAAAAATCTTCTGGAGGGGAAGCAGTTGGAATGGAATATTCTGCATCAGAATCCTCATAAGTAGATAAGGGTAAATCCTGGCAGTCAGAAGGAACAGAGATCAGATTCCTGATCAGAAGTATCAGAAAGAAAATCATTTCTAGGTCTCAGAGTGGGAAGGCTGGCTTCCCCCAATTAAGGTAATAAGGTCTTCAGCCATTCTAATCATTTGTTTTTGAGGCATATGAACCTGAGAATGCACTTTGGTCATCTGTTTTCTAGGCTTATTGCGAGCTTTAGCCCTGAGGAATTTAGTATTCTTAGCTTGAAACAAAGTCATCAGTATGATATAAAAATCGGTAGGCCTGAATACACCCTCAGAAGCCGGTGCCTGCACAGTGGTTCCGGACCCATCCAAGGTAGAGACATCAGCAGGTTCCATAGTCGAAGAAGCATCTCGCGACATACTCTGAATGGGTCTCAGTAGAGGCCTGCGAATCTGTAGTAGTTTACGATAATTCCAAATGACATAGGCATAGTATTCATCAAGAACTATCTCACTAAATATAGTGACTATAATGAACAAAAGATAGATCTTATTTGCCAATTTTTAGAGATTATACTCGAAAACAATGTCTTCATCTTTGATAAGACTATATATATTCAGCGAGATGGCGTGGCTATGGGCACTTCATGTGCCAATAGCTACGCCAACATGTTTTTGGCTTTATGGGAGGAGGAAGAGCTGTTCCTCAATGTATGGTATAAGAAACAAGTCCCCTTTTATCAACATTTTGTCGACGATATTTTTTTCATCTGGGACGGTAGTATGGATGAATTGAAAAAGTGTACAATACAAATGAACAATATGACCACATACCTTAAATTTACATCCAATTTTTCATCTATGAAAACAGAATTCTTGGATGTATATGTAGAGAGAGTAATGGATACTCATATTAATACTGGTGTTTATCGGAAGAAATGTCATAGAAATACACTTCTTCACAGACGTAGCATGCATCCTCAATACATATTTAGTAACATTATTAAAAGGCAAGGTATGAGGATTTCATGTCTTAATGCAACAGAAAACTGCTATAAACAAGTGCTTAATGTCTTTAAGGAAAGGTTACATAAACATGGTTACAACTACTCAGAGATAGAAAATGGTCTGCAGAGTATGGATCTTCTAAGAGAAAATAGAAAAATAGAAAATAGAAAATAGCACCATGCTACTCTGAATGTACTGATATTGATAACATGCAAAATAGTAGAATTTTAGGACTGAAGATATGCATGTCTTACACTACAGATAATAAGGACATAATAGATGTTATTAACCATCATTGGCGTATTCTAACTACAGATACGGAGATTAGGAATATTGTTGGGGACAGGCCCAAGTTTCAATATAAAAACAAACCCAATCTCAAAAGACTGCTTTGTTATTCTTCTGAGGAGCATAACATTACTAACCATACAGGGACTAATCCCTGTGGAAAATGTAATTTTTGCTCATACATTAATATAGGTGACAGCTTTTTACATCCAGATACAGGTCAGCATTTTAAATTCAGAGTGTCTGCTGATTGCAGCACTGTTCATGTGGTCTACCTTGCTATTTGTCAAGTATGCTCCTCTTTCTATGTCGGTATAACCAATAGGGTTTTCCGTAATAGAATGAGAGAACATCTATATGCCATTAGGGTCGGTTATGTTAATAACGCTTTAGCAAAACACACATTGGCTAATGGCCATGAACATACTTTTTGCTTCATGGTCATAGACATATAGTAGCACCAAGAATACGGGAAGGTAATATAAGGAATGGCACAGAGATAAAGGAAATAAACTGGATACTGAGAATGAGGGCAGATAAACGTAGAGGCCTCAATGAGATGGCCTCACTCAAACCCATTTTGAGATCTAGAGGTCTAATTACTAGATAACAGATTTGCTACTGTATCGTTACATTTCATCCCTTTATATATATTTACACTAATATCATTTTTATCGGAGCACATTTCTCTTTTGTACTTATATTTCTGCCATCAAGTGTTTATCTTTAATATCAGCAGCAGACATCTAGTAATGTTGTATATTATATTTATAGTATGAATTCTTGCTATAGAATGCTTCTATACATTTATTAACAGTTATTTTTATATTAGATTATTTTAGAATACTTATTTACACATTTATGTACTTGTTAATATAAATAGACACATACTAGTAATTAAATGATTTTAACGTAATTTAGACAGTTGTATACAATATGTCATTTTTAACTGCTAATTGAATAATTGCATTTGTATCATGTGATGAATATATAAGGAAGTGTTTTTGCAGTTAGAAATGTTTATGGTCTGATGAAGCGATTTGTGAAAGCACTTACCTTTGTGCACTAAATTAAAAGACTGTCTGTTTTACTTGAAAGACTGGATTATTCAACGCCTGGTGGTTGCCTCTTTCTACACCTGACTATTGGATTTATTATTTACATTCAAAATTAAACCAAAAAGCCCAAACAAAACCTTTGTTTTTTGCAGGGGTCAAGCACCCATGCACCACCATGTAGCCATGTGGAAGGCTATGCCCCACACACACACACACACACACACACACACACATATATATATATATATATGTATATATAATATATATATATATATATATATATATATATATATATATATATATATATATATATATATATATATATATACATATATATATATATATATATATATATATATATATATATATATATATAGTTTCACTTCATATTGCCAAAATGCTAAAATATCGAATTTCAGCATTTCGACAGTATAAGGCCGAAACCATTAAAACACCAAAACCTCACAACCACGAAATCACATCATTGAACACACAGCATACAGCACACAACACACAAACCATAACACCCACACCACAAAACACTGAAATACAGCACACCACCACACAGACACATACCTACACTACACATATGCAGGGGGACAAGCCCCCTGCACCCCCTATGTGGTGGGCTGTGCCCCCACACCCCCCCACTTATATATACTAACTCCGAGATTGCACAAACAGTAAAAAAAATTAAAAAAAATCACACACCAACACACACACTCATACCCCCAACCTCCCTACCCTGACCCATTCGTACAAGTTACAAAAACACTCACGCACACTCTCCTTAAACTGCAGACACCATCCCAGCCGAACACTTCCATATGATAACGAAAATGCATAAGCACGAATTCGACATAGTCCTATTCACGATTATGCACTTTCGTTATTTAGAGGTTTCGGTTTCCTGGACACAAACTGCTGAAATTCGATATTTCAGCAATTTGTGTTTATGAAGTGAAACCATATATATATATATATATATATATATATATATATATATACACACACACATATATTTTCAGTAACTCAGAGATCACACGATATTGTGGAAAGGCCATATTCCCCAGCAACAAAAAGTCCAGACTCACACATCTGTAGACCATCTGCTTAATCGACCAAATTCTGTCAACTAAACAGATGTCGACCAGACTTTGACTAAGGTTATGACTCCCATATATATGTGTGTGTATGTAGCTGTATGTATGATTGTGTGTGTATGTGTATATGTGTGTGTGTGTGTGTGTGTGTGTGTATATATATATATATATATATATATATATATATATATATATATATATATGTGTGTGTATATATATATATATATATATATATATATATATATTATAGTTATATGTGTGTGTACATGTATGTATGTATGGATCTACCTGACAACATCGACACTTCAGAACAGCGACAACGACTCAGAAGATCGACAAGTCAGAAGACCGACGGAGGAAAACACTGACGCTGAGAACACTGAGATGGGGAAAGGATGTGTAAGTATGCGGTAGTGACAGACGTTAGGGTGCGAGTAAGGTAAGTGTGCGATGTTGACGGTCTGTAGGGATAGGGGTGGGATAAGTGAGTTAGGGTTAGGGCGCGGGTTAGGTAAGTGTGCGAGTAAGGTAAGTGTGCGATGTTGACGGTCTGTTGGGATAGGGGTGGGATAAGTGAGTTAGGGTTAGGGCGCGGGTTAGGTAAGGGTGCGAGTAAGGTAAGTGTGCGATGTTGACGGTCTGTAGGGATAGGGGTGGGATAAGTGAGTTAGGGTTAGGGCGCGGGTTAGGTAAGGGTGCGAGTAAGGTAAGTGTGTGATGTTGACAGTCTGTAGGGATAGGGGTGGGATAAGTGAGTTAGGGTTAGGGCGCGGGTTAGGTGAGTGTGCAATAGTGACAGACCTTAGGGTTAGGGTTTCGGTTAGGGTTGTAGATAGTTGTGTATGTAAGGGTTAGTGTTGGTTTGTAAGGATTTTGGTGTGCTTGTGTTGTGTGTGTGGGTTTTGGACAGGGGATTTGTTTTGTTTGTTGTTATGATGTGTCGAGTGTATGAGGTGTCGTGTTTGTGAACTGTCGATTATGTGGTGTCAGTGAAGTCGTTGTTGGTGTTCTGAAGTGTCGATGTTGTCAGGTAGATCCGTATGTGTGTGTATATATATATATATATATATATATATATATATATATGTGTGTGTGTGTGCGTGTGTATTGCAATGCATACCAATCAATTTCAGCACTTCATTAGTCTGAATTATAACTTTTTAGTATACATTATATGGGAGTGCCTTCATTGAAGGTTGGGCATTGAGCTGGCAACTCGGCACCGTGAAAATCTGCTGCCAGTCATTAGCGGACCGGAGTTCCGCTGTGGCGACCTCTAACCGGGAAAAGCTGAAAGACAACAACAACAGTATACATTACATATACAGATATAACATAATCCATGCTGATAAACTGCAATAAATATCTCCAGCATAATTTACTGGTCAACACAACTAGCTCTAAGTATTCATGCTTAAAAATAAAAAGCATCTTTCTTTCTCTATATTTTAATTATTTTATTTTACATTTGATTACCAGGAAAGTCCGACTGCACACAAGTCATTTTTCAAAAACGCTCTACAGAGTACATCAATTTAACAACATTTGATTAAATTTGTATATACAGTGTTTTACAGGTACACTTTTATTTATTTATTTTACATTTGTTGACCGGGATAGTCTGACTGGATACATGTCCCTTTTCAGCGGTGGCCCAGGGATAAATGCTCCAAGGTCAGCAGTTTGGATTAAAAATGCAGTATTTACACTAGTTAACATTAATACATAGTTTATACAAGCAAGATATTTGTACAGTTTTACTAAAGAATCAATTATAGTACATGATCGTAGGTTAGGGAGACAGGCATTTAACAGAGTCCAGTTACAGTGCAGAGAGCAAAGAATGAGAGACAGATACAACTTCTATAGAGGTCAAACATGTATTCTTAGGTTATTTGCTGTTCTTTATAATCAGAGCTATATGACTCTATATTAGGAGTGCTGTTAATGTCAACAAGGTACAAGTTTTAGTATCTTCTGAAAGGGATAGTTTTATATTAAGCAAAATATTTAAAGTATTGTCAGACAGTATAAACTTTGACTAATAAGCATATTCCAAACTCAGAAAAAGCACTTTCTGTAACCCAAGTAATTCTACATAACATGTCTAGAAACTATACATACATATATATACACACACACACATATATATATATATATATATATATATATATATATATATATATACACACACACATATATATATATATACACACACACACACACACACACAGACACACACATACATTACTGGGTACAGGTTCCACAGATCTTTAAACTGGTAACATAATGCGGTTGGAGGGGCTAGTAAAAACATATTATTTTGGTTCATTCCCTCCTCCAAGAAAAGCAATGTCAGTTTTCACATTTGCTGTTTTTCATGGGGGGGGGGGGGTTAATATGTCATCTGTAAAAACTACCATACCCACTCAGAAGAATCCAGTGATTTCTCTGTCAACAAACTACCAAATGATTTACCTGATCACATGTGCATAACGACTCCTTACAATTTAACAGAATGTTTCAGGGAATATATTAATATTTTAATCAAAACAATCCACTGCCTTAGCTACAGACCTTACCATTACAGCTGTGATATATTTTATCTGTCACCAGTGATGCTCTGCTACTCAAACCTGCTTTATACATCACAACTACGTACAAATAACAAAGAAGTTTTCTTTGAGCATTTGCATAATGCTATGTACAAAGGCTCTGCATTCTATTTTGATTCCCCTAAAAAGAAACAGAAAATGTAAAATGCTGACTTACTGTGCCATAAGCTCATTTAACAAAACTACGTGATTCATTCTTTGAAAAAAAAAATGTAGACGGCAACAGACGGACATCTTCCAGCATCTAATTCAACTGGCAATGAAGAGCAATAAACAATAAAATCCCTCTTTGGTGGATGTCACAAGGTATAAAAGTAAAATATCTTCTTGTATATATCTATATTGTTTCTGTTAATGCACTCTGTTTTCATAGTAAATTTTTATTCTTCTCAAATGAAGACTTATTAAGTTTTATTATGCAAGTGGTGTTAAAAATTATTGCAATAATTAAGTTTTCAGCAGCTCTCTTCAAAGAGTACTTTCTTGTGTCCTGCAGTGCTTATAATGAAGCTTTCAAATAATGTAATTTTTTTTCAGGAAGGACAAGGAATGCATTCAGCATTTTTTTTTCAGTGAATTAGAAAAAGTAATAATGAAACTAGCTGACTGTGTTTAGGAAAGTATGTATTAAAAAAAGTTCTGAGGAAAATAAAACAGAATAATACTGTTTTACAACAGTTTAATTAACACTTCATTTTTGCCAGAAGTGAAGAGTTCTTTCAGCACTTCTTATGCAAATTGAAAAAAAAAAGACAAAGATTTGAATCTTTCAGTTCCAAAAGGCCAAAAATAAGCAATGCTGATAATGTCAGATTCAGAACCAAAATAGTGTAGGTCATCAGCAAACAATAGCAGCAGAACAAGAGCCCGTTTTAAGCATTACTGTTATTCTATATCCAGCTAACTCGTCTAGGTAGGTAAAGAAACAGGAACTCAAAGCCAGGAAGGATGTCAGAGAGCCTTTATGGCTTGTAGTGTTAAGCCTACATGTAATAATATCCACCAAAAGCTGACAAATGACTCCACATAATAATAAAAGATCAACTTTGCTTATGTAAATTGTTTTATGTGGTGCCAGGCTTGTTTATGTCACTAATGTTCAAAATAACAAGTTGTGTACAGATAGAAAGACTGTGGTGTTCTAGGAATTTAACTTTTTCCAGAGAAGTTGTGAAGTTGTAGATGAGATTTATGAGCAGAGGTAAAGAGGTACGTGCCCCTCCCTGCATTTTTTTTTAGTAATTTTCATGCTTCAGTGTTCTATAAATGTTACTGTAAAATAATGGACAGAAATTTCATTTTAACAGGTTACGGTATGCAACATGACATTTACCCTTTAAGCCTAGATAACCAGAGTTTAATGATGTTTATTTGACTTTCAGATTGGTTTGTGAATGACATACTCACTCCTTTGAATGGATACTACGCTGCCTTTTTGTGCCATAGATTTCTTTTCAATATTATTATTTTGTTTTTTGCGGCTTGACCTTGCTGCCTGTTTATCATCAGTCCATATCAGCCATACGTCACATCCATTCCTCATCAGCAAAGGTGAGAGTTGGCTGACAGCAGCTGTCAGAGGTGGTTCGAACAGTACTCTACAGAACTTATGAAATCATACAACAAACACAAGATAAACACGTTTGGGCAGTCATGTACATGAGTACCAGTAGCAATAGCAAGTCCCACCTAAACCCTGAATATTCATATCGATGTCTTCACCGGCCACCTGAATATTCACTTAGCTAGAGGGGACACTACAATTAAGTAATGTTTTTTATTTTTTACGTTTTTGCAGGGGGCTGTGTCCCCCCTGCAAATTAAATATGCCAACTCCAAGATTGCACTACATTGATAAAAAGGGGTAAACTGTATGCAAGATGTCATCTTCAAACTTACACAAGCATCATTTGAATATGACATCATGGCCTTTTGGGATGTCAATCATGTAAGTGACACCCAACCCATGCCCCCCATCTATGTGAACCGCGCAGGGAGGTACACATGTACAGGATCACACAAGTTTTTGTTTATGAAGGCTAATGAAACTAAATTAATTTAAGGGATGCAAGCTTGACAGACCGAGCATGCTTTTGTTAATGAAAAGTCACAATGCAATGGGCTTTGTGTGATTCTATCCAGTTGTTGTGTCTTTCGGCTTTTCCCGGTTAGGGGTCGCCACAGCGGAACTCCGGTCCGCTAATGATTGGCAGAAGATTTTTACATGCCGAGTTGCCAGCTCTGGCGCACAACCTTCAACGAAGGTATGCCCATTCATGCATGTCTCCACACAGAAGACACTAGCTGAGAATCGAATCGGACAGCGTCTTACTGTGAGGCGATAACACTACCGCAGCACCACCACCACAGATTTACAGAACATTATTATTGTTGATGAAAAAGTTGAAGTGTTTTTATGCTTGATCTGTTTTTGCATACAAAAATACATACCTCTTATTGCAGACCCATGTCAATGGGCCACGATTCCCTGTCCCAAAGGGCTCCATACCACCACTTACAAGTACTACATCTCCCACAGAAAATATTTTCCGAAGGTGAATTAAGGAAAACAGGAAACCAAACAGGAAGAATCAGTTATCTTTGTAGATAGAACCACTGTAGAACAGTGAAAAAGGTTGCACTTTGGTGGTTGTATCCATCCTTCTTCAGTATCAGAGAACTCAATATGTGAAAACTGTCTTAGAAAAACATAGGAAGTATGAAAGAGTCACATAGCATAGTAAGGTCCAGGAAACCACTAATTAAAACTCATTCAAGCCTATAGCACTTTTTCTGCATTTGTACAGTTAACACCTGTAGTGCCTTATGTCGTCCAGATCTTTCTTGGGTCTAGCTTCTTTACATAAACGACTTACCAGCTAATAGTAGTCATTAGAAAGGGTAAGGAATAATTAACAAAATGACACTAAGTTTGGTTATGCAGGATGCCCCACAGTGATCACTATCTGCCACTTACTCATATTTATGTTAATATTTTCATCACTGACAGACCTATATCCTATTCAGGGATATGGTGTGAAGTGCTATGGCGAGAGACAGGAAAATTAATTATCAAAATCCAGTTATATCATGATATACTGGAAATACTGAAAGTTATTTGTTAGTAATTATGACAATAAGCGATACTTCCATACATACTTAATACTTCAAAAAACAAGTGACTTACAAACTATTGCGTGGCATCAGGTGAAACCTTAGATATTGAAGAAGAAGAAAACAATCACTGATATTTGCACTGTAAGTTGCACATTGAGATATTCAGTGTTATTTATACTGCTAATTGAACAATCAACCATATGTTTTCATGCTTCTGTAAATATCTCAGTAAACATGAACCCAGAGAATTTCTTGCTGTCATGTCAACGCTTCTGTCTGGTTAACAAAAGTATTATAACAGTATATGTCTAGGTGGTAATAGTTTACAAGGTATGGAATTTGTTTATGAAAGTTTAGCAAAAAAATATATAAATCTGGGTTTGTGTGCATTACAATACATTATGGTACTTATGGAAAGACTATGGATGCACTGACTGTTATTGCTGTAAAGGATACGTCTTACTAATAACACTGCTATCTGTATAGTTTTATGAGCTTTTATTGTTCACAAAATACTAACAAATGTTTATCTTATGCTTTTAAGTTGATTTTTAAGAAAATGCTCTTTAATGCAAGGGTATGTGCAGGCTGTTAGAGGTGCATAATTCCAAACCACGTAGTTGCTAAGGAGTACAAGTTTTTCTGGGCATATGGGTCCCCTGCTGTCAAAGGACTTTATTCTAAATAATACATGAGCTATCCTTAAATTGCTGTTACCTCACTCTGCATACCCTGAAGTGGATATGGTGGTAGCTAACATCCAAAAGGACTATCAGCACAGTACAGCCAGTAATGTGTCATTATGTGTAAAATTTACCTCTCTATCCATTTTCCATATCATCTCCATTTGGCTTTGTATTTATGACCCCTCAGGTAGAGGCTCATATCATCAGACATTCAGTGACCCTAAAAAAGACAAAGGGCCCTAAAAAGGCAATTTTAGTTATTTACTCTTTCAGGTGGACAACTTGCAAAATACAACTCCCCGTCCACTGTTTTTCAGATTGCTTATGACCACTTCAACTTGTCTTCTTGTTTTAGGTAAAAAAAAAATCCCAGATCCACTTCCAGTGATTCATACTGTCCTGGTTTTCATACTGTTTACTTTACTTTCTAAACAACTGTTTTCATGTCAGAGTCTTGTTTCACATTTGTTCTTTTTCTCTGCAGAAGGCTATGCACAGTTACCGAGTTAAAATCTGAAATACTAATCTATTAAAAAGTTGGAGCATATCAGAGACTTTAGTCTGACTTTTTTATTATTCTTGCATTTATGTTCTTAGTATCATTTCACTCAGGTCATTCCTGAAGGAAATAAAGACCAAAGCAAATCAGTCAGTTTAATAAACACATGCACTACGGTACCATTTCAGTTTCTGAACAGACTGCCGTTAAGTATTAGCAATCAGTAAAAACTTGTAAGATGAAATATTTTAGTGGCTGTATTCCTGCTTAGCTAAAAGTAAAGGAATAAATGACATTCTGTAATTTGCTGGCATATGTATCATGTTGTGTCTGAATACAAATAACTACTTTCTGAATACACCATTTATTTTAAGGGAAATGGAAATTGCACATTGCATTTTTCTCTTAGAAGTAGCATGCACAGAAGAGAAGTGTGAATAACCCATTCCTAGAATATCCGAAGACATTTAACAACCATTTGGAAGGAACCAGCATAATGAGGGGCGGACGAAGCATGTAGTAAACTGATCGAACTTAAAATTAGAGAAAGTGGTGTTGCTAAATGTATTCTACAAAGAGTCATCAAACAGAAGAAATTATGGCTCTCGATAAGCATAAATTAAATATTTACACTGAATACAATCTGCAAATCTAATATGTTTGCAGCTAATTGGGTATTCTGAAAAAAAACATGACAAAAATGTATACTTTGTGTGAAGATTTCCATCAGTAATATGATGGGTATAAATACATTTTTTTGTAGTTTAGCTTCTTGAATTACATTTATTAAAAAGCTACACTTTTTTTTTCTTCCTCATTTTCAAAAATGTTGGGCAGAAATATTTATACCAAACGTTTTCCTCATTAAAAAAAAAAAAACGCAAACTGAACCTTCCTCAGGCATTAAAAATACTGCTTATTTTGAGATTGTTGTATAATACATCAGCTGAGATTCAAGCCTCTGTTCTGCCAAGTGCCACCAACTATTATTTACTTATTTTTATTTTATTTGTGGTTTGTTAACCGGGAAAGTTCATTGGGCCAGAATGAGCCTGTTTTCAATGGAGGCCCGGGGAGAAGAGCTCCATATACAATTATTGCAAACCTAATATCAACAAAGCTAAATACAATACAACTTTGAAACACTACTAAAACGCAATAATATAGACAGAATAATAACATTTAAGCAACACAGTAATATAGAAGACAGAATAATAACGTTTGAGCAACACGGTAATACAGAAGACAGAATAAGAATGTTTGAGCAACACGGTAATATAGAAGACAGAATAATAACGTTTGAGCAACACGGTAATATAGAAGACAGAATAACAACATCTGAGCAACATGGTAATATAGAAGACAGAATAACAACATCTGAGCAACATGGTAATATAGAAGACAGAATAATAACGTTTGAGCAACACGGTAATATAGAAGACAGAATAACAACATCTGAGCAACATGGTAATATAGAAGACAGAATAATAACGTTTGAGCAACACGGTAATATAGAAGACAGAATAACAACATTTGAGCAACATGGTAATATAGAAGACAGAATAATAGCGTTTGAGCAACACAGTAATAGAGAAGACAGAATAACATTTGAGGAAGGTGTTGTAACAAAGCATTGAATGAAATTAAAACAAGTATTTTGGAGTACATAAGTATAATTTGGAGTGCAGGCATTTATGCACTCAGTTTCATCAGGTGAGAGGTAGGAAGTATTAGAGGAGGAGAGTGGAACAGTGAAAGGTGAATAGGTTGTTATGAGAGAGGAAAAAAGGGAGAGGGAGTGGAGATGAAATGAAGGGAGCCACTAGTTTGAGTGTTACGAAAGAAGAAAAAAATTTATATTTACTAATATCAAATCATGGATGGAGATAAAATATGGCAGTATTAAAGAGGGAGTAAAACATGGCAGTCTCAAAGTCAAGAACACGAGAGTCAAATGAACAGACCTAAACGTCCAAAGTAAATTAGTAAAAAGTCATTAAAGGAGATGAAAAGAACATCTGAAATGAAATATACTTAGAGACTCATGCCAGAAGCAATTACTTTTCTGCCTAGGACTATTATAGACCTAAATGGGCAAACGAAGCTCTCATCTCAGGTGTAATGAATAAAATGACCTCCATTTTCTTACTCTGCATCTACACCTTCTTCACCACAGGATGAGGGTCCCTAGGACCTGAAAATGTTTAACCAATGAATTAGTAACACTGACTACTTTGATTCTCTTATTTTGAACATGACACACAAACAACACTAAAGAAATTTCAATCAACCTCCTTCTCCTACGAATGTTTACTTAGTTACATGTATTGACTACTGTCCTTGTTTATACTCACGTTAATACTATTTTTCTCTGTATGTTAATGTACTGTTGTCTTCTCATTATGTTGGAGCTTTTCTCCCCGGGCCTCTACTGAAAAAGGACATGTATCCAGCTAGACCAGCCCGGTCAACAAATGTAAAATAAAAAATAAAAAAAATAAAAATAAATAAAAAAAATAAACATCACAAGTTTTTTTCTTCATTTGTCTATACTTCATTTTAACTCTATTAATGAGTTTTAAATGCTTGTCTAAAAGTTACAGAGCACTAAATGAGACTACTCACTGCTGCAGAAATGGCAGAGGGAACCCATCTTTCATCCAATGTATCCTCTAAGACTTGTCTTCTCCCCAGTAAAACCGTCATGATTTAATTATCAGCACGTCTATGTCTGCCTTTCCAGTTCTGACCACTTAAGCTAGTCATAAACATTGTATGTGACTGATCATAGCATGCCTATGATAGCTGTTGCACTGCACTGGACCAAGGGATATAATATGGTAATACAAGCTGACTTTCAAAACTACTTCCACCATTCAGTGGAAGCTCTTCTTAATATACAGCCAATCAAAAGGTTTTAAAATGTATCTAGTAGGTACAGCTGAAGATTAAGATGTCAAAGAAAGATGTACTACTCCTGGATAACCAAAGAGAAAAAAACTTACACACAGGCAGGGATGACCTTAGCATCTGTGGGGCCCAATCTGGAGCATTTTGGTGGAGCCCCTCAGCTGGACCCTCCATCTAGTATGTTTTTTTCTCCCTCCACTTGCTGATTTCTTGAACTTAAAGACTATTTTAAATTAGGTATCAGGAATGCATGATATGAATGTATATTAAAATTAAAACAATATGTTTATTTGTCAGTTACATTCTGTCATACGACATGTTAAAAGAGAAGTGAAGTACTGGACTTCTGGATGACACCCACAGCCACTATATCATATAGGTCCTTTGTCAGGGGCTACCTAACTCATTCAGTGACACTAAGGCAGCTACATGATGGGCCATTGAGGTCCTCTGTCTATATGGTGCTTCACTAGTTGGATGCACCCTGGTTTACCTGTAAACATTGCTGGAGGAGTTAAATCTGTGGTCTTTAATGGACTTCTATTCTGACGCCTTACTATTCTATACTGATGAAGTAAGTAGGGAGGGGCTAATTTTTGTAAGAATCTTGCCCTCGGCATTTTATACCTCCTACTTTAAGGTACAGCAACCTTGAAGTTAGCAAATATGATTAGCAGGGGAGTAGGGGGGATATGTCCACTACATTAGGGAATACAGAGGTTTTTATTACTTTGAAAAAATGCTTGAATACTGTAACAGCAAGTTTCATCATTTGCTGTTTTGCTGGTGAAAATTGGAATTTATTTTTGTCATATCTAGTGCTCAAAGAATTGACTCTCACAACTGAGAGGGGAAATCTATAGAATTGTGGGGGCTAGACTATCATGAATGTTACATATAGTTCAGACAAAACATCTCACAATATCTTAAACAGAAAACAATCAAAGATTAAATATTAAACTGCAATAGGTGATTGACCTGGTCTTGCTTTCATTTTTTAAAATCATAGCTAATTAATCTATCTGGGAGGTAGGTTTGGTTGTAAACCTGATGGTATATATTATCATGCGTTGATCCCTAATACAGTCTGTTAGGATACTGCAGACAACGTTGTTGCTGGAGTTTGAAGACACAACTCAAGTGACAGTACTTGTATTGCCTGTTCACTAGTAAGTGAAAACAGAAACAGTAAAAAAACATAATAAGCCAGAGAGTTGTAAATATTCAACTGCTTTGTCTACAGATATAAAAAACACCCCTCACCCCAGTTAGAAATGGGGGGGGGGTGCTCACCGGTATTCTACATTATCCATAGCAATGAATCACACAGGAGGAGCAGACATTTTCTAAACTGCTGCAGAACTTTTTGAGCTGAAAAGATTTATGAAGACATTAACAATAATCACAATGCTCATGTTTATTTAGGCTGCATTCAGTGTTAAGCTGGGAGCAGCTGAGGTGATCCTTTGCAGGCATGGCAACTTCCCCAACTCCAAGCTAAGGGAATGGTGTAGATGTAGAATTAGCATGCTTGCAATAAAGGCAAAGCATACATGTTTATCCCTCCATAAAATTCATCATTGAATCTGCCCAAAACCATCCACTTATATTATTCCCCTATATTAAGAGAGCTACAGTTATAAATAAATGCAACCATCATCATTCTGTTAAAACACAATCATCTGGAAAGGGTACACTGGGGTCCCCAAACTAACAGCATCCAGTCTTTGAAATTAAGAAAACTATCCTTGTCTGTATTCATCCATGAAAGTAAGACAACCTTTCAATGGTGAGCAAATCTGATCCCTATGGTTTTATTCTCTGTTCTTTAGCGACATCACCCTCTGCTGGCATTGCACAATCACTTTTTCTGAAACATGAAACCAGTCTTTATCCTCTGAGGCCAGAAAAAGTGCTGAACTGATGATGTACAGGAAATGCACCTCTCAATACTACCAGAACCCCTGGTTTAGGAACCAGTCCAGGCCACACTCAAAGGGCCAGCAGAAGAGGGATGCGGAGACTTAAACCTTGACACGGTTATTAATAGGACATGCTGGAGGGACAGATTCATCACCCAGAGACTCCCTATGCTGTGGAACAAAATCCCGGTACATATGAGGCAGAGCACCTCTCTGGCCTTGTTCAAGAGAAATCTTGACCAATGGATGGGAGATCGCAGATATACCCCAGGGATTACCTCAGTGTCACTGCTTGACAGAGGCACAGCAAAATAATGGGCATAGTTTTCTTCAAACTAAAGGGGTGGCGAAAGCCACAAAAACTCTGGGCTAGGCTTATAAATGCCCTTGGGCAGATAGCCTAGTATGAACCTATGAGGCAGCCAATGGTCAGATCTCCTATCCCAGGGTGAGTGCATGGGAAAAGTAACCACCTGCATGATCTCAGGAAGATGCTAAGAATTTCATAGACTAGTAATACTAAGGGGGGGGGTGACAGACATCCTCAGGTCACAGACTGGTAATGCTAAGGGGGGGGGTGAAACACAGATTAGTAATACTAACGGAGGGAGTAACAGACATAGTCATGTCACAGACTAGTAATACTAAGGGGAGGGAAGTGACAGACCATGTCGCAGTCTAGTAATACTGGGGGGGGGGGTGACAGACATCCTCATGTCATTACTGCAAGTTGCCCCCCCTGGTTAGGGATTCTGACCATACCAATGCAGAACTCCCTAAACATTCATTCACGTCCTTTCTCTCCAGACAGCAACATTTCTTCATTGGTAAATATACGTTTCCAGGAAATCCATCAGAGCATGATGGCAAAATGCCAAATCCAGATTGTCTAGAAAGGAAAAGCTGGAGTGTTGAGAGGAGCCTAAGGATAGCAGGGAATACAGAGGGACAGGCATTGGTTTTGTTGGGGAAGAAAATGCAAAAATGGATAAAGCACGGCAAACCATGTCTCTGAACCAGTGCATTTTATTTTATTCATTTTACATTTGTTAACCGGGAAAGTCCGACTGGATACAGGTCCATTTTCAGTGGAGGCCTGGGGAGAAAAGCTCCAAATGTACAAAAACAAATGTAAACACAGTGAAATTATTACAGTGAGTTATCACAAAACTGAGATTTGTTTAACGATATGTACATACAGGTACATGTTTTTCTCACATACACACAGCAAAGGTTGGAAGCAAGTAGCTGAGAAAGAAATAGTTAAAAATTTCATCTGAAAAAGGAAAACACATATGTTATTTTAAAAGATATTCTGGCTTCCTGCTGCAATACAACTATTTTTAAACATTTTAACCATTACTTTCAAGACAATATTTAGCAGTGGTGGTGCTGCGGTAACGTTGTCGCCTCATAGTAAGACGTCCTGTTCGATTCTCAGCTAGAGCGTCTTCTGTGTGGAGACATGCGTGAATTGGCATACCTTCATTGAAGGTTATGCATCAGGGCCGGCAACTCGGCATGTAAAAATCTACTGCCAATCATTAGCGAACCGGAGTTCCGCTGTGGCGACCCCTAACCGAGAAAAGCCAAAAGACACAACAACTTTCAAGACAATATTTAACTGAACTTATCTAAAAATTCAGGGATACTGAAAGCCTCTAATGTGCTTACACTTAATGTTTGGCATTTTCAGTAGCTATATGCATATTTTACGAAGCAATTGCTTTTCCAAAGAATTTTCTAACTACTTTAGACAACATTTTTATATCAAGTTGAAATCATTTTTATGCCTGCAGGAAAACTGTCATTATTGTACATTTGTTTAATGACTATCGTTTTTGAAAGCCTTTATGATCAAGACCAAACTAAAGAAAAGGTATTGAAGAAGGCAAAGATGTTTATAACTGCTTTTGGAGGTGGATTCACTGTTGAGGGGTTACACAGACACATCCTACTATATGGTGGGGTGTAGGGAATATTGCCAAACACAAAGATTTTTTGGAAGCCAATTAGCTGTATCAGTCTTAAGTAAAAGAACTTCATTGAGGAGTTAATAGCAAAGTAATGAATCTTATCTAAACTGTCAGAACCACTAAACTTTGCTTCTAGCCTAAGACTACACCACACATACCTGTTTGGTTCAAGGCAATGGATACTGCTTATGATTTTATTTTCCCAGACTGGGTGAGAAAACCTAAGATATCTGCATTCTTCATTTTAAACATTTTGGCATAAGAGCTACTTGCTCCAAATTTATGGAACAAAATGCTTAAATGGAAGACTTGGCTTAATTCAGCAAACAAAAGACACTGGAAAAGGATTTCACAAATTCTCTCTTCTGACTTCTCTGTGTATTTATTTATTTTTTGACGAGGTTAACCTACAAGGTCAGTAGCCTCTTTTCAGGGGAAACATGACATGGTATTTATCCTACCTGGGAAAATTTGGCCAGGCCATCGGTGGACTTCCCCTATTCTTTTCAATGGGTGCCGTGAGACCTTTTACATCTACCTGAGCTACCACCAAGTCAAGCAGATGGGATCTTGGTTTATCATCTCATCCAAAAGACTGCGCACACAGGATTGCAGCACCACCAGTCTCCCCCTTATGCTGCACTACGACATCAGCAATTAATCTTCCTGGTGTGGGAATAGAACCCACAGCCTTCTGCAACAAAGGTGATTGTGCTACCTGTTGCTCCATTAATATTGCTGAGTACAGATTCAATGTTTTCTGAGTAAGCATTTTTTTTCATAAGCTCAAATCATTTACTTATAGTTTCTATGAAATGTTATTTTTTTACTTATTTTTCCTGCACCTGTTCATAACAGCATCAAGCTACTTCACTGAAATTACTTATTTTGTGGAGCTCAGAGGGATTACAAGACACATGATCAAAATGCACTCTCACCTGGGTAAACCCTTCAGTTTTGTCAGGCTTATTTGAACACCCTAAAATCATCAGATATGACATTTCCATATTTTATTCAAGAAGTAGTACAACACAAAGATGGGTTATTAATATTCAAAACATGCACACTGACTGAACAGACCATTCAGTGGGTTCATTATAAATTGGGCATTACCAAAACAAATCCAGCTGCTGCAACCCAAAACACAGGAATGTAGATCATAGAAATGATTGCCTACATATAGAAATCCCACATTTATAAATGCCAGAGTAGCAGTGTTAGGTTCTGTACTTTTCCTGTGTACTAGGCTGTGCACTTAAACTAATTGAATGTGCAAAAATGCAAAAATCACTACAGATGTGTCCTACGCATGTACAGTTCATTAGGAAAACACACACCCCAGATCAATTTGCAGAGACAATGCCATTACTTAAAAAGGTAATAGATTTAGTTTTTTTTATTAAAAAAATAATGTCATTCTATAATATTAATAATCCATAACAGGACGTGGGTGATGCAGTTTTAACCATAGATGGCTTATTTGTTTGATCAATTGGCCTTTATTCTAATTATCAAATCATGCCAGCCATGGGTAAAATGGGCATTACCACACATCATGGATTATTATGGAATTTTAAGTGGTATAATGAAATGTATTGCCAAAAATGTTGCAAACTCTATGCAACATTTTTTTATAAGGACATTTATTAACAGGATTCATAGATGTAAAAGCTATAATTTTCTAAGATCTAAAACATTTGCTTTTTAAGCTGTAAATGGAAGTTTCATGTTTGTTTTTTTTTTAAAATAACCTTCCAAGTCATATATGAAAAGCAATCACTACTTTTGCTCAGAAAATATACAAATTAGCATGCTGTGGTTTAGGTCAAAATTATTAAACTATGCAAAACTTAGGGAGTCTGTATTTAGCCTGCCTAATGCAATTTTATCATATTGTGAATACACTGAGATTGAAAATGTATAAAAAAGTACTGTTTTTTAATTATCCCACAGATGTATCTTGTCATTTTCTAGGCTCATTGTTTTTACAAATACAAACATGTGCAGGTAGACACACACAATGTTTTATATATATATATATATATATATATATATATATATATATATATATATATATAACATTGTGTGTGTGCATATATATATATATATATATATATATATATATATATATATATATATATATATATAGATAGATAGATAGATAGATAGATAGATAGATATGGGAACACTACACAATCTCGAAAGTTTGAAATATCGAATTGCAAACTATCGAGACCAGAGTGCCGAAACTCCACAATACCGAAAGATCAGACATGCGAAATTCAAAATCTCGATGATTGGAGATGTTGAAATTCACAGTTCTGGTGTTGCGGTTTGTGAATGGGTAGGTGGAAGGTAGGGTAAATATTTCTGTGTGTGTGTTAGGGGTTGTAGTGTGTGTGTAAGCGTGTGTTGTGAATGTGATGTGTGTGCGTGAGGGGAATGGTGGTGTGTGGTGTTTTTTTCATGTGTTTCTGTGTAGTGCGACCTTGGAGTTAGAATATTTAAGTAGGGGGGTGTGGGGGTGCCACCCCACATGGGGGGTGCAGGGGGGCTTGTCTGTAGTGTAGGTTTGTTTGTAGTCTGTGGAAGGTGTGTGAATGTTTATGTGTGTACTGTATATGTTTGGTATACTTTTCGCGATTTTTGAATTTCGCGGGTTTTTTTTTTTTTCTGTGTTTTTGTGTTTCGGGTCTTTGGTCTCGGTATTTTGGGCATCGGGAATGTGACATCCAAGTACTGGTAAATGTCCTTGCTGCTCCCATAGTGCCTTTTTAGGAAGAGTCCATCTAATAAACAACTTCAACATAGCAAATTCTTCAAGCTCAAAACTGGCCCAAATTAAGGAGGCTCTTCTCAACCACAGGTGTCTCAATAATATATTGCCCAATCTTGAAGCAATATGTATGTGCAACTATAGAAATCTAGTTTAAATATAAAGAAAGCACTCCCTCCATATCTGCACTTTGCAATCTGCCATATCTTCAGCCATATGGAAACTGTGGGGGTGTTTACATATTTATACAGGACCACATTGTATACAAACTGATACCCAGAGGTCCACAAACTGGGCTCTAAGAACTTCAATTTAGTACAGACAAAAGAAGCTACCAGCTTACAGCAAAGCTACAGAATATCTTCCATGTCTCCAGGTGATCATGTTAAATTCCTGCAAGTTTTACATGAAATTCCTATAAGCAATAACTCTGCAATCCTAGGTTACTTCATGTAACCAGCCATAAACTGGAGCAACTATTCCTCTAATGTTCAATATGCCCAGAGATTTCTGGATTTGATAATTAGGAATACCCAGGACCAGATATGGGAATTCTCAGGACCAGATATTGATCCTACTAGAGGCCAGAATATTCTGGATCATTCTAGTTCTCACTACTACTGCTTACACCTGCTCCAGTCCTGTAGTCTCTCCCTCTCCAGTTAAGTCAGATCATAAACTCATGACATACATTTACTCTTAAAACTAACACCCTGCCCCATAACCGATGTCTCTATATGTAAGGAATTCAAAATGGTGAACCTTATACATAAGAAGAAATCTCTACATTTACCCATGATATCAGTACTGTTAACACAGACACAGCAACCAAATTCCTAAAGAAGTTCTGTACCCACCTAGACAAATGCATACATGTAGCCATCTCAACTGGGGAGAAACACAATGGGAAATTTCAAAATAAGCAAACTTTATAACAAGAGAAAGAACTCCTTAAACTGTACAGTAAAGCAAGAGCTCCTTGAAGTAAGGATAGTATAAAAAATATTACCAAAAAAATGAAAGGCAGTATAAGCAAACCATGAGCAGAGATAAGCTTCTGAAGCAAAAGACAATTACAAATCCTTTTAAAGCTATGCTAGAAAACTAAGGATAAACACTTTTCTTTGCTATGAACTTCTCCTTAAAGTGACTCACCCACTCTGGCTCAAACTACAACACAAATATACTTGCAAACAAGTTCTCTACAAACTTCATCCATGAAACACTTATTCCGACCTCACCCACCCAAGATTTTTTTACACTCCTATAACTACTAAAGAACAAAGTCTTAACCAAAAACACTTTCTACATGGGTCCTGATAACATATTTGGGTGCATAAGAAACAATGACACACAGGTTCTTCACGAACCTCTCCTTAAATCGTTTAACCCAAGTCTCAACACAGGCCATGCACCCAAATCCTGGTGCACTACTGTGTGTTGCCCTACCCCTGACTCTGGGCATTACAGACTAATCAGCCTTAAGACTCTGATCTGTAAGGCTATGGAGCATATCACAACCAATCTCGTTAAATATATTAAAAATCTCATTCTTCTTCTTCTTTCGGCTTTTCCCGGTTAGGGGTCACCACAGTGGATCACCTGTCCTCTCATGATTGGCAGTGGAGTTTTACTGTGTGGAGTTGCCAGCCCGGTGCCCACCTTCCATAGAAGGTACACATACACATGCACTCACGCCTAAGGCCAATTTAGAGTGTCAAATCCACCTACAGCATGTCTTTAGGATGTGGGAGGAAACCGGAGCACCTGGAGGGAACCCACGTGACCACAGGGAGGACATGCAGACTCCGCACAGAAGGCACCCCAGCTGATGATCGAACCGGAAAACCTCTTGCTGTGAGGTGGCAATGCTAACTGCTGCACCACCATGGCCGCTCATATTAAAAATCTCATTAATAACCAATAATATATAGTGCTCGCTCGGACTGGCTGTGAACTCCACTCCGTACGATAAAGACCCATCCAAAACTAAATAAATAACTTTAATTTGGATTTAGTGCTTTCATCCGAAAAGACTGTGGACTTCATCAGAATCAAAAGCCATTTCATTAAAAGTGCACACACACACACAGACACATATATATATATATATATATATACACCCCTGAGGGTGTGTTCATAATTAACTAATGAACATAAAACAGTTCCTTTTGTTTAAAAGGGAAGGTACACAAATCTACCTAGAAGAAGGAAAAATATGTATGTATAAAAAATACAACAAATACATAAATTCAACCAAAAAATAATTAAAATTGATGACTGTAAGGACTATTGTTCCCTTCACTTAAAAAAAACTCAATTTCAGAGAAAATGTTTTAAATAAGCAATAAAATAAATACCAGTTGTTTTATTAAAATCTCCTCTAGCTATTTCCAAAGTTCCAGTACAGGTTGGAGAGGAATATTGTCATTAATTCCAGGGAAGCTAGTGGCGTTAAGCAACAACTGCCACATCACCTCTTTTTCTTCTAGTAAGATTTTAACATCACCCCCCTCGGATTCATATCTACCTTCTCTAAAACAGCAAATGTAAGTGTTACAGTCTGGGCAGGATGCTAAATGTCTATATAAAGCATTGTTATTCTGCTTCTTTATCTGATACATATGCTTGTATAACCTGTTCTTAATGGTTTGCTTTGTTTTTCTGACATAAAATTCTGGACGCATCACAAATTTAGCTAAACTAAATGTTTCATACAACAATTCCCATTCAGAAAATAAATTTTAGTCCTATTGATATTATCCAATGTTAAAGACCCTTCTTTAAAAATAAAAGGACATTGGCTACAACAGCCACATTTTCCTGGTACCACTTTCAATCTTTGTGCATATAAAATTAGTAAAAGCCTGGCCATATTCAAAATTATTTTTAAGATTAACTCCTGTTTTATATACAAAACTAGGTTTCTCACCCAACAATTTATAAACTTCTCCATCACATCTTAAAATATTCCATTTCCTAGTAAAAACACTTTTAACTTGCTTAACAAAAGGACTACATTCTAAAAGAAGAGCCCTACTAAAATCATTACAATTGGGCGTGTTTAACAAGGGCTCCAAACATGTGCCTTATAGGGGCTTATTCTTTAAACCCCATTGGAACTTAACGTAATCAGTAACATCAATAACCATGGTGAGGGGGTAACCTCTTTCCAGAAACATTTCCCCTAAAACTTCTAACTCCTTAACAACATCACTGTATGTAGAAGTCATGCTGCCCTAATACACTGACCTTTAAGTATACTCTTTTTTCTGACTGAAGGGGTGGCAGCTTGTATATTCCAAAAAGGAGTTGCTGAATGTTGGTTTACGATATATGCTGGATTTAAATCCATCATCAGAATGTGAAATGTAAGTGTCTAAAAAGGAAATACCATGTTGGCTGAAGGTGTGTGTAAACTTTAAAAATGAGGTGTTGGTATTTAAATACTTAAAATCTTCTATTTCCGTGATAGTTCCTATCCATGACACAAAAATGTCATCCAAAAAACAGACGCAACACTTTATATTATCTGAAAACTTACAATTAAAAATATAATTTGTTTCCCAATCCAAGAGGACAAAATTTGCAAAAATGGGGGCACAAGAGGCCTCCATAGCTACCCCCCATTTGCCTAAAATATTCCCCCTCAAAATATACAAAATTATTATCCAACACAGCTTTCATAAATTCAGAGATTAACTGTACTTTGTCCCAATCAAGGTCCGAAAAATTTCTAATACTTTTACAAAAACATTCTAACCCTTCTTTCTTGGGAATATAAGAAAATAAATCAACATCATCTATCGGATCCTTTTCCCATAAATCTTCTTTCAAACAACCCAAAAAATCCCAAGAATCTTTTAACAGGTGTTGAACATTGCTATAGGTGTGTTTTATCCACTTGTCATTAACTACTAGATGAGGGAAATCTTTGATTTACTTCCAGAAATAATAGGATGAAAAGGGCCATTTAAAACATTTTTGTGGACCCAGAATATTGTAGCTATAATATGATTCTTGACATTCAAAAAACTGTAAATATTATTGGTTATTCTTGGGTCAATTAAATATTCCTCTAAAAGTAAGTCCATTCTCTGATATGCAATGTTAATTTCATTTAATGTAATTGCTTCATAAGCCTCTCTGTTATTTAAAATACCATATACATTTTTTAAATATTCCAACATGTCATATAAAACTATTCCTCCTCCCTTATCTGGCTTCATAACCTGAATGGTGTGATTGTTACGTATCTTCTGAAGCACCTCCCATTCAGTCTTAGTTAAATTACACTTGTTCTTAATCTTTCTTTGCTTGAACTTCCCTTGAAATTTATAAAAATCCTCCTTAATAACTTTCTAGTACTGCCAGAGATGGGTGTAAAGGGGACTAAACAACTTTTTTTCTTTAATATCTGACTACCTTCTTCCATTTTTGTCATTAAAACAAATGGCTAAATTTAGTTTCCTAAAATATAACTTTGTTTCTGCCAAAGTATCAACTAATTTAAAAACCTGTGGTGGGAACAAATTTCATTCCTTTAGAAAACAAAAAATGGTCTTTGTTCACCCTTACATTTGTATAGTTATAAATATTGAAATTCTTGTAAGAAAAAACAACTTGTTAGCTAGAAATTATCTCCCATACACCTCCTTCCCATAACCGTTCATTTGATCCCCTTTCCACCTTGTTTGAAATCTTTCCTGTCCCGAATCCCAATATGTCTGTCTGTTGTTCCAAGCTCCTGTTTTGTCCCCATTTGAACATTTTTGGAATAATATACATTACCATTATTCTGTTTCCTAGCTTACCCTTTAATCCCCTTATTATCTCTCTTCTCAGTGTGCCCAAATTTATTTTCTGTATTTGAATTTTTATTCCATGGATAAGCAATTTTACAATTATAGTTTCAAATCGAGTTCTGTTTTACAAATCTTAAACTATCATGCACCCTGCAGAACCATTAGAATAAAAGCAAAATATGTCCAATGGCTAATTAAAGAAACCAAATCTACAATGAAAGAAAGAGATCAGGCTTGGATACAATGCCACAAAAACAAAACCATTACTATGAAACAAAATTACTTAGAACTCTGTAATAAAACCAAAAAGCTAATTAAATGTGACAAAACCAATTACTATAAAAGCATGGAAGAAAAATATGCTAACAATCCTCAAAGATTCTGGGCCATAATAAATACTATACTACAGCCAGGTAAATCCACAACCCCAACCCCCGTGACAGTAAACAGCCATGCCGACATTCCCACACAATTCAATAAGTACTTTACTGAAACTGTCCAAACCCTAGCCAATGCCCAAAATAATGCTAGCTGCCCCACAACAACATCTAACAAAACCCACCCCAACATACAAGACAATTCATCCAACTTCTCCCTGCACCCCGTATCCACCAAAGTTATTTCTAAACTCCTTCACAAACTCAAGTCAACCATACTAGCTGCTGATAACCGCCCAGCAGATTTCCTTCAGACAGCAGCTGAAGCCATAGCCTATCCTGCTGCTATTCTCATCAAGAGGTCTCTATCTGAATGTACCAACCTTAAGGAAAACATCACATATTATACCACTACACAAAGAAGGTAACTCCTTAGAACTCATCAATTACCGACCAATAGCTATTCTATCACCCCTATCCCAAATACTAGAAAGAGTTGTTCATTCTCAACTAATGCAGTACCTCCAAAATAACAACCTGCTATCTAAGGCACAGCATGGCTTTAGACCCTCCCATAACACCACCACTGCACTACTGTCTTTCACTAATACAGTGAACCACTACAGAAACAAGGGTCTTTTCGTATCTTCCATATTCTCAGACCAGTCAAAAGCTTTTGACATATTTAACCATTATATGCCTCTCAAAACTCTATCAGCCCTAAACATCAGCCCCTCCTCTATCTCATGGTTCAAGCAGCTAGTTATCAGACCAACAACAGGCTGTACTATGGCAAAACCAATTGTCCCCTCTACTACCAGTATCCTTTGGAGTCCCTCAAGATTCCATCCTTGGCCCATTGTTTTTCTCTCTTTTTACCAACCATTTCTCTTCCTCCACACTCACTGCCTCAGTAGCACAATATGCTGATGGCACTACCCTTATATGTGCCGCTCCCACAATAAAAGAACTGCATACCCTAACCCAAAATAACTTTACCTCAGCTGAAATATGGTATACTAACACCAAACTCATTCTTAATCCCTAAAAAACAAAACTTATTCTGTAGGTCCCACCCCCCCTCCAGACAACGACTTTTGCATAACTTTCAAAGATAATATCGAGATCAGTCCAACCTCACACAATAAACTGCTAGGTGTAGAAATGGACAACAAACAGATTTGACATCCACATAGCTCAAACCATCAAGACAGTAAACAAAAAGCTTGGCCTCCTCTACAGGAACAAACGTTTTATCAGTAGACATACCAAGGCCACATTAGCAAGGACTCATCTTTTGTCCATCTTCCTCTATGCCTCCCCAGCCCTGAATAACCTCCGCCAGGCTGATTTAAACAAAATGGAACCTTGCTACAACAAGATTGCCAAGTTTGCTAGTGAAGCCTCATCCATATCACATCACTGTCTATCTTTAAAGCAGCTTAACTGGCTTGAACTCCTTCAACTTCTGCTACTCAGTGAATTGTCAGTAGCACACAAGTTATACTATCTTCCTGACAAAACCATTGCACTCCAGGATCTAATTCAACCCAATACTACTGCTAGACCCTTAAGATCTACTAACCAGAACCTCAGAAAAGCCAACAAATAAAAGAATGATGCTGGTAAGTTTCTCTTCGGTTGCACTATTGCAAGAACCTGGAATACACTACCTAGCCAGATAACTTCTAGTAACTCTACTATACAGTTTAAAAAGCTCCTGAAAACCCACTATTCTAACAACTGGCTATGCCTCCTGTTCCTCCCCAGGGTAAGACATAAACAATGCACAAAATGATACAAATGAGAGCACTGGCAAGTTATTTCAGCTCTCTGGTAAAACTATTTAGATCGTACCTTAAAATATGTCACCACTGTAGAAATTTATAGTATAGGCCAAGAGCCTATTTAACAGATAGTCAACAAACACTTCCTGCGGTCAATAGCAATTACCAATCCATGTTTTCATCTTAAAATTATAATGTTTGATTTTTGCCACTACTGCACTGAACTTTTTATTGTTACCTTCATAATTGTTTATCTTATTGTGTGTGTAATTTTTATTATGTGTTTAATTTTACTTATATAATGTAACTTGTGGAGCTTTTCTCTCCGGGCCTCTGCTGAAAAGTGACCTATATCCAGTCGGACTTTCCCGGTTATAAAATGTAAAATAAAAATAAAAATAAATACATTTTCTTGACTTTCCTAAAGTGTACTTCATCACATTTTTTATTTACTAGTTTCAACTGTTTCCAATATAAATTCTCCCATTGGGGAAACACCAAATCGTTAGTATTGCCCAGATTACGTTTGTCTACATCCCTAATTATGACACTTAATTTGATGTCATTGTGTTTAATTAAAAGCCTCATGTATTTAAAAACAAAGATGTCAAAATCATTAATTAATTCAGCACTTAAATCAACACCTAAAAGTAATTTAAAAAACCTTAAACCTGGAGGTATGATTTTAAATGAATACATCCCGTTAAATATGCACTATCCATTTGTAATATTTTTATCTTTTCTAACTTTTTTCCATCAAAAAAATCATGTCCTTTGAAGTACCATTTCCTGGTAGCTGAAAATCAGCTCCGGACTTGTTGGGAACCTTCATTCCCTTTGTTAAAGTCGTAACCTGCACAAATAAACTTTTCAATGTCTTCATTCCAATGCTCGGTTTTGCCTTTAGATGAATGCTGCATATTTAAAGTCTCAGAAACATTCGTAGAACAGTTAACAGTATGTTTAGTTGCCTGGTTACCCACTGCAGCTATGTAAGTTCTCTTTGGTACAGTCCTTTTTGGTTTTAGCTCCACAAAGTAAGTATTCTTCTTTGTGCGAACTCCCTTCAGTGTCTTTTTTGTTTAAAACTTCTGAATTCCCATTTGTTGTATCAGTCTTGAGATTAGAAGTAAGTTTAGTGCTTCTGTCTTGCTGCAAAACATTGCTCGCAAATCTCATTACGCTTGTCAAAGGTAGATCATGCCTGTTAAACCATGTTTATTTCTTTGAGAGGGTTACAGCAGCCGTTGACACTGGTCATGCTGATAATGAGCTTATCTTGCTATGGCCAAAGCATTCAGTACTGTAGCTCATGTTGGAATTTTAAGGAAACTATCATCTTTAGACAGAGATCATTAGTGCTGGATTCCCAAGTGGATGAAAGATGGAACCCACAAGTTCATATGGTAGGTCTATCTACAAATAGTGCTACAGCAAGCAGTAAAGTCCCACAGGGGTCTGTGCTGGGTCTTCTTCTGTTTGGTATCTACTGCTCTTTGGTTAACACTATATTAAAACTCTGTCAGATATCAGCACCCTTTAAAAACAGCTTACCTTAGTTAATACCTGGTGTATGGAAAATGGACACATTTAACAGGAAATGTATGGTATTGTTTCCTTTTACCCACAATGTATAGTATAAATTAAACACTTTTACAAAACGAAAAGGTAAGTGAAGGATCTGGGAACTTGGGATGATAGCTCTCTCGCCTTTGATCATTATATGGGCAACTGTTATGCCTTGTCCCTGTACTCTCTCTGTCTCTCATCCTCCTGAGGGCTGAACTGTGCCTCACTTATAACACCATTAGGAAGTCAGTGGTCCCTCACCTACAAACAGCTCAACTAACACTATAACTGGACTCTTGAACCTTCATCAGCAGATAAACAGAAAGTGATGGAGCCAGAGTCATCACCCATCATCTACCCCATTTCTGGGGTAAACTTCCTCTGCTAGTTAAGCAATGCAGGTCCATTATCTCCCTTCAAATTAAATGTGAACAACTTGATGGGAGCTCTCAAATTTATCTCAGGACTAATTGGCCTATCCTTCCATGAGAAATGAATTAAATCCTGAAGGTGGGTATTGGCAAGGTTTAAATGGCCATTAGACTGAGACCGACTTGAAACTCTTATGAATCCTGTAAACAATTGAAAAGACAGCCTCATGTCTTAAGTGTTCCTATTTTGACTGAATAACTCAGTGTTGCTTGGTTCGTTCACTATAATCCATAAATGCAGTACTTCTGACACTCTGCAAAACCTTGACTTTTCATTCCTACCACCACTTTAATAACACAGATCTTAGGCAATTATACATTCCCTATCATCAAACGCGTGTGTGTATATTATGACATGCTCAATTACTCATGAAATAATTATGGGCTATTCAGAAAGTATCTGGCAAAGACAAATGTTTATTTGCTGAATCATTTTTTGAGAGTGAGTGAAAATTCTAACAGCATCCAATTCCTTTTTCATCTTATTACAAAAACATTTACACAACAGCATTTTAAAAATCAGGTGTTGCTGGATGGCCACCTTATTATCTGTGTCTTTTTTTCTTTAATCCCCATGCGACTTTTTTATGTTCCTAATTAAAATTATTTCTGTTCTCCATTAATTAAATGTCTCCATGAACTGTACACACAAAATAATCAGAATTTAACTTCTATCTTCTCTTGCTAAGAATTGCATGTACTGAACAGATAGGTGCATCTTACTGAAGTATAAGAAAAAAAAATAAAATACAGTAAACATGTCTGCACTACAGAGGTAATTAAGGTCAGTTATGCTGCATGGAAACGGAATGTTCTGGTGTATTGTATGAACATTAATGATGACATACAGTACTATAACATATGTTAAGGCAATATCCAGGAACACAGCTTCACCGCTTCACCAGTTACAGCTCTGAATCACTTTGGGATTTTTTATAAATGTGAATTGAGCCACAGCAAAGTATACATTGCTTTCTGAATGACCGTTCGGTGGTCTGCAACTTATAAATATCAGTACTACATTGTATGAAGTGAGTAATACAGAAGCAGTGTATTGACACAGCTTCACAAGTTAATTGCAGAGCCTCAAATGGAAATGTTTTACACAGCAAAGGCAGACGCTGATTTTTATAATGAAAGCTTTCTCTTCCACTACGTCGACTGTCACTAATGACCTTTTACAGGGAGTGATAAACCTTTTTTCTTGACATGCAGCTGCAATTGCACTGAAACACCACTGGTTCAAAATATGGGGATGTCCTCTTTAGTTTACTCACAAGGAAAAGTCAAGAACTAGTTTTTCAGCAGATAGTCTAATTATATTAAACATTAGATATCCATGCATTAATGATGTTTGTGGAGGAATGAAATGTGACAGATGCCGCCAATATTTATATTTATAAGGTCTCAGTCACACACTTGTCATGAGAAATTTACTTATTTATATGCTGTGGAGAGAAATTAATGCAAGCAATTTAAGAAAAACTCTGCTTCACAATAGCATTTTATGTAAAGTTACTTTGGTCAACTTTTTAACATATAAAACACTGAAAACTCAGCTTTAAAATAATGCAGTTAAAAATATGGAATGTCATTACAATTTGAAAGTACTCTGGAGGAAAACAAACGATCCAATTTTCCACAAAATACTACTGCATGATACTGTGACAGAAAATGTCTCCCTGAAATGTAAACCATACTGCTCCGTGTGTGTTTACACAAGGTAAAGAGTAACTGATGGAATCTATTTACTTCGCAAAATTAATCTTCTACAACAAACCATCAAATTTAAGGAATATGGTAAGCCTCATATGATTGAATTTGTGTTTGTAGTCTTGTTATGTCAACGAAGAGGTTAAATAATCCAATGTCTGGATTATCTCTGACGTGCTTAACACTTAACGTTATTATAAAACTAGGGCACCAAGAGAGTCAAATTTATGTAATCCATGAAAGGCAAGACCTAGAAACTGTTATTGTAGTGTGTGAATAAAAGGTATGCATTCACTGTATACACCATATGTGCAAAACACCTCCAGCTACGTGCATCATAAGATTATTCGTTAGCAAATAGATCAGTATAGTAATTAATAAAACACATAAATGACAAGAAGTTATTTAGAAAACCTGAGCAGTTACATTTTCCACAGTGAACAAATTAGGATGGGATTCACAAAGATGCAATGCATGGTCTTTGCACTGCTTACGACAGACAGACTGCAGTGTGGAATGGACATGAACATTCAAACGACATCAGTCTGTGCGCATGAGCACCTAGCTCTGTGCCGATGTAGGAAACTACAGCAAAGCTAAAAAGCAGCAAGCCAACCAAAGCACAGCACAGCAAGCAGGACACTGAGAAGAAAGACAGCAGCCATGCGCCAGAGATCTTGTGATAGTTGAAGGCAGCAGGTTACACGCTGGGGGGACCCTAGGGTAGGCTATCAAGCGCCACATACATTTAACCTGCATCATAAGGCAAATTGCCTGCTGCATATTTCTAATTACCTTGACAATTATTGGTTCCATGAAAGTAGAGAAAAGGGAAGTAAAGGACAGCAAGAAGATGAGGAAAACAAACTTAGATGCATGCAGAAGGGAATCATAAATGACAAGCAGGTGGGGATAGCGACGGCACAGTACATTGTTTAAGGGGATAGGCACCCCCTTTTTCATATATGCAAAGAATAGGGATGGTGGAAAGGGTGAGAATGAAACTGCAGCTGGTCACACAAACCCAAAACAGTATGGACAAAAAGGTGTGGATGTACACACACACACTAAGAGGATGGAAGATACTGGCTGGCCATAAATAAACAGAGTGTGGACAATGTAAAAGGGTTGATTTATAGTATAAATGGGATGGATACACAAGTCTGTGGATAGGGCGGGATATGAGCAGTAAGCTGTCGACTGACTGACCAAAGAGGACATCAGTTCAAAACCCAAAAGGGTCACATGGTATTTCATATTATTCTTGTGCATGGAAAGCCATAATAAGTAAATCCAAAATAATTTCAACCACAGGTAAAAAACACATAAAAGTTCAAATGTTATGAATAAATATCAAACATATTTATTTAAAATAGCAAGGTCTTACACCTTCTGGTAGGGGATCAAAATAATAATAAAACAGTTTCACTCATTTCTCATCCTTTAACACTATCATTGTCAATCACCTTCAGGAAGCGGAGAGATCCTGTTGCTCTAACTAAATATGCTGGATATTTATTCACAGTGACTACATGTCTTTGTGTTTGTTCCTGGTGCTGGAGTTGTTCTGGATGTCAAATGTGACACAAACGATGGCTCAGAAGAATGATGGTCACCATTGACAAGGGCCACACTATGCTCTGGTTGTCTGATAACAGGGCCTGTCAGCTGGGTGCGGACTACTATGGACTGCATAAGGAGCATGGCAGTGGTCCACTCAGTGGGACTCTACACTGTCAACCTCTTCCCCCACCTCTTGCCATACTGACAGCTGGGCCATAACAGGGGACTTAGCTGGAATACCTGTCTGGGACACACCCCCCCCACCCTCAATGAGGCACTCCTACCTTCACAACTGCCACAGCCAAGGGAGCCATGATTAGTTGGGGCTGACATTGTGACCTGTAAGAGGGAGGTACAAAGAGAAGGATGACATTACTCAATATGTTTTACAAATGGCCACATAATACAGGACAACTTAGAAAGTATGAAACACATTAACCTCACATTCCTTTAAGGCTCAGCTTCCTTCTGCAGCAACAAAAATGACTGTCTTCCTTTTCTGCCCATGCCGAAGACATAAGGGACAAAGCTGCTGTCACATACATGTGTTGGTGAGATATACAGACATTGGTGCAAAACTACACCCCACTATTATGTGCATGACAGCTGACACATGGCAATGAGCCAACAACTTCACAAAAAAGTCACAATCACACAAATATGTGCAAGATAAGGAAACTTGATATGTTGCCCACATACACACAAATGAATGGGTCTACATTATGCGCTCGAAACACGAAAAAGCCGAATCCAAAGTGCGACACAAAGAGCGAACCGCGAATATGTCGAACATACTAAAGTGCAAAATTTAAAACCTCGAACCGTCATAGTCGGTCAACCCACCACCCGCAACACACTACCTACCCAAACACAATAAAAAAAAGTACAGTTTTGTACCTACCATAAATGTAGATGTCCAATAGATATGCAACTGCAGTCCTTACATATGGGTTTGTCCTGCCTCAGGCAGCCCTTCGGTCGGCCGGATCCCAAAGTCTGGGTCTGGCGTCGGCTAATGTCGCCTCTTCCCCTACGTCAGAGCGGCTGGGGTATAAAAGCATCAGGCGATGCCATCTTCTTCAGTGTTTCTTGCCCCAGATGCCAGGTGCCCTCCAAGGAAGGCTAAATTTAGTGAATGGATAAAAATTCCAGACATGCAAAACAGTAATAAATAGATACACCATAACAGATATCCCCAGCTAATATGAAAAGGGGTGAGTGGACCCTAAAAAAGAGAATTACAGAGGGGTAGGAGGGAGGGAAAACCCAACTGCAGTTGCATATCTATCGGACATCTACATTTATGGTAGGTACAAAACTGTACTATGTCCTTCAAGAATGCAACTGCAGTCCTTACATATGGGTTGAATACCATAGCCAAGCTGGGGGTGGTAGGATCTAAGATAAGGATGGTGTAGCTAAAATGCCCTGCAGGACTGCAGAAGCAAAGCCTGCTTGGGATATGGAATATAAAGGCAGGTTGTAATGTTTGGAAAATGTATGCACGGAGCTCCATGTAGCAGCTTCTAGAATGTCCTTTGTAGCCACCCCTCTTAGAAAAGCTGTGGAGGTGGCTGTCGCTCTGGTGGAGTGTGGCCTGATATTGGCTGGCACACCTTTTCCATGGAAAGAGTAGCAGAATCTGATGCAGTTTCCAATCCATTTTGAAATTGTTTGTTTGGAAATTGCCTTTCCTTGTACTCCAGCAGCGTAAGCTACAAATAACTGGTCAGACTTTCTGTTGGCCTTTGTTCTGTCCAAGTAGTAGCGCAATTGCCTGTGTATGTCCAAAGTGTGCAGAAGCTTTCCTCCTTTATTTTGAGGATTGGGAAAGTAGGCAGGTGAATTGCTTGATTTAGAGAAACCCTGGATATCACTTTTGGCATGAATGAAGGATTGGTTCTTAAAGAGACTCTGTCCTGATGGAAAATGAGAAATGGAGGTACTGCCATGAGGGCCTGTATTTCCGAAACTCTTCTTGCTGAAGTGATTGCCAACAGGAAAACTGTTTTCCAGGAGAGAAATTGCAATTCTGAAGATGCTGCTGGCTCAAAAGGAGGAAGAGTTAATTTTTCCAAGGCAGTTGAGGTCCCATGCAGGTACTGGTAGTTTTCTTGGAGGTTTAATATTCTTTATCCCTCTTAGAAACTGTCTTAGCAAAAGGATGTGAAAACACAGGTGGATCACAGTTGTATTTTGCTGAAATTGCTGAAGCGTGTATTTTTATGGAAGAATATGAAAGGCCATTGTTAAGCATTTCTGCCAAGTATTCTATTATCTGTGGGATGCTCATTACTGATGCATCCTGACCCTTGTTGGCATTCCAGATGTTGAATCTCTTCTATTTGGCTGAATAAGTTTTTCTGGTGGAAGGTCTGCGTGCTTCCAGTAAGATCTCTTGAACTTTTTTGGAGAGAGAGATATGGGGAGAAGTCATGGAACTCTCCAAGCTGTCAGTTGCAATGTTTGCAGGTTGGGATGAACAGTCCTGTAATTGTGCTGAGTTATAAGCAGAGGCCATCGAGGCAGGAGCCATGGCTTGGTGCGAGTTATGCTCCTTAGTAATGGATACCAGTGCTGTCTTGGCCAGTCTGGAGCTATCAAAATGCCTTTCGGTTGTTCTGCTTTGATCTTCAGTAACACCTTGGTCATTAATGGTAGAGGTGGAAATGCATAGATTGTTAGAGAATTCCAGCTGAAGGAGAGAGCATCCATTCTCCAGGCTTGAGGATGGTGTGTCCTTGAGCAAAACTTCTTCAGATGATGATTGAGGTGTGAGGCAAATAGATCTATGTCCGGCCTTCCCCATGCATGAGTTATTTGTGAAAAAATGTCTGGATGCAACATCCATTAATGCGTGAGTCCATAATGTTTCTGCTTAGACTGTCCGCCAGAACATTGTCCTTGCCTGGGACAAACTGGGATTGCAACTGTATGTTCAGTTTCAGGGACTTTTCCCAAAGAGTCATTGTTAGTCTGCAGAGGGGTAAGAATGGGTACCTCCTTGCTTGTTTATGTACCACATAACAGTGGTGTTGTCTGTCTTTATTAGCAGATGGCCTTGCTGAAGAAATTTTCCGAAGGCCTCGATTGCATGAATCACCGCCAACATCTCTTTTTGATTGATGTGCAGATGCAATTCTCGGGGTGTCCATTGCCCTTGAATGCATCTGCCCTCCATGTACGCCCCCCATCCATGATCTGAGGCGTCTGTTGTAATGGTTTGGCTTGTTTGAGGTTTGTTGAAAGACATGCCTTTGTTTATCTGGCTTGCTTGTGCCCACCACAAAAATTCCTTTTGTAGACATGGAATGAGTGGAATAATTGCTTCCAAGTTGTGGCTGTGTTGAGACCATAAACTTTTTAGGTACCATTGTAGTTTGCTCATGTGTAGTCTTGCCAGTGGAATCAGAAGAATGCAAGATGCCATGAAACCCAGGGCCTGCAGGATTTTCCTTGCAGTCATCTGGGTGTGCTTTGCTAGGCTTTTGAAGTAATCTGTTAATTGTTCTTGTTTTTCTTCTGAGGAAAGCCATTTGTGAGTTTGTGTCCAGTTTGGCTCCTAGAAAAATTATTTGTTGGGATGGCAGTAGTCTTGCTTTTTGAATGTTGACTGTGTATCCCAAAGCCTGTAGTAAGTGAATGACATAGTCCAAGTGTCTTATCAAGGCTTGCTTGCTGTCCGCTTGTATAAGGCAGTCGTCCAGGTAAGGATATATTTGTATCCCCTGAAGTCTGCAATGTGCAATTACTGATGCCAGGCATTTCGTGAATACTCTGGGCGCAGTAGATAAGCCAAAAGGCAATGCTGAGAATTGATAATGCTCTGACCCTGCAAGAAATCTGAGGTATCTTCTGTAGCTGTGTCTGATTGGGACATGCAGATATGCCTCCTTGAGGTCCAGAGTAACCAGCCAAGACCCCTTGCCCAGCATGGGAAGAAGTTGCTGTAACGTCATCATTTTGAATTTTGGCACAATGAGAAAAGTGTTTAGAGCGGACAAGTCCAGTATAGGCCTCCATTGCTTTTCTTTTCTTGGAACAAGGAACAGTCTTGAGTAGAATCCCTGGCCTTGTTCCTGAGGAGGAACCTTTTCTATTGCTTTGATCTGTAGTAGCTTTGAAACTTGTATGAGTGCCTCTGCCCTTTGATTTTGTGGCAGGTTTGGCATGCCTTGTCTTGTTGGTAAGGTATGGAAGTGGAACCTGTAACCCTTGTCTATTATGTCCAAAATCCATTTGTCCTTTGTAAAAACGTGCCAATTTTTTTAAAATATAGATAATTTTCCACCTAAAGGTGCTTCTCTTTGAGCCTTGGGCCAGTGATTGTCAAAAGTCAAGTCATTGTGATCGTCCCTGCGGAACGTAGAAGTTCCTGCCACTTCTCTGATTAATCGGTTGCCATTGGCTGACCCTGTAGAACCTCGGTATTGCCCTCTACCTCGAGCAGCCTGTTTTTCCCCTTTGGAACTTGTCAGTGTCTGGAAAGGACCAATTCTTCGAAGGCCAATTCCTACTGAACCTTGGTGGCTGAACCTGGAGGAAATCTTTGACTGTTTGCACTGATTTAGCCTTTTCCTCAATTGATTTCAACACACCCTGTGCATTAGCACCAAATAGCTTGTCTTTTTCCAGAGGTGCATCTAATAGCTTTACTTTAACATGATCTGGTAATGTCTGTTCTTTCAACCAAGCATGTCTACGTGTGGCCCCTGTCATAGCTGCCCTACATGAAGCTTCCAATGCATCATAACCACACTGAAGAAAATGATTGCTAACCTGCTGAGTATTATGAACCAAATCCTGCAATGCCTTTCTATCTAAAGGCTCAGGAGAGGCTAACTTTTTCTGCAAATCATCCATCAGATAATCCTGATACTGAAACATATGAAAAGGCAGTTAAGTGCCCTCATGGCAAGGGTGGATGAGGTATAAACTTTTTACCCCACCTCTCCAGGGACCTAGATTCCCTGTCTGTGGGCAAAAGATTCTTGGCAGTGAGAGTAGCCTACTCCTATGGGCCCCTGAGAAATAGTTTCTAGATCAACAGAGTGGGCCTTAAAGAGATGTTTATGAGTTTCAGGAACCCTGTAATATCTGTCTGGCTTGAAAAAGGGGAAAAAACTAGGCACCAAGAGAGTCAAATTTATGTAATCCATGAAAGGCAAGACCTAGAAACTGTTATTGTAGTGTGTGAATAAAAGGTATGCATTCACTGTATACACCATATGTGCAAAACACCTCCAGCTACGTGCATCATAAGATTATTCGTTAGCAAATAGATCAGTATAGTAATTAATAAAACACATAAATGACAAGAAGTTATTTAGAAAACCTGAGCAGTTACATTTTCCACAGTGAACAAATTAGGACGGGATTCACAGAGATGCAATGCATGGCTGAGCAGTCTTTGCACTGCTTACGACAGACAGACTGCAGTGTGGAATGGACATGAACATTCAAACGACATCAGTCTGTGCACATGAGCACCTAGCTCTGTGCCGATGTAGGAAACTACAGCAAAGCTAAAAAGCAGCAAGCCAACCAAAGCACAGCACAGCAAGCAGGACACTGAGAAGAAAGACAGCAGCCATGCGCCAGAGATCTTGTGATAGTTGAAGGCAGCAGGTTACACGCTGGGGGGACCCTAGGGTAGGCTATCAAGCGCCACATACATTTAACCTGCATCATAAGGCAAATTGCCTGCTGCATATTTCTAATTACCTTGACAATTATTGGTTCCATGAAAGTAGAGAAAAGGGAAGTAAAGGACAGCAAGAAGATGAGGAAAACAAACTTAGATGCATGCAGAAGGGAATCATAAATGACAAGCAGGTGGGATAGCGAAGGCACAGTACATTTGTTAAGGGGATAGGCACCCCCTTTTTCATATATGCAAAGAATAGGGATGGTGGAAAGGGTGAGAATGAAACTGCAGCCGGTCACACAAACCCAAAACAGTATGGACAAAAAGGTGTGGATGTACACACACACACTAAGAGGATGGAAGATACTGGCTGGCCATAAATAAACAGAGTGTGGACAATGTAAAAGGGTTGATTTATAGTATAATGGGATGGATACACAAGTCTGTGGATAGGGCGGGATATGAGCAGTAAGCTGTCGACTGACTGACCAAAGAGGACATCAGTTCAAAACCCAAAAGGGTCACATGGTATTTCATATTATTCTTGTGCATGGAAAACCATAATATGTAAATCCAAAATAATTTCAACCACAGGTAAAAAACACATAAAAGTTCAAATGTCATGAATAAATATCGAACATATTTATTTAAAATAGCAAGGTCTTACACCTTCTGGTAGGGGATCAAAATAATAATAAAACAGTTTCACTCATTTCTCATCCTTTAACACTATCATTGTCAATCACCTTCTGGAAGCGGAGAGATCCTGTTGCTCTAACTAAATATGCTGGATATTTATTCACAGTGACTACATGTCTTCGTGTTTGTTCCTGGTGCTGGAGTTGTTCTGGATGTCAAATGTGACACAAACGATGGCTCAGAAGAATGATGGTTGCCATTGACAAGGGCCACACTCTGCTCTGGTTGTCTGATAACAGGGCCTGTCAGCTGGGTGCGGACTACTATGGACTCCATAAGGAGCATGGCAGTGGTCCACTCAGTGGGACTCTACACTGTCAACCTCTTCCCCCACCTCTTGCCATACTGACAGCTGGGCCATAACAGGGGACTTAGCTGGAATACCTGTCTGGGACATCCCCCCCCACCCTCAATGATGCACTCCTACCTTCACAACTGCCACAGCCAAGGGAGCCATGATTAGTTGGGGCTGACATTGTGACCTGTAAGAGGGAGGTACAAAGAGAAGGATAACATTACTCAAAATGTTTTACAAATGGCCACATAATACAGGACAACTTAGAAAGTATGAGACACATTAACCTCACATTCCTTTAAGGCTCAGCTTCCTTCTGCAGCAACAAAAATGACTGTCTTCCTTTTCTGCCCATGCTGAAGACATAAGGGACAAAGCTGCTGTCACATACATGTGTTGGTGAGATATACAGACATTGGTGCAAAACTACACCCCACTATTATGTGCATGACAACTGACAACATGGCAATGAGCCAACAACTTCACAAAAAAGTCACAATCACACAAATATGTGCAAGATAAGGAAACTTGATATGTTGCCCACATACACACAAATGAACGGGTCTACATTATGTGCTCGAAACACGAAAAACCCGAATCCAAAGTGCGGCACAAAGAGCGAACCACGAATATGTCGAACGTACTAAAGCGCGAAATTTAAAACCTCGAACCGTCATAGTCGGCCAACCCACCACCCGCAACACACTACCTACCCAAACACAATAAAAAAACACATACATACACTAACCAAAACCCTACTTCTAACCCTAAATTAAAGCACCAAAACCCTACTGCTAACCCTACACTAAACCCCACATACACAACTGACTATGCACTATCCTTAACCCCTCCCTAACCCTAAGGTCCGTAACTACCGCACATTTCCCCTACGGAGCTATACCCAAACAAACTATTCCACACACACACACACACACACACACACACACACACTTAATAAAACCCTACACTAAACCTTATATACATTACCTACACAAAACCTTATATACACTACATACTTATGCTCTTACCTTAACCCCTCCCTAACCCTAAGATCCGTAACTATCGCACAGTTACCTTAAGGAGCTGTAACACAGATGGGCCAACTATGCAAATTCCATATTTCCACTTTCGCGGTTTCGTTAGTTTGATGTATTCACGGTTCGCTCTTTACGTGTCGTGCTATTTGGATTCGGGTTTTTCAGCTTTCGAGCACATAAATTAGATGCCAAATGAATAACTATTCAATACTCCACAACATGAGGCAGTGCCATAAGAAATGGGAAAGCAACAGACACAGTACAGAGATAATCCTCCATACTATATGGATAGCCTATTTATAAACAAAACTCTGAATGAAATAAAATAAAGGTTACAAGTGCAGGCTGAAAAACAGTAGCTACAGCAAATCCTTACCATAGCATTCTTGCCCTTCCCATCTACTATCCACTTCCCACTGTTGGAAATCTTCAGGACAGTAGTGCAACAGGTCATCAAACTGATGCCTGCATTCATCACTGGTCCTGGTAGATACCCTACGAGGGACATCAGTATCTGCAGCTGCTGCCACAAATGTCCTATAAAACAATATAGTGGGTCTGGGATTCATGTTATAAGCATGAATTAGGAACTGTGAGCAACGTAGCCTAGTGCAGCTGCAAAACATGACAACTGTACATGCACAAGCAGCATGCATGAGCCCTTGCACAAGAGGCATCAGTGGCATGGTGAGCACTAAGTCTGCACGGTTACCTTTGTGCTTCACCAAAATGCAGAGGTTTATAATTAGCAAACACACCTTGTGAACTTTACTTGAGCCTTAACTGAGCAGTCCACCATTTAAAATGTTAAAACCATAAAGTGAAACTTCCATACCAGCAGCCCTATTAATACAGATTTTGTCACCAGTTTCTGGCAACAGAGAAACAGAGCTGTCAGAATAAACAACCCTGAAAAGAGTTGCACAGTGTTCTTCAGTATGAGAGTAAAAGGTACATTTCTGCTTAATGAACACAGAAACATTCAAGGTAAGAGATCACAAGGATTACATCATGCCTACCTTAAACACCTTTGAGCATAAAAAGTTCTGGCCACCAATAAAGCACACTCAGCCAGTTAAGCCTACCTCCTCACATAACACAGAGTCCCAAAGTCATGCATGCTGACCCCATAAGGTAAGCTTTGACCCAACCAAACATTCTTGTTGCAGGAAACTGCAGTGTAAGATATACAGATGTGCCTCTAACCAGTCTGAGCAAGGAAAGAGCAATGGTTAGTTGATTATCTGATGCCAGGATCAGACAGATCAAGCATTCACTCAAGTCCTTACATACATGCATACAAATATTCCAAGCATGGGCATTACTGCCCTTTCTAGCCTGCCAATATACCAAAAAATGTGTTCCCGTAGCAAGTGCTCTTAAAAATATCTAAACTAGTACTTATTTTAATGTAATTTGCTAGTCTGCTCCATGCATCAGCTGCTCTCTCTCTCTCAGAACCAATTAGTACAATTCTCATTCCTACAGAATCTTCTACATAGATTATCTGATGATTCTCTAGTACTTTTTGATAACCCTAAACATTCCCAGCGACAGTTGTCTCTAAATGGCCTACATACCTGAATAAGATCTCCTCTCAGATATCTGTAAGAGACACTATACAAGTTCAGATATTTTAGTCTTTCATAATAAGTTAAATTTTTACATCCATGGATGCCCTTGGTATAGTTCCTTTGTACTATTTCCAGTTTACTCATGCTTGTTTTCTTACAAGGTTTCCATATTGTTATTCCATACTCAGGTTAGGGTCTAATGTAACTAACAAACAATGACTTCATCATTTCTGATTTCCAAGACTTTAAAAATCTTTTTATACAACCTATAGTTCTAGAACTATCATTAACCAATTGGTTGATATACTTAGAAAAACTCATAGCTGAATCTATCCATATACCCAGGTCCTTAAATGAGTCTGCAGTTCCAATCAGTGTGTGTTGTATTAAATATTCACCTTTCAATTTATGTCTCCAAAATCTCATATACTTAGTTTTTGATGTATTTATCAGCATATTATTCTACTGTGCCCAAATGGTCAATTTAGTTATGTTCTTTTGCAGACATGTCTTATCTGTAACACATGTAATGATTTTACCCAATTTCAGGTCGTCTGCATATAGACTATAGAACACCTCAGATAAAGTTAGGTCTGAAAGATACAATCTAAACAAATAGGGGCCTAGGACAGAGCCCCGTGGAACACCCTGACTGTAAACAATAATTTCACCTGTCCAATTGCTGTATGATACTTGCCAAGTCCTATTTGTAAGTAATGCAGCTATCCATCTTATCATGAGTACATCAGTACCTAGTTGATCTGATTTACTGATCAGTGTTTTTTGTATGACCCTGTCAAATGCTGAAGTTAAATCTATATAAATTACATCACAGCAGAATTTTTCATTCATAGCTTTTATTATATTAAAGAACCTCATGTTACAGGTGATAATAGATCTATTTTCAACATGTGCATGCTGATATATGGTTTCAAGTCCCAACCTATCCAGTTCTTACAATAACTTATCCAATATTACCTTCTCCATTATTTTCCACAACATGAAAGTGGACTTAAGGGTCGAGATGACTCTGGGTTTGTCCTACTCTCCTTTCCCTTAAAAACAGGTTTAATAAGCGCATGTCTCAAATCTTGAGGAATCCCCATATTTACATGATCTAGTGAATAATAGATATAACTCTACTCATCACTCATTAGACCCATTATAGAGTACAACACCCCTTTTGGTATGTACCTCACAAGACATCTACAACAACTGGAAAGGCCGCAGAAATACCTCACAAAGAGGATTACCGGCCTCAAACAGATGCCTTACGCAGACCGTCTCAAAAAACTCCAGCTTTACTTTGTCGCATATCGCCTACTCAGAGGCATGCTCCACTTAAAGAAATCCCAATCCATCCGAGCTACATGCTCTAGGGACCTAATCCTTGTTACCAGAATAAACATAACATGCTAGAGGCATAGATTCCTGTCCCAGAGACTTCCCATACTCTGGAACAAACTACCTATCTATATCAAACAAAGCTCCTCATTAGCACTCTTCAAGAAGAATCTTGATGATTGGATGGGAGATAGGAAATTCACCCCGGGGATCACTTCTGTGGGTCTGCTTGACAGGGGCACAGGAAAATAATTTTCTTGGGTGGCAAAAGACAGGTTACCGTTTGGCTAGGCTTATATAGGCCCTAGGGCCAATAACCTAGTACCTACCTATGAATGGTACTGTAAGTTCTTGCTGAAGTATTCTCAGGTCATTGTTGCTAATTCTGTCTCCTCCCTATGCTTTGTTTGGATCCAGTGTGCACAGTTCTTTTCCATTGTAGTCTAATTTGATTCCAGTATCTGGAGTTAACTGGATGTCACTAGGACAACTTATTACCACTTTTATGAAGTCGCAGTGTTTTGCATAAGATTTTGTAAATATATCTATAATCTGTTTTGTCCGAGAATACATTTTAGAATCTTATGTATCTATAAAAAGGTTTCCTATTATGCTCAATACATTTATATAAATTTTCTTAACATTTTTCTTCATTTTGTCTCACTATACTTAATTTGTTTGCCCAGCTTGTTTATTTCAGTTTTGAAAGTTGTAGTTTGACCTCTCTTCAATTTCTTATATTTTTTTTGTCTCTCACCTTTATCTGTCTATCTTGTCTTTATGAAAATATACCCCCCCCCCCCAATGGTATATGCCAGGATCCTGATGTTAAAACAATTTTTTGATTTTTTGCACTCAATTTCTCTTTCAAAACCTTCCACATTCCATCTGCAGATTTTCCACTGAACACATCATTCCAGTTAGTTTTGAATAGTGACTGTTTTGCTTGCATATAATCTGTAATTAATCTTCTGTGCATTGGTTTAGATTTCAGTTTGGCAGAATTATCTAGCAAAAAATTAACTTTTATAACAAGTACCATTACAACTGTCACAGTTCATGCTGGTGTCAATGACTTGAGGTGGACCTTCCTGAACTTCAGGAACAGAGACATGCTGGAGCTCTCAGACTGTATATCAGAGGCAGGTTGGGCCATGCACCAAGCATCATCATACCTTCTTCATGGAAGATGCCACAATATGAGCAACAGAACATTGACTTCAATAACTGGGTTAGTGTTTGGTGTCATTCAAAGGAGGTCCAATACTTGTCAGCTTGGGAAGATATGATTGACGGTCCATGCTGTTTTGCCAGAGATGGGCTGCATCTGTCCCCTATAGGGTTTTAATTATTGGCAAAGACATGGTGAGCCACATAATGACTTTTTTAGGCAATGGCAACCTGACAAACATACTAACATAATGAAACAAGCAGAGGAGAATATGTATGTGTTACTGATTGATGCTAGGAGCCTAATCAAGAAACGGGACTCCCTAAAAGTCCTTCCCACCCTGGCATACACGGATGTCTGCCTAATGACTGGGACACTGTTTAAAGTGGTGGAGAGCATGTTGGCTGTGCAGGTATAATGCCTTCCACACATTTAGACCAGCTACTGTACAGCAGCAGAAGAAATGGGGAAGACGTCTCAATCTTCATCCATAAGAGACTTGCATCAAGGCTGGTAAAACAGTACAATGCACTACACCTTCTTCATGTCCAAATAACCATCAGAGAGGTGCCGTACCATATATTAGCTACCTGTACAACTTCTATGACACAAGAAAGCCACACCGCCTACCTACAGGAATTGGAATCACTCAGTATTAAACCCAATACCATTTTCCTAGGTGATCTAAACTATACAGCTATAGACAGAAAAACCTACACCACCACTACTGAACAAGCACCGTGATTCCTGGACTTTGTCAGTACAAATACCCTGGAATGATTACTCCACAAAGGAAGTGATACGTTGCTCTACCCATTAGGGCGATGAACATCTTCAGTCTTGCCCTTACTAATATGGGGGCTTCTTACAGAATCCCTTGTGTATCTTTATCATGTTAGATCTGACCATAATGTAGCCTCCTTTGGAAAAAAAAAAAGAAACTAGAGATGCCTTCCACCCAGTGTACCTTTATACATTTCTTTAAGACAATTTACATACTCCTAAGTGATACACTGGCAAGTTTCAAATACCAACCAAACCCAGTTAACTCCACAAAATATGCAGAAATGTACACCACACTATACCAGCATGTAAACAGCTGCAGCTGTACCCCATACGAACAAGTGCATGATAAAACCCAGAAACAAACACACATGGCGGAATCATAATATCAGCAATCTTTATAATTATAATAAAAGGAAGAGAATATTGAGAATATTGAGTAAGAAGAGTAATTCCTAGAATGTTAGAGCTCATCACTGAAATAAACAAAAAAACTCAGGAGATTAATAAAATCCACCAAAGCCAGGTTTCAGGCTAAAATAGCTATCCAAGCCAAAGACAATCAGAAGGCCTTTTTTAGTTGTTTGTAATCTCAAAAGCACTATACAGCAATGCATTGAGTTGATTGCGAACAATGTTACCTAAACTGAGGCTGAAGATACAGTGAACCTACTGTCAAGTTAAGTTTAGTTCTGACTTTAACCCTCTCAACACTGTGTCCCTCAAGATATACCTGAAACTGTCGTGCCTCCAGCTATCACACAAGACAAAGCTAAAAATACGGGTCTATATTAAATCCTCGAACACTTAAAAAAGCGAACGCTGATTGATCGAACTTATTTTCGCGAAACTGCAAAATATCGAAACAGCAGAAACTCAATTTTTTTCCTAGGGAAACAATTCGGTTGTCCGTTTCTGTTGCTTTGGTATTTTCAGTGTTATGGTGGAAAGTTACCGGTCAGATTCAGGTAAGTGTGCGATTGTGTGGATGTGAGGGTTAGGGTGATTTAGGTGAGTTAGGGTTAGGGCTCGGGTTAGGTGTGTGTGCGATTGAGTGGACATGAGGGTTAGGGTGGATTTAAGTGAGTTAGGGTTAGGGAGCGAGTGAGGTGAGTGTGCGATAGTGACGGACCTTAGGGTTAGGGTTTGGGTTAAGGTAAGTGGGTAGTTAGTGGTGTGTGCATAGTTTAGTGTAGGGTTAGGTATCACATTTTAGGTGTATGTGTGTGGATTTCTGTTTGTTTGGTGTGCTTGTGCTGTGTGTATGTGTTTTGGATCAGCGATTTTTTTCCCTGGGAAAAAAAATCGCTGATCTGACAGTTCGAGATTGTAAGCTTTCGCTTAAATTAGGTCAATCAATCAGCGTTCGCTTTTTTAAGCGTTCGATGATATGATATAGACCCAAAAATACTGCACTGATGCGTCCTAACAATATCCCTGGATATACATGAAGCACGATTTAGCTGCATCTATACATCATTGTTGAATCACAGCCTCCATACAGGTTTTGTACCAAACAAAGAGAGGACAGCTACAGTCATTCCCCTGCATAATGGAGGACCTTCCACAGACTCGGGCAATTATAGACCTACAAGTTTGACCAGCTTCACATGCAAAGCCATGGAAAGACTTATCATAGAACTAATCAATAAAGCCACTGGGAACCACCAAACATTGTACCCATCTCAGTTTGGATTTGTCAAGGGCAGATTATGCTTACTCAATGTGGTGGTCTTTTTTGAAAAGGTCACCTTAGAAATGGATGAAGGCAAAATGGTACACACTGCATACCTCAACCTAGCTAAAGCTTTTGGTAATTCCCCTCTGAGGAATAGTGGAAAAGCTAAATAAATTGGGAAATTATCATTAGCTTTAAAGTGAGATTCTTGTAGAAATATTAATTGTGCTTTGTTTACTTTTAAATATTTAAGTAGGCTAGATCTTTTCCTTGGAATATTTAAACCATTCACATTTAGTGAGAGAAGTTCTATACTCATCCCGTTTATTTATTGAAGAGTTCTGATAGGAAACAATAACAAGTTATTTTCTTACTTATTTGCTGCATATCTTCCATACATATATTAATAATGTAGTAAACCTTCTTATTTCCTTTTGAGTTGTATAACATGTATACTAGAAGAGGCCAAAAGGTAAGACTAACAAGAGTACAATAGTTAATTTTATACACATATATAGACAAATATTTAAAATGATATTTTAACAAACATGGAATGAATATCATTCCTAATCTGAAAGAACTAAAATGTTCAGTCAGATTAACCCTCATTACTAACAATAAATAAAATAACAATGAAAAGTTAGAGGTTCCATTATATGTTATTCTGGAGATAATAAATAATCAACTCCATCCCTTCTGTATGCATCCCCTCTACTCTCGAATTTGAACAAGACTGTCCTTAACAAACTCTCAATTTGCTACAACCACATTGCCAGGTTTGCCACTGGGTTGCCTTTTAGGACACATCATTGCATTAGTCTAAATCAGCTTGGTTGGCGTGAACTACCTAGCCTAATACAATATAACCAACTGATTATGGCCTATAAAATCCTCTATAATCCGGACAATATTTCTGAACTTAAAAATATTATCACCCCCTATAACAATCCTAGACCGCTTCGATCCTCTAACAAACTACTAATTCAGACTAGCAAAATTAATAACACAGCCGGTGATTCTCTCTTTGCAAACTCTGTAAGCAGATCCTGGAACTCTCTTCCAGCTGATATTACCTTACTTTCCACCTCAGGTCAATTTAAAACTAGACTCAAACAACATTTGTCACTTAACTGGCTATGTCAATGTATCAAGCCTGGCTAACTCAAATGTGTAAAAATCTGTTAACCAGTTTACTGTGTAATTTAATTTAATCCTGACTTGTGCTCAGGATTAACTGTAACCTGTGGAACTTGTTTAACTTGCTTACTTATGTAATCTCTGTAAATAGTCTGTTTGTAATATGTAATGCTGGTATTATGTAATGCTGTATCGGCTTACTCTTGAAGCTTTTCTCCCCGGGCCTCCGCTGAAAATGGACATGCATCCAGTCGGACTATCCCGGTCAACAAATGTAAAATAAAAAATAAAATAAAAAAATCATATACGTCTTGTTTGATCCATGCACATAAGTATGCATCGATTATAAAATTAACTTAATACAAAATTTAGGTGATAACTGGAACAAATTTACTTTATGCATAGTAAATCAAATATGTATTTCAATCAAAATCAAATATTCATAAATATAGATAAAAATTTCAAGAGACATTTACTACACCAGTTACCTTTCAACTTTCATAAGTTTCTATAAAGTGACTCATTCACTTAGTGATTATCTTATATAATATACTATGACCAACCTTGTAAGACTTAACTACAATAGTATCTACAATCAATCTAGTGATCCACTGTAAATCCACAAACCACTTTTTCTCTGATGCATTGGTTGAAGAGTTCGAATTGTATTGTTCTAGACATGTAGTATTTCAATACATATATAAGTACTGCTCCAAACAGTACTATACATAGAAATTTAATGTAATAGACCTCAATATTGTATATGTACATTACTCCAAACTTCAATAAAGAGCCCCTTTGCTACTCTTGATGTAGAGCATTAAACAGAGTTGATCATAAGTGATTGTTCACAGTTATACCTCAATATTAAACACAATACCATTCTAGGCATTATAAATTTAATTGAACAGCTACCATAAATGCCAAATAAATGATACCAAATCTTAAAGACATGGGTAAGATAATCAATCTGTCAGGTTTTTTTAAATAACTTCACAACCCCGAGCCTTTTTAGCACTAAATTCCTTTTGAATGCATTTAATGATTAGAATGATTACCTAGATGAATGAGAATGCACAAATTGCTCTTTGTTTGTATTCTGTCATTATTATATCAAGTGAGAAATAGTGTTACAGATATGGAGTTTCCAATAATATATACCTTCGTAAAAATCAGGTATCAGATAAGACCTCACACTTTCTTTTTCTCTTCTTATTGTGAAGTCAATTCCCAATTTTAAACTATCTTTTCTCATAACCACCACAAATATGCAATATATAGGTGCTTTAGAGACTTGTTATTATTTATTCATTCATTCAATAAAGAATGCAAGTTCATGAATAATTTGAAAAAACAAAGGTAGTAAAATGAGTCAACTGAAAATTGCAACTACCCTCTCTATGTTTTAATGGTTTCATATGTATATATCTTGTCTTTATATTTCATTTACCTCCCTTTGTTTTCATATCTTGAGCAATGTTTAACCATTACTTTTCCCTTCTTTTTTCACATGTCAGTACAGACCTGTACACAATCCTACATGTTAACAGGATTCAAGAGTAGAATTAGAATGAATTTGTACAAGTCTCAATTTATTACTGTAAGTGCATGTCAACTAATATATTGCTTGTATTGTCACCTGTTTGAAGTTCTACTAATCCAGGAATTTCAGGCCTCGTCAGCATATATTCAGTGAACTTGCAGAATATGTTCGATTAGTGTACTTTTTCCATTATTACAGTTGCAAGACCAGAACTCACTTCCTTGTGTCCCATACTATAATGCTAATATGAAACTTTAAATAATGAACCATCCAACTTGCATCTATTGAATATAAACATTATGCAACTTACATATTCCTGCAGCTCACCTGTAAGTAGTTTACCTGCTATTTTCACTAGACAAACACTCCACATTTTGTCCATCTTTAAATAATTGTAAATGTGGTTCAGAATCAGTGTAAACTGATATTAGTACTAATTTCAACTATCATTGTTCTTGGCCTTCTTTATTTGGATGAGCCCTGTCTACAAATATACCATTATAGGTGTAATCATTATGGGTGTACCTAAAATTATTCTTATGACATCAGTGCAGTATAGAAATAAGTAAATCAGGGACAACCTTTGCATAGATAAATGAGCATGACAAATTGCTCTTTGTTTGTATTCTGTCACTACTGTATCAAATGAGAAGCAGTGTTACAGGTATGGAGTTTCCGATAATATATAGCTTTGTAAAGAACAAGTATCAGATAAGACCTTATACTTTCTCTTCCTCTTCTAATTGTGAAGTCAATATCACACTATTCCTCCATTTAAAAACGGATCTCTCATGCTTGTTGTTTGTGAACGCCATGTTTGTTTGCCAGCTATTGTTTTTTTGAAAAGAAAACATGATCCCATATCACACTATACAATTGCTATACATTAGTATTGTTTTTGAGTCAATTCCTAGAGTGTTTGTAGTAGGAACTTGTGTGGTCAATGGGGCATGCGTAATTCAATTTGCGTGCTCTAGGGCCACTTGCGAGTTAATATGTTCTGCAAACCGGGGCGTCTCACTGCTGTATCCATTTAAGAAATTATATTTGCTGCCGTTTTACTGTGTTACATGCTCCCCAAAGTGCCTCCCATGTAGAAAAGCAACCCCGACCATGACCAAACATTGTTTGATGTCTGCACTTTTGCCCCTGCTCCTCTGCTGATACACTGCCCAAAGTCCCCTCTAAACTCGCTATCGGTGAGAAACACCCAGCCCTGAGTTTGTTAGTCAGGGATAATTAAATTCAAGAATATTTTCTTTCTACCCAAATGCATATCTTAAAGAATGCAATTTTTACAATAATAATCTGGTGTAATGTCCCCTCCTAACACATTTTTCTTTTGTGGTTTCTTAAGATTTAATGTTGGCTTTCTGGAGAGGATTTGACTTGTACTGGTGGAAGCTGAAGTATGTAAGTTTGCTTTGCTGAATTTATGAGGCTTGTATATCTTTTGGGAAGAGGTAAGGTAGTCAAACACGTCTCAAAACTTTTTAAGCTTATGTATCTTGAGCATTGCGACTTATACCCCCCAACACAATGACTGGCAATAGCTATATCATAATAAGCTCTTCGAACCTACAATGACAGTTTCCTCAAATTAGGAGGATCTGCCTTTGGCCTGATTGTGTGCGATAACCTCTCCTTCTGTATGAGCACAGAAACCATTACATATGATGATGTTACAAAGAATATGGCCATTGTTCTAATCCGTAATAAAACTATCCCCACAGTTTCACACCATTATTTAATATACTTTATGCTGCAGTCATCTATTAAGTGAAAAGAACTTACAGAGATAGATGTTTATTTTATATTTACAGCCTTTCTTGTTAACAGTGTGCGTTGTCGTAGGCTGTGTAGGTACAGTACTTTGGGTCATCTTTGAAATTGAATACTTGGTGTCATGTATATTGCTTGAAATTTGTAAAATCAAATCCCTTTTACAGAACATCTGTTGACTAGCCAGCCACACAAACACACACACAGTAGCTCACATGCACCATTCCCAAGTGTAATCAAAAAATCCACTCAACTGCACAACTAGACTAGAGTGGGAAAACCCACCCACTAGACCATAAATGGCTGCGGGACAATGAAGAGAGCCCAGCACTGAGCTACCACCACACACCAGCACCGAGACACAGTTGTTGAATACGGGAGAGCTGGCAGGAAACCAAATATGTTCTAATGGATGACAGATTGTTTCTCCACAGCATTCTTGGAACGCTCCTTAATGTCAACAATAAAGAAAAGAACTGATCTGTACAGACATTGGGTGTTTTGGGAATAGTTTTTGCTCATAACTAAAGGATTTTATGTTTCTCGTCTGTGGGGAAACAGGAATATCTTTTCAAAACCTATGCAAGTCATCATTGGCCACAAGACACATACGCTTCATATAAGCGTCAACAAAAAAACATTCCGTGCCAACTCCGAACCAAGCCAAGACAAAGCAGGCTACTTTTAATATTCCTCCACTTTATACAATGGTGTTCGATAAGGAGACAAAATGAGATTCCAATTAGTGTAACGCTTAGCAATTCAAGACATTTTAACTCCTCAAACAAAAAAAAAAAAAAAAAAAAGGGGGGGAGGAGAAACATCCAAATAAACATTTAAATGTATCAGAAATAAATTCTATGTGATTAAACTAACTAGAAGGGCAAAGTGATATTTATTTAATGTGTAGGGTTTATAGTTAGAAGTTAATTGTCAAAAGGGCTCTCTACATTCATGACAGTTCGCAAATGCACTGACAGGCTCGCGTAAAGGGAACTGAAGATTTTCCTACAAGTCTCGTGCATTTAAAAAGCTTCACTTCTTACATTCATGACAGTTCACAAATGCACTGACAGGCTCGCATAAAGGGAACTGAAGATTTCCCTACAAGTCGCGTGCATTTAAAAAGCTTCACTTCTTCGTTTTAAAAATAAACGTTCAACTGAAATCATGAACTTGTTGGCTATAATAACTTCCAGTGAATATGCACAGACTTTGTATAAATTAATCATAAAACCATATCAATGACTGAAATTAGTTATAAAATACAACTAAATCCCACCCAATAACTAGCGACTAATATTAATAAAATTAAATTAACTAAAGCATAGCTGTTATTGTACTAAAAAGTACAATGTATATTTAGCATTTCCTACTCAGCAAATCATTTCTTTTCCCCTGTAATACTGTCATGAATAAAAGTAAACTAATAGAGTCAATTAAATTATTGATGTAATATGTCACTTATGAACTAAACTTTGACTCTAAAGTATGCAATAGGTGTATTATAAGTTTATAACCTAGAATTTACATATTTAAAGAAAGAACAAACAATATTAAGTTGTTACCTTTAGCATATATTTTTAATTTTAGTTGATACTTTGAGAGAGGTAGTGGAAGGGATACATTTTGAGTCAGTTTTTTGCTTTTTTTTTTTTTTTTTTACATCAATCCAATTATTTTTTTCCGGAGATCTTTTCAGTGATGTAGTTAAAGCCCAGTCCATTTACTCTGGGACTGTAACTATATTATTGTTTTTGACAAAGGTTACTGCTTCTTCAATGTCATTAAAAGTTTTTATTTAATTTGAAGTAAAAATCCTTATTTTTGCAGGGTATGCCAGTTGTGCCTTTATTTTATTCTGTTTAAGTAATTTTACAAGTGGCCAGGCTTTCTTTCTCATTTCCAAAACTCTAGAGGAAAAGTCATTGTCAAATCTAATTATATTTTGCTTGTATTTCAGTGGGGATCTTCTCCAAGCACATTTAAGGACACATTCTTTATCAAGATGAGAGAAATTTAACCACTACTGACCTGGGAGTGGATGATGGTGATAAAGGAATAGGTTTCCCAATGGCTCTATGAGCTCTTTCTATACCATAAGAGAATCCTTTCTTTTAGATAACCATGAATTAAGAAAGGAAATAATATCATCTCCTTCAGATTTTTCTGGTAAACTAAAAATTCTCACATTAGTCCTCCTTTCTCTATTTTCCATGTCATCCAACTTGGTAATAAGCCATTTATTTTGCTGCTGAAGGACATCTCCCTGGATTTCTTCCTCCTTGAGCCTTCCATCTATATCAGATAAAGACTCTTCAATGCTTAATATTTTAGTTTGATACTGTTGAAGTAACTCTTTAAATGATTCACTTTGTTTATGACAGCTTTCTCTCAAGTTTTTTTTAAGTTGTTATTAAAGCTGTCCATTTTAATATATAGTTCTTGTAAAGTAGAAGACATCAACTGAATTTCTTTCTTCAAAGTAAATTCTGCATGTGAGTTCTTTGAGCTACTCATCCTCAGAGAGCAGTTTTAAACTCCAGATATTTCTGTCAGGAATTTTTTGAAGAATATATTCCAAACTCTATATAATGATAGCATAAATGTTAAAGAACAATAGTCAACTGTTTTTTCTGAGGAAAAAAAAAACAATTATTTCCTGTTATTTGAAGTATTTTTGAGGAGCTCTAAAAAAGTGCTGCTTTCAGAGTGTCATCCAGGCTCCACCTGGGCTATCCATTTGGAAATGGTTTGCTTTGAAATGGCCTTCCCCTCTGTCCCTGCAGCAAAGCCAACTAGCAGCTCCTCAGATTTTCTGAGATGTTTTGTTGTCTGTGCAAGTCCAGAGAGTGCAGTATTAGTCCCCTTTGTTTTGTGGATTAGGGAAAGCATGGAAGATAATGAAGGGTTCCACTGCCATGAGGGTCCGTAATTCAGACACACTTCTTGCTGAAGAGATGGCTAGAAGTAAGGCTGTTTTCCAAGAAAAGAATTTCAACTCTGCTGTTGCAGCTGGCTCAAAGGGGGGAAGAGTGAGCTTTTCCAATACAAAGTTAAGGTCCCAGGCTGGAGTGGGAGTGCTCCTGGGGGTTCGTAAATTTTTGGCCCCTCTAAGGAATTGTTTTAGCAAGGGGTGAGAGAAGAGGGGTGGGCTCAGTATTATAATCTGCTGAAATGGCAGAAGCATGAATCTTAATTGACGAAAAGGATAGGCCCTTGTGGAGCATTTCTGATAAGTACTCTAGAATATTTTTTTATTTTATTTTTTATTTATTTATTTAACATTTGTTGACCGGGAAAGTCCGACTAGGTTCCACAGATCCTGTTTTCAGCAGAGGCCCGGGGAGAAATTCTCCAGAAGCATGTCTATAGAATATGAGGTAAGCTGGGCACTGCTGTGCCCATCCCCTAAGCCTGGCTCCAGGAACAGTATCTTTTCCACTTTTCAGCATAGAATTTTCTGGTACTAGGCCTCCTTGCCTCCAGAATGACATCCAACACCTGCTTACTGAGGGATGCTAGAGGAGGACTCATGGAATTATCCAGGCTGCAAGGTTCAGGGTTTGAAGCTGAGGGTGCAGAATCTGGCCCGCCTGCTGGGACAGCAGGGAAGGGGTCTGAGGCAGGTGCCATGGTTGTAGCAGTGTCATACTGCATAAGAGGGGGTACCAGTGCTGGTGTGGCCAGTCTGGTGCAATCAGTATTGTCCTTGGCTTGTCCTGTTTGATCTGTAGTAGTACCTTCGAGAGGAGAGGCAGAGGGGGAAAGGCATAAACCGAGAGGCTTTCCCAGGTAAAGGACAGGGCATCCACTTTCCAAGCTTGACTGTGGGGAGTTCTGGTGCAGAGTTTGTTCAATTGGTAGTTTTTAGGGGAGGCAAACAGGTCTACCTCTGGAGTCCACCATTTGTTCCTCAAGAGGTTGAATATTTTAGGTTCTAGTTTTCATTCGTGTGGGTCCATGAGATTTCTGCTCAAGTAGTCTGACAGTGAATTTAGTTTGCCTGGCAAGAGTTAAGCTTGTAGGTGCACTTGGTAGCTCAAGGCTGTGTTCCACAGAGCCATGGCTAGTCTGCAGAGAGGGTAGGAGTGGGTTCCACCCTGCTTGTTTATGTACCACATAACTGTGGTATTGTCTGTCTTTACCAATAGTTGTCCTGGAAGAATACGGTCTTTGAAGGCTGTCGGAGCATTCTGTACAGCTAACATTTCTTTTTGATTGATATGCAGGTGAATCTGTCTTGGGTTCCATTTGCCCTGAATGCACTGCCCTGCCATGTGAGCCCCCCATGCATAGTCTGATGTGTCTGTTGTTAGGGTTTGGGCGGCAGGGGTAGAGTGAAAGGGAATCCCTTGTTGAAGTAGCAGGCCTCTGCCCACCAAAGGAACTCTGTCCTTAGACAAGGAATGATAGGAATTACTATTTCCAGGTCCTGAAAATGTTGACACTATAGACTTTGTAGATACCATTGGAGTTTCCTCATATGCAGTCTTGCATATGGAATTAGCAGAATGCAAGAGGCCATGAGCCCCAGATGTTGCAGTATTTTCCTTGCAGATAGCTGGGTTTTTATGGCCAATAGTTGTAGTAGGTTGTCAAATAAACGTGTTTCTCTGGAGTGAGGAATGCCATCTGGGAAGCTGTGATCAAGCTTGCCCCCAGGAATACAATCTGTTTGTAGGGTACTAGGTGAGATTTATTTTCATTGATGGTGTACCCCAGTGAGGTTAGAAGTTTCTTTACAAATGCCAGGTGTTGTAATAGCAAGTCCTGGCTTTCTGCCTGAATCAGACAATCGTCCAAGTATGGGTAAATTTGAATATTCCTCTGCCTGTAAAATGCAATGGCTGGAGCTAGACACTTTGTGAATACCCTGGGCACAGTAGATAAGCAAAAGGGAAGTGCAGAGAACTGAAAGTGCATGGAGCCAACCCTGAAACGTAGGTATTGTCTGCAGGATTCTCTTATTGGGATGTGCAGGTAAGCTTCCTTTAAGTCTAGGGTTGCCAGCCAGGCATTCTTGGCTAGCATAGGAAGAAGCTGTTGAGTTAGCATTTTGAATTCTGGAACCACCAGAAAGGTGTTGAGAATACAGAGGTCCAGGATAGGATGCCAAGAGTTTTCTTTTCTGGGTACCAGAAAAATTATTGAATAAAAACCTTGTCCCCTTTGTTCTGCTGGGACAGGTTGAATAGCCCTGATACTGAGAAGAGAGCGAACCTGCTGTTGGGCCTCTCACCCACTGATTTGGGGGGAGGTCTGTCCAACCATTTGGGGTTGGTAGTTTGTGGAAGTGGAATCTGTATCCTCGGGAAACTATGTTTAAAACCCATTTGTCCTGGGTAATGAGTTCCCAGTTTTTTGCATGCAGGGCGAGCTTTCCTCCTAAGGGAGCAAGTAGTTGAGCAGGGCTTGGAAGGGTTAAGGTTAAGTCTTTGTGCCATTTTTCCATAGGCGGTGGCTTACTACTCCCTGCTTTGGAAGTGGGAGCCTCCCACTGCTTAGATCTGGGTGTAGCCTGAGACTGAATTCTTAGTGGTCTGCTGTTCCTGGGTTTGGACTGAGAAGGCCTGAAAGGGACTGGAAAGGACCAGTTCTTTGAAGGCCAATGCCTACTGAATCTGGGAGGCTGTACTTGTAGGAAATCTTTAACAGTTTGCATAGATTTAACTTTTTCCTCCATCCTTTTGAGGACGACTTCTGCTTTGTTGCCAAAAAGGCGGTCTTCGTTTAAGGGTGCAGCCAGTAATTTAGCTTTAACATGATCTAGCAAGTTTTGTTCCTTAAGCCAAGCATGCCTTATAAGTACCGACCCAGTGACAACAGCCCTGCAAGATGCTTCTAAAACGTCAAAACCACATTGCAAAGTATGTTTACCAACTTGTTCTGCAGAATGCATAAAATCTTGCAAGTCTTTGTGTTCAGCAGAGTCAGGAATCAACATAATTTTCTGTTTAAGTAGTCCCATAATATGCTGCTGATACGTTAACATATGAAACTGGCAATTTAAAGCCCTAATGAGCAAAATAGCATAAGTGTATACCTTCTTACCCCATCTGTCTAAGGCTTTAGAATCTCTATCAGAAGGGGTAGGATTTTTGGCAGCAGTAGCCTTAACGCCTTTTGGTCCTTGGGAAATGGTCTCTGGATCCGCAGCAGGATTCTTGAAGGGGAACCTGTGAGAGTCAGGTACTCTGTAGTACCTGTCAGGTTTTCTGGGAGCTGGAGGTAAAGTGTCTGGGGTAAGGCTAGATTCCAAGAAAACATCATCTACAATAGCCAGAACAGGAGGGATAGCTGGAGGCCTGTGTTGAGGAAGGAGGAAGAATTCCCTAAGTCTCTTTTTGGACTCAGAATAGTCCTGGCTTTCCCAGTGGAAATGCTCCCTAAGGGTATGCAAGGTTTCACCAAAAGAAAAATCTTCTGGAGGGGAAGCAGAGGGAATGGACTCTTCTGCATCATAATCCTCATAAGTAGATAAGGGCACACCCTGGTAATCAGAAGGAGCAGAGATATCAGATTCCTGATCAGAAGAATCGGAAAGAAAATCGGTTCTAGGTCTCTTAGAGGGGGAAGGCTGGCTTCCCCTAATTAAGGTAATAAGGTCTTCAGCCATTTTAAGCATTTGTTTTTGAGGCATATGGGCCTGAGTCTGCAGTTTGGTCGTCGGTTTTCTACATATAGTGTGAGTTTTAGGCCTGAGGAATTTGGCACTTCTAACTGGAAACTATGCCCTCGGTTTAATATGAAAGTCTGTAGGCCTGAATACACCCTCAAAAGCTGGTGCCTGCACAGTGGCTCCGGACCCATCCAAGTTAGAGACAGCCACAGGTTCCATGGTCGAAGAAGCATCTCGTGGCATACTGGACTCCGAATGGGGTTCAGTAGAGACCTGCGAATCTGTAGTAGCGAGTATTGGGGCTGTTAAAGCACCTCACTGAGTACTGGTGGACTGGCGACTAGCTTAATGGAAGCGTCATCGGCAGTTTTGGACCTATGCGGTCTGTCTCTGTCTTTATCCTTACATTTTTCAGATCGGTAGTTGGATGGCTTAACAAAGCCATTTTGGAGTAAGGAGATTTGAGAACGAAAGTATCTAGCTACAAAAATAGCCCGACGATGAATAGTTCGGGCATTGAACAAAACACAAAACTGACAGCGAGGGACATCCTGGTCTGGGCCTAAACAGGTGATGCAGTAAGAATGAAAATCTCTATGAGGTATTTGCTTTACACAGGCAAGACAATTATTAATTTTTTCTGACATCGGTTAGAGCAAGAAAAAAGGATCCCCATTGGGGTACTTATCTTTTTTGAAGACTTCGGGTCTGAAACTCTAAAACGAAAATTTCAGGAGATGGCCGACTGGCACTTGCAAACTGCTTCTGCTTTGGGCACCGCACAGCAAGAAGGACTGATGTAATGGCGTCGGCTGCATGTTTTATACCCCTGATGACCTGACATCATGGAAGAAGCGACAGCATCCGACGCAGAAATCCGAAGACTCTGGTATTCAGGCCAGCTGAGGGCTACCTGAAGGCAGATAACCCAAATGTGATGACTGCAACAGTGAAACACGAAGAACATCATGTCAGTTTATCAGGGCACTGTCCAATGACGAGCCATGGGGCACATGTCAGTTTATCAGGGTGCTGTGCAATGAGCCTTAGAAAAATACAGAAAACAAGAAGTGTGAATTATCAGAATTTTAATTTTATCAGAAATTATACTCCCAGATTTTAGAAATTACTAACCTTTGACAGAAAATTAAAATAAACCAATGAAAAGGTAGGATCAAAATAATGTACTTCTTAGAAACGATTACAAATTAAATTAATATTTCACAGAGATGGCAAGCTCACACCCACACAAAAATGCATTCTCAGAAGAGACGCAACATCCATAGGAGTAGTTGAGGAGATTCTTTGCGCAATACAGTATGTGGTACAGTATGACAGGACCGAGTACAGACAATGGCAATATATTTCCCACATGAAAAAGAAGAGATCATAGTAACGTAAAGGTTAAGAGTAGCTGAACTAATTGAAGTGGTCAGCATGGTAACAATTTGAAATATCAGAAGCCTCTAGAGTGAGCCTCAAAACATGGAGAATGAATGGCCAAAGAAACAGACTGGGATATTTTACGTCCAAGTTGGACATTTTCCAGAATATTCCCTTTCCTCTCAGATATGATGATCTTGAAGTTAGCATATTTAAATCTGGGGATGTGGTGAGCGTAAGGGGGACTTTCCCCCTGCAAAAAAGAAGGTTAAAGGGGAAGAGCAATGTTGAAAACTTGTTCTCCTCCTATATTTTCAGTCTTTTTTTCACAGCTTGTTGGCACTGAGCATTTCAAGTGCTGACATTCTAATAAGGAACCGCTGCATATATTAACAATAAAAACACCAAATATGCATGTGGCATGGTTACAAAAATCAAAAAAAGAATCAAAAAAATAAGAAACTTCAGCTAAAGGAAAAACGTACAGGCTGGGTTCGTCTGGAAATGTAGGTAAGTGTGTGACCATAAATATACACAAAAAAAAAAAAAAAACACCCATTAAGAAGATTTGATGAAGATGATAATAATGTAAAATGTCATGCAGATGTGCAGAGCCGGCATGTAAAATGAGGGAGACAACATCATAAGAATGTCTCTAGCATTCATTTCACTTTCTAATATCAAACAGCAACAATTGGTTATGCTATATAACATTACCAAGCAAAAGATCATGCTTTCATATGCAGATGGCATGGATATACAGTTACTAAAATATCTCTCTTCATTAGTCCCAGCTATGCCACGAATTATAACTACTCAGTTCAAAGATAATCAGGGAAAGGCCAAAACTATGCTTTCTATCACACAAGACCCATACAACGAACCTCCTGAATGCATGCAGTCTTCTATGAGGCAGTCTGACTAGATCTGTCTCTGACTTTTACATCTCATTTTCAAAAAGTGAATGCCAGAATCTCAGCTTTATTACATACCTGTTAGAAAATTAGCAATCTAGTCACTAAGTAATGTATTGAAAATGGATTCACGTTTCAATCCACTGAATACAGACTTCCAATTCCATAGCCTTTTGCAAAATAAAATTCACAGATTTATTAGCTAAGCTCACAAGAAGCACCAATACTGTTTCAAACTCAATGAGATAGAACACCGCATGTCTCAATGCCACTTGATTACTTTCAAAAACTAATCAAGAATTTCAAGTTTATTAGTGCCCACTGCTGTTTTCCCTTTTTTTTTTTCAATAAGTCTTTATTCTTTTCCAAATGTTAATACAATACCACAACATATGTACATTATATACATGAATGCTTCCAACATCTACATAACATCATTATACATTAATATAAACTTCTAGATGGGTATTAAAGGAAGAGAAAATAAAAATCTAGTATCAATATGAGGCTTATCTATACTAAGCTCCATATTTAGTATGTACTTCCCGGGGAAAAGTGGATTAGAACCTTAAGCTAACACAATATTAAAGATTTGCTCCCATAATTTTGTGTTATTTATACTTTTCTTATGATCTTTAATTAGTAATTTATGTGCTAAAATATGTTTTATCGCTACACTCTTAAAGTTTTCCCATGAAGTCTGGGATGGATTCAGCCAATTTGTAGCTATATACAGCTTCATTAACAGGAAAATATTTATGAGTATGATCCTTTGGGATCTATCCAAATTATTTGGAGGAATATGAAGAATCATAAACTCCCAAGAAAGTGTAGACTGTTGATAACCCATTTTCTGTAATTGAATTTTTAAAGAATTCCAAAGTTTGAAAATACATTTACAACTCCAGAACATGTGTAAAAGGTCAGCCGTTTGATCTATACAATATGGGCATTTAGGTGAATTTTTAGAGTTGAATTTATACAGAGTGAGATGAGTGTAATACGCATTATTAAATATCATCAACTGAGTAAATAATAACTTTTGAAGAGATACTGATTTTAGGGTTAGATTAATTGTTTTCAATATTTTACTATCATCAATCGTTAATTTCTCCTTCCAGTATTTGGATAAGAGTATTTGGTTATTATATTTCACATCTTTTATCAAATTATATGAAGCCGTTATATATTTACAGTCCTGCATAAGAGTTTGCCATAAGTTTAGGCAAGTGGTTAAGTCTTCTTCTTTAATTTTAAAATTACTAAAATAACTTATTGACAGATGATAACGATACAAAAGAACACAACTCACTGCTAAAGACGCTCTCACCAAATGCAGGATAAAAGTGAATGTTAAGAGATGAGAACAGTCAACACGAGTAATATCACCAATGTAGTTAAAATCCAAAGTAGCCCACGTTGAAGTCCAAAAACAGTCACAGTAGAAATATAAAAAATCATTTATTTCGAAACAAAAAATGAGCGCTTTCGCATAGTCAAGCTATGCTTCATCAGATACCTGTATCTGATGAAGCATAGCTTGACTATGCGAAAGCGCTCATTTTTTGTTTCGAAATAAATGATTTTTTATATTTCTACTGTGACTGTTTTTGGACTTCAACGTGGGCTACTTTGGATTTTAACTACATTGGTGATATTACCCGTGTTGCCTGTTCTCATCTCTTAACATTAACTTATTGACAGATCCTTTAACTGTCTCATTATGATTAGATATGAGTTAGGGAGATTCATCTGTCTTAACATGTTGTGTATTGAGATACCGAGGAAGGGATATAACTCAAGTATGGTTAAATCACTTATAAGTGGGAATTTTTTAAGATCTATCAGTTGATTCCAGTGCTGTTTTCCTAATAATTCAGTATTCATTTTCTGGTGTTAGTAATGCATTTTTCACTACAGGGACTGTCAGATGATACATTTGTTCTTAGATTTAACATTTCAGTAGGTGTGCAGTGCATAAGATGTTTAGAATTTACAACTGTTTTCCTTAAATAATATAGAAGTGCTTCCTGTATATGAAACTGCTTACTATTACGTCATTACAAATGCAACACAGTTGTTGTTGCCTTTTTTCTTTTGTTTTTCCCTGAAACTGTTATGTTGACTTGGAAATTTCCTCTACCCTCTGTAGAGTATACTGATCCAGAGTCGACTCACTTTTCATTTTGTCTAGGATCATTATTTGGATTTGGTAAATTTTAATTTGGGGAGAGAAATAAATCAAAGATTTGTGGATCTCAGATTTCTTTGACTTTATTTTCTTCCAGAGTCTTCAGTACTCTACAACAAGCAACTGGCAATAACAGCAACAGATACAGTTAGATTTTTCTGTCATTAGTGTATCTGCATGAAGCATGATGCTGTTTCTCCCCTCTGCAGCTTTAGCACTATCTTGTGTGTATAATCAGTTTTTATTTATTTATTTATTTATTATTTTTTAAAGCAAAGACTTTTTATTCATTCGTTGGCAAATGTTTGTGTCTTATGTCCTATCTTGTAAATGAAGGGTATTCTCCCAGTGATGGTATCTGCTCTTTATGATGGAGTCATCTGGGCTATTATAATTTAATGTTAGCTCGCTAGCCAAAAAACTGCTCAGCATCTGAGCCCTTGGTATTAGATTAGCAGTATACCTGAAGGCATGACACAGGAAAGGGGTATCGTCACTGGAGATGTACCAATACCATTGCCTGGAAACACTGTAACTAAATGTGAATGAGAAAATAATAGCTTCAGTTCATAGGCTCACATATAAATACTAGCGTATCACTGTGGAGACTATTACAAGCCTAGCCAATAACCAGAAGTCAGAATTAAACCCTGTACCTTGTATCTGTGAGGTGAAGAGCTTAACGATTATGCCAACCAACCCCCCCTGTCAGTAACTCTGTAATACAAAATGCTGGGTTCAAACTGATATGGATGAAATTCTGTGGATTTACTGATTACAACCCTGTTCTCCAGCTGGCAGTATAAAAGAGTATTTGGATGTGACAGGTAACAGTCATAACCAAAGACAATAGTGCACATTTCTCATAAGCTCTTAAGGCCAGTCACCCATCACACACACAAACAGGTGCCCAGATGTTATATACAGCAGTTAGAGCTCCTCTTCTAGACATAATTGGTGGCATCAGTGAAGGGTTAATGCCTGTACCCCTATCCACAAAAGGACCCTTGGCCTGGAGTTCCATTCCTAGCTACACATAGGCAGCTAACCATATTTTTTGCCTTCAATAATCCATTCAAGACCATCTACATAACACCTACAAATGCTGTTATACACTTAATGCTACTCACTTGTAAAAAGTCTGAATTATAAAATCCTACAGGTAGGTATTTACTTCAAGAGCATAAGAATGCAACATTTCTTTAACTTAAGTAGCAATAATATGACCATGATTTTTTTTTTTTTTTTTTTATTAATACCTTGCAAAGATGACCCATTACTGTTAATGCTTTCTTCTTGTTACTTGTACCTTTAGTTGTATTTACTCTTAAGCTGTTACTTAAAACGGGTCATAGCAGTTGCAGTCTCAATGCAATTTAAGTAAAAGTTACCTATCACGAAAGACAGCCATTTACATTAACATCTCAAAGAATTTGATCAGTGGGCATACCCAGTCAAAAAATCTATACAACAAAATAAAGAAATAAAGTAAGCAACTGAAACTTAACACATTCACAACGGTATCCTTGGCTGTGCACTCTGCTTAGAGAGATTCCTCCATTGGGGCACTTCTGCCATTCCTGCTCTACACTATTAGAAAGCCGGAATTATTTCTAAGGTATATGACTCTGGCCCTCTACAACTAGCTGATATTATGAGGTCATGTGTCAGCCATGGTTAAATCTATTTAAAGGATATCTCTATTATCAAGCATCTGATATCTCTCAAGATCACTTACTATCACTTCACGTCTTAGTTTTGTCATGCCTCCACTACTGTATCAACCTTTAAGTTGGACTTCATAACGCAGACAAATATGGTAGTGCAAAACTCTGTTGTTCAGCTGTGTACTACTGGTACTCACTATTTCTAGCATATCACCCCTTTTCTCTGAAGAGTCTACTGGCCTCCAAGCTAGCTTTTGATTACATTTAAAACAGTGGTGCAAACATTTTTTTAATCCTGCATAATTCGGGTCCTTCTTTCCTGAAGCAATTAGCTGTAACTTACTCTGGCATGGGCTATGCACTCCACTACAGTGCGGTGGCCAGGGGTTCCTAAGGTGTGACTAGAAACATCAGCTGCACAGTTTTAAGGCCTAGAATCCGTGTCTTTGGAATCTACCACCACAAAGAATTAAGTACGGTCCACCTGTTGCTTAGAATAAAAGCTCCCACAAGACCTACCTTTTGACCTGATTTTCAATGATGACCCACAAAGTTTGTTACTCTGTTAGCCACTGTCCTCTGTATGTAACTGTTTTATTTTATGTTTTAATATATACACACACACATGCACATATTATATATATATATATATATATATATATATATATATATATATATATATATATATATATATATATATACACACACACACATATATACATATACCAGTTTGTAAATAGTTCCTAGTGCTTAAGCACTTTAATAAATGGAATAATAAGAGACCTACCAAGTCCTATTGGTTTACATTGTGTAAAAATCTAACTTAGGTTCTTCTCCTTCAAAGTGGATGCATAAGGAAAGGGGAAAACATTGTGAAGAACAAGAAAACAGTACAAATGTAAAGTAGTACAGAAGACATCAGTAGAGCAATGTATCCTGTTTCTACCATGTATGCTGAGACCTTTGAGAAGCAATAAAGTATAACTAAGCTTTCATGGCATATATATAAGTAAGGAACAATTTGTTAAACCCTACTAATGGCATTAAAGATTAATATGGAAAAGCCTTACTCCTTTTTGCTTAACAAAAAAATCTAAATAAAGTGAATGAGATTGATTCACAGTGATTAAAACTGACTAGGAGATTAGCAGGGGCATTTGGAATCATCAATTCATCAGCACTGTGGAATAGAAAGGAATATTTCCACTGGATAGCTCATATGTTACACCAAGTTATTACAGACCGACTGTTAAAAACACACATACAATACTCATTAACATAGCCACTACAGAAACTTACAGCAAAACATATGAATTTACATGTGCACAAAGCATTTTAAGACAAATAACTGTAAATAAGATGTTTAAAGTTGTTCAAGAACTATACACTTACTAGCAGAATTTTTAAGATTTAAGTTATAATAATATGCTTATATTATGACGGGATAATTACAAAAACTATAACTGGGTAATGGCTTGCTTAGCTATAAGATCACACACAGACTGTGCAGAGTTCATTAAAGCTAAAAAAGGAAGCATCGAGAAAGCACAAAGTGAACTTATAATATTTAGCCTCAGTTTCTTAAAGTCAAATACGTTGTGCAGAATGATTTATGCCCTTACAGATTCCCATAAATAATAAAAAGGAAAACAGCTAGTATAATAACACTTACCAGGAAATTAAGCTAAATAATTATAACTTCTGGAACAAAGCTCCACCACAATAAGTACATTACTGTAATTGCTGGATCAGTTATTATGCTTTAAAGCAAACGGATTATCTTAACTGTAGAGATGCTTTTATGTTACAGAAGGTGCTTCCATTTGACTTTCATTCCCTCCTTCCATTTTTCATTTTAATTATGTTACATGCAAAAATAGTTGATCTATTTTTAGTTTCAAATTTGAATTGGGCAGGCATACTTTTGAAAGAGTGGTGTTCATTTTTATTGGCACAGCTGATTTTTCATGCACTGCGGTGTGCTGAGGCTCAAGCTCTTTTGATTTACAGTGGTATAAGGCATAACAAGCTATGTAGTAGAGGCAGGACAACATAACAAATGCTGTTACCTTGACAGTTCTCTTACATTCCACTCACCATTCATGGATTAGAAAACTATAGAGAGGAACAAGAAAAAACTAGGAAATACAGCAATGTGATTCTATACCAACTATGCAAGTCCTACACCCCTTTACCATGGAACACACCTGTCTACATAACTACAAGATCATGGCGATACAGTCACATGGACAGAGATGACATTATCAAAAGGACAACATAAGGCAAAAAGCATGTCTAAGTATGAATGGGTACAGAACAACATTGTCTCAAAGAAGATTTTTATCTGGAAAAAAAAGTCAATATCCTGCCAAGTCCTGCCTTCTACCTATTGGAAAGTGTAAAAGTCAGGTTAAAAAATGAATTCAAACCTATGTTGCTTCAGGTCTATATTAGTTCGCAGAAATGTTATTCCGGTGAACACCTATCCATTGACCCATAATCAGCGAAAATTGCTTCGGCAATTCACTGAATTTACTAAGGGCAATGAAACAGTTGCCCAAAGTACAATGGACAACTACAGAACTTAAACCATTTCTCCACAGTAGTGCGATCTCGGAGTTAGTATACACAGTTGGGGGGGTGGAGACGCAAAGCCCCCCACATGGGTGTGTTCAAGTCACCTACAAGTTGGTCCATTGTGCTCTGGGTAACTATTGTATTGCCCTTAGTAAATTCAGTGAATCGCTGATGCAATTTTTGCTGATTAGGGGTCGAGGAATAGGTGTTCACCAGAATAACATTTTGGCGAACTAATATAGACCCTGTTCCTTCCAAGTAAAAATGTAATAAAGTGTTGAAATATGGTCTGATATATAAAAACATGGGACATTTTCTGCAGAGGTGCAGCAAAATGTGAAATACAAATAATGTGAAAATGTATGCAAAAAAAGACTGCACAAGATGCGCAGCTGTCTAAAGGTAAAGCTGGCACACACAAAGGGAAAAGTGTAAATGTAATGGGGGAATCACTAGACACAGACACGGGTCATATATACACATCAGACAGGCTGATAAAAAATTTACTGTTATTTCAGATCTTTAAAAATCTATAGAACACTGTTTAATTTGACTAAGTAAGTATCATGGATTCTAACTTGATGAAAGGGAAATGGTTTGAAAGACTTATGCTAATATCTCCAAGTGTTCATTCATTTTGGATATCCCTCCAGAGGTCAACAACAACAATCTTGTCCTGAGAATTCTGAATCTGGCAGCCATTTTCAAAATTATGCCCTGGCTGCAGATGTACAATGACTACTACTATAAGCAATTAGTTTAATTTTCATTTCCCCTATTTTTTTATAAATGTTATGCATTTTCTAAAGGTAGTGACAAACAGAGTTTTAGTAACTAACTTAGTTCAGCCAGCTCAAGTAGACAGCTGTTGTTCTAATGCAGTCTACCTGTTTGAAATGTATGCTCTGTTTCTCTACTGAAAACCTGTTTGTTTATACAATATTACCAATGTATTCATTAATTTATGGTAGTAGAGCTGTATCTAATTTCAAAAGCTTGTGGCTGGTTATTTATTAAATGATGAAAGGGTGTTGTCAGTTACTATACCATTTACCCCTGAAAGAGTGAGGAAGACCACACACCTATAAACTACCACAAGTTATTGTTTCTCATTTGACTCACTTCTAATTGTGGTACAGTAACTGGTAATGCTGCTGCACCAGCTTGCTCTAGATGGTGGCAGTAACTGCAATGAAAAAAGCAAAATGAGTTGTAGCACCTAAAGGTGTTACTAACCCTCCTCATAATTCTTTTTTTGTGTGAAGTCCCAATTACTGTAAATAAATCAGCACTGTAAAGCAATTACAACGAATGATGTAATATAGGAAAGTCAATGCTCACAATCCTACCTTGCAGCAGTTAGTGTGGATTCTACTTGAGTGTGGTTGAGATGGGCAATATCTCATAGCAGCAGTGTTTACTATGATAGATACTTTTAAAGTTTTATCTCCTTCATTTTATTTACTAAAACTGATTATTTACATTTTATTTAATTTTCATTTTTCTTATTTATTGGCTGCAATAGTGTGGATTCAAAACCTGCACCCTTGCTCCTCACATATTTATTGGTATGGTGAGAGCTGTGAGGCTGTTCCCCTATCACCAATTACACAACTTCACTTAATTTCATACAGAAGGCACAGTTACTGCAATAAGATATCAGTTCAACACTGAAATATGAGTTCATAATGTAAGCAATGAAGTGACTGTTGTGGAGAGCAAGCATGAGTTTATCTTGCCACACAAAGTGTTAAAAACAACTTACATTTTGATACGAATAAAAGTACACTCTACAAAGTCCTTTTGGGGTGAGGGTAGTGTGTGTGTGTGTATGTATGTATGTATACATATATATATATATATATATATATATATATATATATATATATATATATACACATACATACACACACACACACACACACACGTGTGTGTATATATTTATTATATATATATATATATATATATATATATATATATATATATATATACATCATGAGAGAGAGAGATAAAGATAAATCTATAAGAATATATGCCCATACACGTGTGCATACATTTACCTATTTAATTTACTCTTTGATGACCAGGTTAGTCCCATTATAGTCTTTTTATAGATGAGATTTAACGTTGTATTTATAATGAGTTGCAGAAATTTCAATAAGGAACTAAGAAAATAGTTCTACTGTCCAGTAAGTGCCACAGGGTCTTTTACATCTACTCATGTTATCACCAACTCAAGCAGAAGGGACCTCAGTTAACATCTTTACAGAGGTATACATATTGATCCCTGTCATGTATAAACAAATTATAATGAAGAATGTGAACCATATCCATGCATACCAATTAAGTTAACAGCATGAAAATTATAGTTGGATAACTACCTAAAGGCAGTAGAATACGGTTATTAAAAAGGACTTGCATGAAAATCTCTTCTTTTTATGGAAATGAACTTGCTTTTTCACTTCAAAATAATACATAGGATCAGGGATAAGCCAGAACATGCACATATCAACTGAATGATAGCAAGAAAATCCATACATGTTGATAATTAATTAATCTATAGTATCTATACTATGTATCTATACTAATCAATCTCTCCATCTCTGAGTCTAAAGTTCCTTCTATCTGGAAACAGTTTTAAACTCTTCCTATTCATAAAGGAGGTAACTCCACAGAAATATCTAATTTCAGACCTATCGCTATCCTCTCCCCTCTCTCCAAAATCCTTGAGAAATGTATACACAAACAAGTTATGCATTATATCTTACAAGAAAAACCTCTCTCTCCAACACAGCATGGCTTCCATCCCAAGCATAGTACAACCGCAGCTCTACTATCATTTCTTAACACCTTAGTCCTGGCTAAAGATGATCACAAACTCATATCCTGTCTGTTCCATGACCTTGATAATGCTTTTGACACTCACACACACACACACACACTACTACTTTGTAAACTTGTAGACAAACTTCTCCCCTGATGCAGTTGCATGGTTCTCTAGCTAACTCTCTGATAGGCTGCAGTCAGTACGATGGGACTCAGCACTATCTACCCCTCTCTCTCAGTAAGAACTGGTGTTCCCCAAGGTTACATTCTTAAATGAATAAATAACTCCCAAATGCTAAAGGTGGTCTGTCACAAAAACAGTCAATATTGGCAGAAAAAATCGTTATCTACAATCTGAGGAAGACAACAGTCAAAAGCGCTTATCGGATATCTTCAAGGGACAGTTTTGAGCTTTTTTATTTTTCATTTTATTTTCAAGTCGAAGTTTTATTCGTATTAAAGGACATTTTAATTGGACCACTTGTGATTTCGTTGAGTGGCCATCCTTGGGTGGATTTTCTTTCTTTTTTCTGCCAAAGGTTACATTCTTGGACCTCCACTCTTTAATATCTTCACCAACTCACTCCACTCCTGTTGTCTTCATAGTTTCATAGTATAGTACTAGGCTATCTGCCCTGGGGCATTTGTAAGCCTAGCCATAGTGATGTGGCTTTTGCCACCCCATGAAATGGTACAAAAATGTACAGAATAAATCTAGAATACAGTGCCTCTGTCTAGTAGTGACACAATGAAGGTCCCCTTATATAATAGAATTAGTTTACTGTGCCCCTGTCTAGCAGTGACACAGATGTGACCCCTGGGGTAAACTTACGATCTCCCATCCACTCATCAAGATTTCTCTTGAAGAGAGTCAGTGAGGGGCTCTGCCTAATACAAACTGGGATCCTGTTCCAAAGCATGGGAAGCCTCTGGGTTATGAATCTATCCCTCCAGCATGTCCTATTCATACTTGTGCCGATGTTTAAGTCTTTAGCTCTCGTGGTCCTGATGGATTTGGATTTTTTGAGGTGGAGCATGTCCATCAGATCCTGATTGGACATGGCCTTGTACGTCAGGCAGAGATCACCTCTGAGCAGGTGGTATGCTACTGAATAGAGCTGAAGTTTCTTTAGTCTGGCAGAATAAGACATATGTTGGAGACCCTTGATCCTTTTGGTGAGGTACTTTTGTGGTCTTTCCAGCTGTTGCAAATGCCGGGTGAGGTACATACCAAATGGGGCATTGTACTCAATCATGGGTCTGATGAGGGAGGAATATAGGGGTACAATGACATCCTTGGATCTGGATGTGAATCCCTTCATGATGAGGTGTGCAAGGTAGAATGTTTTTCTAACCACTTTGGCAACGTGGGTGTCAAATGAGAGGTCGCTGTCTACTTGGGTCCCTAGGTCTCTGATTACTTTTTCCGTACTCAGTGGGTTGCTGTCTATGTGATAATTTGTGGGTACTTTGTTTTTCCAAAAGGGATGACTATACATTTTTTGGCATTTAGTTTAAGGCCGTGACTAAGGCACCAGTTGTCTGTTTCAGTGAGGCCTTTTTGTAGGATGTGTGTCTCTGCTGGTGTATCGACTATGGCGCCTAGTTTGCAGTCATCTGCAAACTTTGTCAGCCACAGCCCTCCCATGTTTGCTTTAACATCTGAGAAATAAATGCTGAACAAGAGGGGTCCCAGGACAGATCCCTGTGGGACACCACTTGTGACTGGCTTTGAGTCTGACATTGCTCCAGCCATTTTAACTTTATGGGTTCTGTCCTTTAGCCAGTTTGCAACCCATCTAGTGACAGAAGGGTTTACTTTTAAGCTGTTTAGCTTATCTATGATGCCTGAGTGGGGTATTGTGTTGAAGGCCTTAGCCAAGTCCAGGTATGCTGTATGGACTGCTTTGCCCTCATCAATGGCTCTAGTGACTGTTTCAAAAAAGTCAACCAGGTTTAAAAGGCAGGATCTGCCCTTTACAAAGCCGAACTGGGTGGGGTCAAGTGTCTGTAGGTCCCCTATGTCTCTGTTTATGAGTTCCATAATGATTCTTTCCATAGCTTTGCAGACCAGGCTAGTTAAGCTTATGGGGCGGTAGTTTCCAGGGTCTGTAGAGGCACCACCCTTGTGGAGTGGGACCACTGTTGCTGTACGCCAGTGTTCAGGTACATATCCCGAAGTAAGGCTAAGGTTAAATAGCATTTTTATGTGTGGATTTAGCTCCTCTTGGAGTTCACGTAACACAATACCGTCAGGTCCCATTGATGCTGTGTTTTTTGCTTTGTTTAGGGCGGTTCTCACTTGGACATCTGAGATGACAGGGAGATTACATTCAGCTGGGATAAGTATTTCTTCTTTTGGGGGTGAAGGAAGGGAGAAATTTGCACTGAACCTGTCAGCCAGAATGTTAGCAATATCTGTGGGTTCAGTGTATTTTTTGTTGTTGTGAACCAACTCTGAGCATATCTGAGGGTTTCCAGGTTTCTAACATAGCTGAAGAAGGCTTTGTGGTTATCTTTAGTGTCCTTAGCGATTTTTCTCTCAAAGTTTGCCTTGGATGTTTTTATGAGAGAACGTAGTTTTCTGCTAATGTTGATCAGAGATGTCTTCCCTTCATGGGATTTCACTCTGACGTGCAGTAACTTCCTTCTTTGTTATACAATTTGTTTATGGCTGAGGTCCACCAGACAGGACGCTTACATTTGGTGGAGAGGGACTTGGATTTGTTTGGGATTGCATGATCCATGCATTCTTGGAGATGTCCATAGAAAGCATTTGTGAAGGATTCGGCATTGTGGGATGTGGTATCCACTGGCACAGTGGGCTTAAAGGATACCATCTCAGTCTTAAGAAGAGTGAAGTCTGCTTTTGAGAAGTTTTTCACTGTGGTCTTTTGTGCTGGGGGTGGAGGTGGGATATGTATATCCAGGGTGATTAGTTTGTGGTCAGATCTCACTAGTGAGGGGTATACTTCCGGTGTGGAGCATTTTGTCCCCATGTTTGTGATGATCAGGTCTAGTATATCATCTCCCCTAGTGGGAGAGGTGATTAGTTGTCCCAGTGCATTTGAATTTATGAATTCCAGGAACCTTTGGGCTAGGGTATTAGGGCTAGAATAATGTACCCAATCTATGTTTGGGTAGTTGAAGTCTCCCAGTATGATGGTATTTTGTGATACATTCATATCCTCCAATGTCTTCAGGAAGGCTGAGTGGGGTTCTTGAGATTGGGAGGGTGGTCTGTAACATGCTACCAGTTGTATAGCAGTTTTGCCTATGGTTAGTTGCACCTGTATTGTCTCTGATGCTTCATGTGTTGCTACTAACCTGGAGGTGTGGGTGTCCTTTATGAATATGGACACTCCCTCCTTTTGTGGTTCGGCCCGGGTTTTGGGGCCGAAAAGCATGATACGAGGTGTAGCCTGGTAGCGCTGGGGTGCTCTCAGGAGCCTTGAACCAGGTTTCAGTTACTGCACAGACGCCGATGTTCTCCATGCTGAGGAGTGCATCAAGTGCCTGCATCTTGAGATTTAGACTTCTGGCGTTGAGCAGCATTACACTTAGTTTTTTCCATTTTGTTTTCTAAGGAGGTGGGTTTGTCATTTGAGCCTTGCCTAAAAAGGCACTATGGGGTGGCAAGAGCCTTAGCCAATATCCGGAAGCCCAGTGGTGACAGGTGTAAGCCATCCCTTGCGAAGCAGTGTGGCTTGTCCAACATATCATCCCAGGCAGACAGACATTGGATCCCCTTAGAATGACACCAGTACTTGAGCCAATTGTTAAAGCTGATCATCTTGTCTTTGTACTGTGGTATCATTCTTGGTGAGGGCAAGATGCTGCTCAGGGTCAGGGTCATACCAGCCTGGGCTACATAATCGGAGAGCTCCTCTATGTCTCTTTTCATGTAGTCCAGGGAGGTATGTCTCAGGTCATTCACACCAGCATGGACAATGACGGAGTCATATTTGTACTTGCTTTGGAGTGACCTGAGTGGGTGTGTTATGTGGCGGATCCTAGCTCCCGATAGACAGCTTACAGTCACCTTCTCCTTGTTCAGCCTGGTCAGTGGGACATCAGTGTGTCTGACTATGGAGTCACCTATTACTAGTGTATCAGGCAAGGTGTTTGGCCTTAAGGGCTGCTATTGGTCGACACACTGATTTATTGAAGTATGTGTTGCATGTGTTTTCTTTTGAGGTGGTGGATTTTTGGATGTCTGCTTTGGGAGCCTCTGTTGTTTTGGTAAGTTTTTTATTAGAGCCTCCGAGTATGTCTTTGTGTTTTTATGTGTTTGGTTTGCAGTTGTGGTAGGTCTATGTGGGACTGGGATCGTTGTGTGTGTGGTTGCCATCTCCTCCTGTCTGGTTATGCCAGCCCTGAGTTGAGAGAGTTCAGCCTCCAGTTTGGCTATATAGTTGCATCTCTCACATGTATTTGTGTTTATTGGGAAGAGGAGAGGGTTGTCTGTGTACATGAGACAATTGTAGCATTGTCTCAAGATACCCAGATTGACCAGCTGAACTGGAGACGACGCCAGTAATCTACCACTCGACATGCTAGAACAGTATAAGGGAGTGGTATACCTTTAAGGGAAGTGGATATTCACAGGGGTGGTAAGTAGATGTAGTGCTTTACTTAGTACGAGAGTGCTTACTTAGTAGAGAAGTATTGAGAAAGTACAGTTTTGTACCTACCATAAATGTAGATGTCCGAACTGGATAGCATCTGCAGTCATAACAACTGGGTTGTCCTGTCGTCAGGCAGCCCTTCAGTCGGCCGGATTCCAAAGTCCGGGTCCGGCTTCGGCTGATGTCGCACTTCACCCGACGTCATCTCTGTTGGTCTTCGGGTATAAAGGCATCAGCCGACGCCATTTTCCTCAGTGTTTCTTGCCCCAGATGCCAGTAGCCCTCTTGAAGGCTAAAATTTTGGATAAATGCCAATGTTTCCAAAAAGATAGTGGTAAACACAAAAAATAAGCATGTATGTACATATATACAACAAATACACCATAAAAGACTCCCCCCACCAGCTAGCTATTAGGAGGGTAAACACCCTAGGAGTACCACAGAGGGGAAGGAGGGAGGGTAATCCTGACTGCAGATGCTATCCAGTTCGGACATCTACATTTATGGTAGGTACAAAACTGTACTATGTCCTTCATGGATGCATCTGCAGTCATAACAACTGGGTAGAATACCATAGCCAACTAGGGGAGGAGGAAGAAACTAGATTATGGTGTGTTTAGGATCCCTTGCAGTACAGCAGTGGCAAACCCTGCTCGGGATCTGGAATATAGAGGCAAATTATAATGCTTGGCAAATGTATGCACGGAGGTCTTAGTAGCCGCCTCAATAATGTCTTTGGTTGCCACTCCTCGTAAAAAGGCTGTGGTAGTGGCTGTTGCCCTTGTAGAATGAGGTCTTATGTTCTGTGGAATTGGTTTTCCATGGAAGGAGTAACAGAACCGTATGCAATTTCCTATCCATTTGGAGATTGTCTGTTTGGAAATAGCTTTTCCTTCCCTTCCTGTTGCATAGGCTACAAAAAGCTGATCAGTTTTTCTGCTACTTTTTGTTCTGTCCAGGTAGTAGCGTAGCTGTCTATGTACATCCAAGGTATGCAGTATTCTTTCCCCTCTGTTTTGTGGGTTGGGAAAGAAGGTAGGTAGGTGGATTGCCTGGTTTAAAGACACTCTGGATACCACCTTAGGCATAAATGTAGGATTAGTCCTCATGGACACTCTATCTTGATGGAAGATTAGGAAGGGTTGTACTGCCATTAGGGCCTGGAGTTCAGAAACCCTCCTGGCTGAGGTTATTGCCAGTAGGAAGGCGGTTTTCCACGATAGATGCTGTAGGTCTGCTGTTGCTGCTGGCTCAAAGGGTGATAGTGTCAACTTTTCTAGCACAAAGTTCAATTCCCAAGCTGGTAATGGCGGTTTCCTTGGAGGTTTTACATTCTTGATTCCTCTGAGGAACTGTCTGAGTAATGGGTGTGAAAAAACAGGTGGATCAAAGCTGTATTCTGCTGATATAGCTGATGCATGTATCTTGATGGAGGAGTAGGACAGGCCTGAATGTAGAAGTTCTGCCAGATACTCCAGAATGTTAGGCATATCTATGTTTGACACATCTTTTCCTCTTTCAGTACTCCAAATGACAAACCTTTTCCATTTTCCTGCATAGTTCCTTCTTGTTGAAGGTCTGCGGGCTTCAAGAATAATGTCTTTAACTCTTTGGGAAAGTTCTGGATTAGCTGCTGCTATGTGATGTTCCATGCAGTCAGTTGCAACGTTTTAGGTTTGGACGCATGATGCTGTAGTTGTTCTGAGTTAACATCAAAGGCATCAGGGTATTGGCCACATATTGTTCTGAGACATGCTCCTGAGCAGTGGGTACCAGTGTTGTCTTGGCCAGTTTGGAGCTATTAGGATTATCCTTGGACGTTCTTCCTTGATTTTTAGTAATACCTTGTGTATCAAGGGAAGAGGTGGGAATGCATATGCTGTTAGGCCTTTCCAGCTGAAGGAGAGCGAATCCACTTTCCATGCTAGTGGGTGGAATGTCCTTGTGCAGAACTTTTTGAGCTGGTGATTGAGAGGGAAGCAAATAGATCTATCTGAGGCATTCCCCATTTCTTTGAGATGGTCTTGAAGATGTCCGGATGTAGCATCCATTCGTGGGCATCCGATGTGGTTCTGCTTAGTATGTCTGCTAGAGTATTTTCTTTTCCCGGTACAAATATTGCCTGTATCTGGATGTTGTAGCTGAGTGCCAGGTTCCACAGCTCCAAAGTCATTCTGCATAGGGGGTATGAATGAGTGCCTCCCTGTTTGTTGATGTACCACATGACTGTGGTGTTGTCTGTCCTTATCATCAACTGGCCCTCTTTGAGAAATGGTCTGAAGTTTTGGATTGCCAGTTTTACTGCCAGCATTTCTTTTAGGTTGATGTGCAGGTGAAGTTGATCCTCGCCCACAACCCTTGCACGCATTGGTCCAGCATGTGGGCCCCCATCCTAGGTCTGAAGCGCCTGTTGTGATGGTCTGGCTTGCTTGACATCTGCGAAAGGGTAGCCCTGGGTTTGACTGGCATGCTTGAGCCCACCATAGGAACTCCTGTTTTAAGCATGGAATTAGTGGAATTTCTGTTTCTAGGCTGTGCCTGTGTTGGGACCATAAATTCTTTAGGTACCACTGTAGTTTTCTCATATGTAGTCTGGCAAGTGGGACCAAGATTATGCATGATGCCATGAAGCCCAAGGCCTGCAGTACTTTTCTTGCTGTTAACTTGTTCTGTTTTGTTAGTGCCAAGAAGTAAAGAGGGAGTTCTCTTTGTTTTTCTGCAGTTAGGAAAGCCATTTGTTTTACTGTGTCCAATTCAGCCCAAGAATGTCCTTGTCTGGGATGGTATCAGCCTTGATTTTGTAAATTGACTGTGTATCCCAGTGCTTGTAGCAAGTAAATGACCCTTTGTAAATCTGTTGTCAACTTGTTTTGTTGTCCCTTGTAGCAGGCAGTCGTCCAGGTATGGGTAAATTTGAATTCCTGTAGTCTGCAGTGGGCGATTACTGATGCCAGGCATTTTGTGAATACTCTGGGCAGTAGATAAGCCAAAGGGCAATGCTGAGAATTGATAATGCTCTGATCCTGCAAGAAATCTGAGGAATCTTCTGCAGATTGGTCGAATGGGGACGTGCAGGTATGCCTCCTTGAGATCTAGAGTTACCAGCCAACACTCCTTGCCCAGCATGGGAAGAAGTTGCTGTAGGGTCAGCATTTTGAATTTTGGGACAATGATGTATGTATTTAAGGTGGACAGGTCGAGAATAGGTCTCCAACTTTTTCCTTTCTTGGAACTAGGAATAGTCTTGAGTAGAATCCCTTTCCTTGTTCTGTTGTTGGCACTCTTTCCACAGCTCTCATGTTTGCTAACTGCATTATCTGTTGTAGAGCCTCTGTTTTTGATTTGGAGGTAGATTTGGCATTCCTCTTTGACTGGTAAAGTGTGGAAGTGGAAGGTAACCTTGATCTATGGTTTGTAAAATCCACTTGTCTTTTGTGATATAGTGCCAGTTCTTTGAAAATAAGGTTAATTTGCCGCCTAATGGAGCTGCTATTTGTTCCCTGGTAGGCGGTTTTAGAGTTAAGTCACTGTGGCTGTGTTGTTGTAGTGGCAGTGGTTGTGTCTGTGCCTCTGTTGTTACCTTGCCACTGTCGTCCTCTGTAGGCACCTCCTCTGGATTGGTTTCTGCCTCTGGAACGTCTATTCCTGCCCCTTTGGGATCTTGTGGAGTCAGGAAAGGACCAATTTTGGCAGGCCAGTTCCTGCTAAACCTTGGGGGTTGGACCTGCAAGAAATCTTTAACCGTTTGAACAGATTTTGCCTTTTCTTCCATTTTCTTCATTACCTGCTGGGCAGGTGTACCAAACAAGCTGGTCTTATCCATAGGAGCATCTAATAACTTGGCTTTAACATGATCCGTAAAGCTTGTTCCTTTAGCCATGCATGCCTTCTTATCACTGTGCCAGTCATGGCTGATCTAAATGAAGCCTCCAGTGCATCATAGCCACATTTTAAGGAATGGTTACTAACCTGTTGTATGTTATTTACCATTTCTAATACATATTTCTTATCAATTGATTCATCAGAGGATAGCTTTTTGTTAACTGATCAAGCATAAACTCTTGGTATTGTATCATGTGAAACTGACAGTTTAAAGCTCTAGCTGAGAGAGTAGCTGAAGTGTAAACCTTTTGCCCCATCTGTCTAAAGACCTGGCTTCCCTTTCAGAAGGAATAGGGTTTTAGCTGTGGTCGCTACTGCCTTGGGACCCTGGGATATAGTTTCGGGGTCTGCAAGTGGGGCCTTGTAAAGGTGGTGATGAGTGTCTGGTACCCTGTAAAATCTGTCTGGTTTGGCAGGGGCTGGAGGTAAAGAATCTGGTGCAGAGCAGACATCATTGAAGGCATCATCCACTACAGAGAGCACAGGAGGTATAGCTAAGGGCCTGTGTTGTGGAAGGTGCAGAAAGGTTCTAAGTCTTTTTCTAGAGTCTGAGAAATCCTGCTGCTGCCATTGGAACTGCTCTCGCATGGCATGTAAGGTTTCCCCAAAGGAAAATTCTTCTGGTGGGGAGGCAGCTGGAATGGATTCTTCAGCATCTGAGTCTTCAAAATTGGAGAAAGGAGCCTCTGGCTGGTCTGTTATGTCTGATTCATCAGCAGAATCATCAGAGGGCACAGGCTCGGGGCTCTGCCCTAGGTCTCTTCTCTGGGGCTGAGAGGCCCTGTCTGGGTGAGATTGAGATCCCTAATTAATGAAATTAATTCTTCTGCCGGGGAAAGCTTTTGGGAACAAGAAGGGGGCGTGTTGTAGGGGTTTAGCAGGCACTGTTCTAGTAGTTTTGGCTGCTTTGGCCCTGGCAAAGGCCTTAATGGACATGGCTGCTGGAGGCCTAGCAGCACCACGTGCTGGGGTAGACACATCCAAGGGAATGGTGTCTGATAAGTCAGTGGCAACCACCGTAGTGGATAAAATTTCTGAGGCCGATTCAAGAGAAGTAGCAGGGGCCTCAGTGGTAGTGATAGATTCTGCTGTATTTTGATCAGCTTTCTCGGTTTCGGCGAAACCGAGACACTCGCTTGTTTGCTTAACCATGGTTTCGGCCGAAACCGCGGATCGAGTGTCGGTCTTTATCTTTGCGTTTTTAGCAGTTTGGGTAGTCGGAGGATCCGGCGGCATAATATACGCAAAATCAGAACCGAAAAACTGTTCAGCAAACTCCGACCGACGCCTAAGCGTTCGTCGGTTGAAAGAAGCACAGGCCGAACAGGCTGCTACGTCGTGGGCTGGGCCTAAACAAGGCAGACAGTAAGAGTGGAAATCCTTATGAGGTATTTGTTTCCCACAGGTTAAACAATTATTAACTTTTTATGACATCGGCTGAGGCAAGAAAGAGTCCCCAATGGGGTACTTAGCTTTAGAAGTCTTCGAAGTAGTATTCGGTAGAAGTAATCTCTGGATCCGACCGACCGGCACTTGCGAACAGCTTCTGCTTGGCGCCACGGCAAGATAGACTGGGGAAAATGGCGTTGGCTGATGCCTTTATACCGAAGACCAACAGAGATGACGCCGGGTGAAGTGCGACATCAGCGAAGCGGACCCGGACTTTGGAATCCGGCCGACTGAAGGGCTGCCTGACGACAGGACAACCCAGTTGTTATGACTGCAGATGCATCCATGAAGGACATCAAGTGCTAGGCTTATAATACAGTGAGTAGTCTGGTTATGCTAAGAGTAGAGCTTCCTTAAGGGAAAATTTGAAGAGCAGACTTGGCGGAGCCAGAAGAAGTTTAACCTTGTTTAACCGGCGCTGCGCTATGCGCACAACCGCGCAAAGCCATGCAAATGCGGATTTTAAACAGTGAACTACAAAAGAGCTAGAAATGGTCCCAAACAACCAATTACTACAGCTTCTTGTGCTGAGGTCACTTCCCCCAAGGACAGGTAGGCTGCTCAAGGCTCCCCACTCCCACTGGTGAGCCAAGAAACTTCCTTCTATCCAAGTAAGGTAATGGACAACACAGGAACTACACCACAGCTCAGAATACAGCAATGCCTGTAAACTGGTCTAAACTAGTCGAGGAAGGCGGGAAAACAAGGATTATTTTTTGTTTTTGTTTTTGGTAGAAACACAGAGAAAATGCAGAAACAGTGATAAATTAGTTACACAGGCTAGCACACTTTAGTGGACAGCCTCCACAGTTAAATTAAACAAACAAACAAGCAAACTTTCCCAAACAATTTAAGTCGAACATTGTCCAATACTCAGATGACTCTACAGTCATATCTATTACTAATTCCCCCTTAGAACTCCTAACAAATACCCAGACATCTTTCAACTCAGTAGAGACATGGCTCACTAATAATCAGCTCATCCTCAACCCTAAGAAAACAAAACTACTACTCTTTCTACCTAAATCTGCAAACCACATTAAACTTTCCTTCTCCATAAGGTCCCTAAACAATACTCCTATAGAAGTCGAAACTAGCACAAAACTCCTTGGCATTACCACTGACAACCAACTAAAATTCGATCTTCACATTAACAATTGTATCAAAAAAAAAAAACAGCAAAAGCTAGGACTACTGTACAGGAACAACAAATTCCTAACTACTGAAGCTAGGATTTCTCTTACCCATGCCTACCTTCTACCATGCTTAAGCTATTGTTCCCAAATGCTCACAAATCTGAACTCCTCCCTACTTACCAAATTAGACTCAACCTACCACAAAATAGCTAGATTTTTTGCTCAACAACATTGTCTCAACCTAAAATACCTAATCTGGCCCAACTACATCACCTGTTCCTACAATTTCAACTCCAAATCATACACTCCATCTTATATCAGACTGATTTATGCCCAAGTCTATCTTCTTTCATCTCTCACTACTCCCTTACCAGACTTTTCCGAAGCTCAACCCAAGACCTACTAAAATTCCATAAACCCAAATCCAACACAAGGTGCAACTTATATAGCTACCATCCTTCTATTGCATGGAACAAACTCCCACTTGAAATAAGGCCCCTGACTCATCCCAAACAATTTAAGCTAGCAACCAAAGACCACTTTAAAAAACACTGGTCCTGCCATTGTACTCACCCTCCATGATTATTACCTACCTTTTATAGTACAGTCAAACTAACTTACTAAAACTTACCATTAACTGCTTCATCCTATGCAACCTCCAGAGCTTCTACTATACTCTGCTCCCTGAAATTCTTATGTAACCTTTTAAGTTTCTGCTACTCTGTATACAAAACCGTATATTTACTCAACTCTCTTTTCAAACCAAAACATACAACTTATTCTACTTTTTTAGCATTCTCCTTTTTGTTTATAGGACTGTTTTATCTGTCAACAATATACATGTACGTAGCTTAAGTATTTTAAGTACCAAAATTATTTCATTGCATCTCTTTGGAGCTTTTCTCCCGGGGCCTCCGCTGAAAAAGGGCAATAGCTCAGCCGGACACTCCCAATCAACAAATGTAAAATAAATAAATAAAATTAACTAAACATGTTAAGTTAATGCTACCAGCACAGCACATGTGAAGACTGATTAGTCTTCTCCAGATAAACTAATAATCAAAATCAAGAATAAGAAACAGAATTGATGTCTTGACATACCCAGATTTTGCCTAATAATGTTTCACTGCTTTCATAATTAAAAAACTGCTTTAATAAATGACAGTTTCATAACGCATATACTAAGCCAATCAAATGCATTTTGAATAAGTGAATTGCCATATTTATGAAGTCATTTTTATGTTAACCTCACTAGTATTGGAATTAACTTTGTGCCACCTTGCTGCTCATCAGATTATTTTCTACCTCTCAATTGTCCCTGCTTTTCACAGGCATCCTGGATTTTGAGTCCAATTTTAGGTCTGTCCCTCTTAAAACTGGTGACTGTTGGAGAAAAGTTTGTGAATTACATTTAATAAATAATGACAGTAATTAGAGCTATATAAGCAAAACACACAGCATCAATGGGACCGGACGGTGACCCAGGCTGCGTCTTACACGAGCTCCAAGAAGAACTGAACCCTCACATAAAGTCACTGTTCAATCTCAGCCTTACTACAGGATATGTCCCCAAGGAATGGCATACAGAAACAGTGGTCCCTCTCCACAGAGGTGGTGCCACAACGGACCCCGGAAACTATCGCCCTATAAGCCGGACTAGCCTGGTCTGCAAAGCTATGGAGCATATCATCATGGAACTCATAAAAAAAGACATTGGGAACCTCCAAACACTGGATCCTACCCAAATCGGCTTTGATAAGGGCAGATCTTGCCTCTTGAACCTGGTCAATTTCTTTGAAACAGTCACCAAGGCCATAGATGAAGGGAAGGTAGTCCACACAGCCTACCTGGACCTCGCAAAAGCCTTCGACACAATACCCCACTTGGGCATCATAAATAATCTCACCAGCTTAAATATCAACCCCTATGTCACAAGATGGGTTGCAAACTGGCTCAGGGATAGAACCCACATGGTCAGAATTGCAGGTGCCATGTCAGACTCTAAACCAGTTACAAGTGGCATCCCACAAGGCTCAGTCCTGGGACCTCTCTTGTTCGGTATATATTTCTCTAAGGCACAGGCTAACATGGGAGGACTATGGCTGACCAAGTTCGCAGATGACGGCAAACTGGGTGCCATAATCGACTCGCCGACTGACACAAGCATCCTCCAAAAGGGTCTCTCAGAGACGGATAACTGGTGCCAGAGCCATGGCCTAAAGCTAAATGCCAAAAAGTTCATAGTCATCCCCTTTGGGAAAAACAAAGTGCCCACAAATTACCACATAGATGGTAATCCATTAAGTACAGAAGAAGTAATTAGGGATTTGGGGACCCAAGTAGATAGTAAGCTCTCCTTTGACAATCATGTTGCCAAAGTGGTTAGAAAGACCTTCTATATAGCCCACCTTATCATGAAAGTGTTCACATCTAGATCAAGAGAGGTCATTGTGCCCCTCTACTCATCATTCATCAGGCCCATAACTGAATACAATGCCCCATTTGGGATGTACCTTACCCGACACCTGCAGCAACTGGAAAGATCCCAAAAGTACCTCACCAAGAGGATCAAGGGACTCAAACAGATGCCCTACACAGTTAGACTAAAGAAACTCCAGCTCTACTCAGTTGCTTACCGCCTACTCAGAGGTGATCTGTGCCTGACGTATAAAGCTATGTCCAACCCAGAATTAATGGACATGCTCCACCTCAGGAAATGCAAATCTCTTAGAGATACATGCTCCAAGGACTTAAACCTCAGCACAGAAATAAACAGGACATGCTGGAGGGACAGATTCATATCCCAGTGGCTCCCCTCACTCTGGAACAAAATCCCAATCCATGTTAGGCAGAGCCCCTCAATGACCCTCTTCAAGAGAAATCTTGATGAGTGGATGGGAGATAGTAGGTTTACCCCTGGGATCTCTTCTGTGTCCCTACTAGACAGAGGCACAGTAAATTAACCTTAAAAGGGCTATCTTCTGTGACCTACTACACAGAGGCACAGTCAACTAATCTAAAAGGGTGGTGAAAGCCAAACACACTCTGGCTAGGCTTATAAATGCCCTAGGGCAGACAGCCTAGTATCAACCTATGAACCTATATACTTCTTATAGTTCAGAAAATGTACATTAATTCACATTCTCTAATTCTGTCAATGTTTCAGGATAATAGTGTCCATTTTTTTAAAGTGTCCCTGATCATTTTTACATTTGTCTCTGATTTTGTTGAAATTTGTCCCTTATTGGTTGATAGCTATGTTTCTGTCATCAGCTACATTCTGGGCAATTCCAAGGGCTAAGCCTGTCAAACTACTTTAACCCATCTTGGATGGTTGAGTTGGGTTGGTCTTCACACTGTATTTCCGTTATTAATTACTTATTACTATCCATTACATTTTCATCAGAATTAAGGTAAAATTGTTTGGAGTACATCATTTACACTATTGTCACTATTTAACAGTCCTCAGTCCTTCTTTAGCCTACTTGCTGCTTTTCAGAACTCACTCATCTTGTAGAACAAGCATGTGTGAAAGGCGGGAATGCCTCTCTCTCCAGAGACGCTCTGCTTCCTGTTCATGTTCTTTGTCTAAATGGCATTAAGAAAAATGGAGAAGATCAAGGCAGTAAAGCAGCCATAACGAACATAAACAAGTTAGTGCATGTTTTTTTGTAGCAGTAACATCGTCTTGTACATATCTGGAAATGCTCTGTGCAATGTCTGGCTACATACATATCTGTGTATCAATGAAATAGTGCAATTATAGAATAAAAAAAAAATCAGAGAATATGAAAGGTAACTAGACATGTGGCAATTATGCCTTCCCAGTTCCCACCGTTAGATCTTTGCTCCCTTTTTAAGGATGACAGACCAGTCATACCAGGACTGAATTTATGAATATCCATCCAAGTTTCTAATTGCTTCTTAAACGGAGGCAGGATGTCACATAGTTTTGACTTGGAGAAAAATTTGTTTCAGAGAAGGAGCAATCATTGTTTGATAAATCCATTACTGCACCGCAATTTATTTGTCGAAGAAGGTTCAAATTTCTAGATGCAGTTTTCACAGGACTGTTTGATTTGCAGATAAGTAAAATGTCTTGGACTACCTAATGGCCCAGAAGGGAAAGCACAGATTGCCTCTAAGGAGTTTATAGGATATACAGGAAGAAGACCTGTGTGTCTCTCTCTTCACAGATCGGGTTCTTTAGCTACATGATCTTTTTTGTCAAAAACTTTTGGGGTCTCTCCAAATGCTTAATAGGTTTCGTAAGATACATCTCCAAAGGTTGCATTGTACTTGACAAGGGGCCTGATCAGTGCAGAATGTAGAGGGGCAAGTTATTTTTCAGTCTAGAAGAAATGATCATCTGTGTCACCAAAACAACATAATGATCGAAGGGCAGGGAGTTATCTATCCATGTTCCAAGGTATCTCACAACATCTGCATTTTGGAGTGGAGTGTTTTCTATACTACAAACTAAGTGAAGGATTTGTTAGCCAAATGCAAATATAATGCATTTGTTAGCACTTAACTTTACACATTTTTCAGAGCACCAGCTATTAAAATAGTTCACTTTGCAGATTCTGTATGATGGAAGAGAATTTGTGTGTAACACCCAGTTTACAAATCATCTGCAAACTTGGATAACCAGAGTTCTCGGTTTTTGATTTGGACATCACAGAACTATATGTTGAATGGCAGAGATCCTAGCATGTGTCCCTGTGGCAACTCACTGGTTACTTTCATGCTCTCTGAGGACACACCTGCCATTTTCAAAGGCTGAATGCTGTCCCTCAGCAAATTCACTATCTACCTAACTAAACATGGATTACTTTGGATAGCATTTTGATTGATGATAATGTTGGCACATTGTAAGCTATCAAATAGATTCACAGGTGTGCACTAGGCTAATGGCGCTGAAGTCTTTACAAGCCTAGCCCACAGGATTACCCTGGCATCATGCCACCCGACCTTAGTTCCCATTGCCTCTGTCGAGTTAAACCATTGGAGTGATCCCTGGGGTGAATTTTCCATTTCCCATCCACTTATCAAGATTTTGCTTGAAGAGGGCCAGTGAGGTGTTCTGCTTGACATGTATAAGAAGTCTAATCCATAGCATGGGCAGTCTCTTGGTTATGAATCTGCCCCTCCAGCATGTTCTGTTGATTGTGGTAATGAGGCTGAGGTCTCTGGAGCATGTGGTGCAGAGGGATTGGATTTCTTTAGATGTAGCATCTCTAACAGAGTTGGGTCAGATATGGCTTTGTAAGTCAAGGAGAGATCACCTCTAAGTAGGCGGTATGAGATAGAGAACAGTTGGAGTCTTTTGAGTCTGTCCATACAGGACAAATATTTAAGGCCTAGGATCCTCTTTGTGAGGTACTTTTGTGGCCTCTCCAGTTGTTGCAGGTGTTTAGTGAGGTACATGCCAAATAGGGCTGTGTACTCAATGATTGGCCTAATGAGGGAAGAGTAGAGGGAGACAGTGACCTCTTTCTTCCTGGATGCAAAACCCTTAGTAATGGGATATGCTACATAGAAGGACTTTCTGACCACAGTGGCAATGCGGTGGGCAAAAGAGAGATTGCTGTCAACCTGTGTTCCCAGCTCTCTTATAATGCCTTCTGTGTTCAGTGGACTACCATTGATGTGGTAACTCATGGGAGCCAGGTTTTTCCCAAAGGGGATGATGACACATTTTTTGGTATTGAGCTTAAGGCCATGGTTCTGACACCAGTTGTTGGTCTCAGTGAGGCCTTTCTGCAGGATGTCAACATCACTTGGGTAGTCAGTAGTAGCCCTCAACATGCAATCGTCTGCTAACTTTGTCAGCCAGAGTCCCCTCATGTTAGCCTGGACTTCCAAGAAGTAGATACCAAACAGGAGAGGACCCGGGACCAAACCCTGTGGGACTCCACTCGTGACTGGCCATCAGTCTGACTTGGAGTCAGCTACTTTTAAACTGTGGGTTCTACCTTTGAGCCAGTTTGCAACCCACCTAGTGATATAGGGGTTGATGCCCAGCTGTGAGTTTTTCTATGATTCCTGAGTGGGGAATGGTACCAAAGGTCTTGGCCAGATCAAGCTAGGCTGTATGAACTACCATGCCCTCATCCACAGCTCTGGAGACTGACTCAAAGAAGTTGAACAAGTTGAACAGGCATGATCTACCCTTCACAAAATCAAACCGTGTGGGATCCAGAGTTTGGAGGTTCCCTATATCCTTGTTTAACAGGACCATGATGATGCATTCCTTAGCTTTGCACGTCAGACTCATCAGGCTAATGGGGTGATAGTTCCCTGTGCCTGTAATCGCTCCGCTTTTGTGAAGAGGGATGAGATGACTGTAGCACTGTGCCATTTGGTAGGGACAAAGCCTGAGGTGAGGCTGTGACTGAACAGGGCACACAGATGAGGTGCCAGTTTACTCTGTAGTTCATGTAGAACAAAGCCAGGGATATTGTCAGGTTCCATAGAAGCTGTATTCTTGACCTTGGACAGTGCTGTTTTAACCTGTGTAGCAGTAATACTAGGTGCCTGGCAATCTACTGGTATAAATGCTTTGGTAAAGTATATTGTATGGACAGTGTGACCACTGGCCATGGCTTGTGCTACCCTCTCAAAATAGTTCACAATATTTATTACACAGGATCTACCCTTAAACCTATACTACTACTGCGGTCATGTTTTAAAAGATCTTTTTTATATCATCGTTTATATTTGTTATGACCCCTTCCATGGCCTAGAAGTGAGGTTTGTCAGGCAGATGGGGCTTCAATTCCCAGAGTCCATTTCTGTGGCCACCCTTGTGAAGTGATATAGCTGCTGAGATCCAACCCTCTGGGATAAAGACAGTATAATGATTTGGGTTGAAAAGTTTTAAGAGCAGTTCCACAAGTGTATGTTTACAGATGCTCAGCAGGCAGTGAGAGACGTTATCAGGTCCCATAAAGGATAATTTTTTTTAACAACTGCTCTTTGGTGATGATAGGAGGTTTGAGGTTCTTGGGTATATGCGACTTTTGTATAGATTCCTTTGGTGAGAAAATTGCACTGAATTTGTTTTCTAAGATATATATATATATATATATATATATATATATATATATATATATATGTATGTATCTATTTATGGATTCACTTGAGAATCTCAAAAAACTGAAATACCGAATTTCAGTTTTCCGAAATTCAAATCCCGAAACACCACAAGCATGAAACTTAAAACATACACTACAAACACAACACACACATACTCTCCCCCCACAATCAAACATACAATCCTAAAATACCTCCCACACCCCACTGCTTATATATTCTAACTCCGAGACTGCACAATCACACACACAAAGGTAACTCACACCCACACATTTCACAGCCCCTTGCACACACACATCACAACCAAGACACACACTACAGCCCATAACCTACACACTCATACAGACTTACCTGCACTTACATCCATTCATACACTGCAACACTAGAAGCTCCGAACTTCGGGATTTTGAATTTCGCGCTTCTGGTGTTTCGCGATTTCAAGCTTTCGGGTTTAGGATTTCGGAAAACTGAAATTCGGTATTTCAGTGTTTCGAAATTCTAAAGGGAACCATATATATATATATATATATATATATATATATATATATATATATATATACACACACACACACACACACACACACACACACACACAATATCCACTGACTGAGAGTATATACTGCCATTGTGAATAAGTTCACAGCAAAGTTGGAATTTATTTCTTAACTTCCTGATGCAAGTAAAGAAGGATTTGTAATTATACTTGGTTTCTGGTGTCAGTCTAAATTAATAAGAGGCCTACATTTTCTTAAAGATGTTTTTCATGTCACCAAAACACATGCAACACTAACATCCTTCCACTAAGCTATGAGACAAGAACAGCACAGATGCACAGGTAAACTTGCCAAAACAGTAGATGTTTGAATGATCACTGCAGGAGTACCCTTAAGTTATATGGGTTATATCCTGCCAAAGATATAACAGATGGCCAGCTTCCAGTGCTTCAGGCACCTTCCATGCATTCAAACCATCAAACAGCATGAGATGTGTTGCTAAAAAGACTGGTTTGGGTGCCAAGCCTTCAAAGCTTCCATGCCAACTGAGAGATTGGGTCTGAGCCCCTAAATCACATAATTTGGAGTATAAGGATATGAATGTCCACACACTGACAAAATAATGCACTACAATATTTAGGGGGATGGAGGGAGTGGCTACTTGCAGCAGTGATCATTCAAACATCTATGGTTATGGTATGTTTACTTACACAACTGTACTATGTTCATCATACTGATCACTGCTGTAATAACCTTCGCTAGACAGGTAGACTCCCCTAGCTTACTACATTTGGGAGCTGGAAGGGGAAGGGCCCTGGACCTCCTGCAGAATGGTCCTAGCAAAGCCAGATCTAGACCTACAGAAGGAATCAAGGTGTCAGTGCTTTGTAAAAGTATGTAGAGAGGACCATGTTTCTGCTTCAAAAATACCTCTAGAATTAAACTCTTTCCTAAAAGCCATATATGAAGCCAAAGCTCTGCCTAGAATAATTTTGTTGTGACTGGAATAATAAAAGGTAATAGCTTAAGACAACCACTTGGAAACAGTCTGCTTTGGACACAGGTTGCTCCTTCATCTTATCCCCACAAGAAATTAATTGATCAGAAGGACTGAAAAATTTTGTTTGGTCAATATAGCACCATACATACCTGTTGAAATCAAAGGTATACAAGTGACTTTCTCTCTCATTTTTGGGTTCAGGAAAGAAAACAAAGACAGTTTGGCTTAAAGTAAATTCTGATATCACTTTAGCCATAAAGGAAGTAATAGTTCTCAAGGAAAACCTGTCTATGTGAAATGTTAGATATGGCTGACCACCCCATAAGAGTTGGAACCCAGATAACTCTTCTTGCAGAGGTCAGATCAATCAATAAAACATTTTTCCAGGTTAAAAACATCAAATCCACCAGGATAGCTGGTTCAAATGGAGCAAATGTTAGTTTCTCTATCACAAAATTAAGATTCCAAATAGTTGTCATTGGTTTCCTTGGGGGTCTCTTATGCAACATCCCTTTCAAAAACATTTTGATGTGACACTGCATTTAAAAAGGAGAATCCATGGGCAGACATGCTAAAATGACTGACAAATGAACCTTGACAGGGAAATAAGCTAGGCCATAGGAAATTAACTAACACAAGGTATTATAAAACCAAAACAACTAGCCCTGAATGGGTTCTGGTCATGATGTTGGCACCAACCAGAAAACCTTTTCCATTTACTTATATAAGATTTTCTAATAGGCTTTATTGTCTCCATTAGTACCTGCTGTAAACAAGTGCCTAAAAAGTATTAAGACCTCATCATGCATGTAGTTAGTTGAAGTTGTTTAGGGTCAGGATGTATCAAACACCCTTGTTCTTGTGTGAGTAAATCCAGTTTGTGAGGAAGCTTGCAATAATTACCTCTGTTGAATTCCAAAAGAAGGGATAACCACTGTTACCTGGGCCAGAAGGGAGTCGCAACAATGACCTTGAATCTTCAGAAGTACCCTGGATAACTCCAGAAATGGTGGAAAAGCATACAGGAACATTTCTGTCCAAGGAAAACAAAAAGGCCTTCTTGCATGGAGTGCAGAAGCAGAATTTTGACAGCTGATATGTTCAGAGTGGAGGCAAAAAGGTGTACTTGAAGAACTTCCCACGGCTGGATCAAATCTTGAAAACACCCCCCCCCCTTATTTAATTTTAATTTGTGAGGGTCTGCTTTTGTCCTGCTTAGCTCGTCTGCCATACATTTATGCACTGATGGAAAGTAAAATGTCTGTAGAGTGAGACTGTGGTATAAAAGCTATATCCAAAGCTAACAATTTTAGTGTGCACTGGGGGTAAGATCTGGTTGCCCCTTGCTTGGTGATAGACCACATCACTGTGGTATTGTCTGTAATCATTTGAAGAGGTCCTGCAGACCAGAGGTAATTCAAAAATGTGAGTATCTTGATAAGGGCAAGCATCTCCTTGATGTTTATATGCTTGCATTTGTCTTTGCAGTCTCAGATACCTTTATTCCTTTTGAAACTGCCCCCCCCCCAATTCTGAAGTGTCTATGATGACTGACTGCTTTGGGGCAGAGAGGGAGATGAGGAGACCTGGATTTAAGGAAATTGCATGTCTCTTCCAAGTGATACAGATCTATTTTTTTCTTGTGGAAGAAAAGCTCTTTGAACTGAGGTGACTAGCAGACACCACAGAAAAACAATCCTGTGGGAGAGAGATAAAGACTCTTGAATGTTCCCTTGAAATCCCAGCTTGTGTAAGAGATCTCTCACCCAAAGAAAAAAAGATTCCTGACACTTTGAAAATAACTCTGCAAAAATAAGCAAGTTGTCTAAATAAGGAAAAATGTTGATACCCTGGTACCCTACAATGAGCTATAAATGGAACTAGACACTTTGTGAACACACTCAGTGTAATGGAATGTCTAAAGGGAAGCAGAGAACTGATAATGTGATCCAGGCACACAAAACCTTACGAAACTTGTGAAGTTTGGATGAACAGGGGATGCGATAAGCATCCTTTAAATCTAGTGTTACCAAAAAACTTTAATGAGGAAGAAGAGAGGTAGGAGGGTGTGAGACAGCATTTTGCACTTGGGCACGATCATAGATTGGTTTAGAAAAGAAAAATACACAGTCAGTCTCCAGGAATTTCCTTTTTTGGCACCAAAAGCATCCTTACATAAAATCTTCTCCAACTGAGGAAGAGAAATCATCTGCATTACTGCCTGAGACAGCATGTTTTGTTGGACAGGGGAAAATACAGGAGTTTAGACTGATGGATGAGAAATAATTCCCTGGAAGGGAGGAATTTTCTCCCACTGCCATCTGTAATCTTGATAATGAATCTTCAGAAACCATTTGTCTGAAAATATACATTGCCAAAGAGAGAAATGGAGTTTCGGACTTTCTGGAAGGGATAAGTGAACTACCAGGGTGAGAGTAGGGGACATGATCCCTTAAACAGTCATTCTGACTTGTTTGACTGTCCTTTGTTTTCAGGGGGAGACTGTCTTCTTTTTGGAACCCCTTTGCCACTGTTTCGTAAATGTCTGTTTACCAGCATTTTGATGAAACAGCTTATTTTGTTTCTTGCCAAAATTGGACGAGGGAATAAATTTGGAACAGGAGGGGTGAAAAATCTGACAGATTCCCTGAATCAATTTACTCCTCTAAATATATTGCAACCTCTGCACCACTAGCTTCAAAAACTAACTTTCTAGCTAAAAGAGAATTTAAAATCTTATTTTTTGCACCTTCTGTGAGGTTCTGAGACTCCAGCCAGTCAAACCTCCTCAATACTTTACCAATCAAAATTAAAAGTTGCAGAACTATACATTTTTCCCATACTCTTCAATTATTTTACCATCCTTGTCAGAAAGGGAAGGATTGAGGTTAATTAGATGTTTAGCAAAAGTAGGCTTAACTAAAGCTGGAAGAGTGTATAAAACCTGGAAAGAATGAGAAACCTGACACAATTTGTCTGTATTTTTTTATGGCCAGCAGGCTATCAGAGAAATTGCAGGCAGTGGAAATTCTGTTTGTAAGAGCTCAAAGTATTTTCTGAAGAAATCAGAAACGACAGTGTTCTCCCACTGAAAATACCGGCACATTCTGGAAATAGCCTCAGAGAAATAATTCTTTACAGGGAGGATCAGATACAATGCTCTCCTTTGAATCTGAATCAGAAATTTGAGGTGAAAACCATCTACCTGTTCTATCTGTTCCTTCATCTTCCTGTCCAGATTCAGAATCTTGAATATCTTCAGAAAAAAGACCCCCCCCCCTTTTTCTAAACCAGAAACCACCTTATAAGAAGGATCAATATCTTGAAGTAGACCTTAAGCCAAACCTAATAAATTACTCCTATCCAGGGAAATTTCAGTAGGAGCAGATACATATTTAGTTTTGTGTTTCTTTTTGATGGGAAAAACTGTGGTCAGCAGAGTTGTTAAAGGCAGCAACAGCTTCTACATTGATGGACACAGTTTTCTGATACAACAGGGAAGACTTCCCTGTTATTTTTCCCAGGACCCCAATGACTGCAGAGGACATGGCTATCCTCCCAGTACATAGCAGCTTTAGGTACGATACCAGACGGACCCAGGATAAAAGATAAGTGGTTTGATGGGCCTGCTTTAGCCACAGCAGCTGAGGTAACCTTCTAGCCTACTGTGGTGACAAAGGATGTTTGATTAACTTTTTCTTTTTGTGTTTGGAAAAAGGGACAACCATGGGACTGTTAGTTTGTTCCATGGTTAAGCCAAAAATGGTGCCTCTTTCTCAGGAAAATTAAGTAGCAGAAACTGGTAAAAATTCAAAGTCCCCAAAACTCACATTTTCCCCGTAAAAGCACAGTAAAAAATGAAAAAAAAACCAAAGTTATACATTTTGCCATACCCAAAAATCAAAACAAGCAATTTCCCCAGACTAAAAAAAGGTTTTAGAATGTTTTTAACTTTTAAACTGACAAGAAAAATGCACTTTCATTTAGAAGTTCAGTTAAGTCTCATGACAGTCTGTTAAACCACAATCTCCTAGATTAAATGCATCTTTCATAACAAAGAAAGTAAATTTAAACAATAAATAAAAAATGTGGTGAGGTTTTCCCCCAAAGGGAACGTATCTGTTCAGCAATGAAAACAGTACAAGCCAACAGTCGATTCTTGAAAGTCCACAGAGGAGCGCTCTCTTCAGCAGCAGGAAATCCCTGCAGGACTTGGTGCCCAAACTAGTATTTTTAACAGCACAGTTCGTTTGGGTGTGTGGAAGGTGCCCTAAGCTTTAGAAGCTTGTCTGGCTGTTATATCCTTGGCAGGATATAACACACACAACTAACGCTGCTGCGGCAGTGATCAATCTGATGAACATTAACATGCATCACAGTCTGGTTTACAAGATATTACTCTAAAGAGAAAGGTGTAGCATACCAAAGAGATTCAAAAAGTAAAAGAAACAGAGAACAACATTTCACCTGACTTTTGCACTGTGGTCACCTTGGCTGAATAGACAGCAAGTTAACGCCATACAATAAAAAACACGGTAAAAGAAAATTTATATTTTCCAAAGAAAATGTTTTGGCTTACAATGTTATTTAGTCAATCTGTAGTATTCACAGCAGTAACTTTTACACTTCAGGATCTAAAAGTCTCCAGTGTATTAATGCGACTTTTTATATCCACAGTTATTTATGAATTGTTTGCTGTTTCTGACTTTAAAGTGCAGCCATACAGTTTGTTAATCAATACAATGCTCAGCAAAGGCTGTTTCTTCAATATATTTTTTCCTTCAACCAATATTTATTTGAAAATAACTTGAGAAAACTGTACTTTACAGTTATGTTCAAAAACTGAAGTCAGAAATATAAAAAACTGTAACTGTATGTGTTCAAAATTGCCTGTCTAACCAACAAGGAGCAATCTTTTCTGACTGCCTACAATTATAAATCATGTTTCACCGGTAACAAGTAAATTACTTGAGTAGCGTTCCACAACTGTAAGAAATTGGAGCAAAACCATTAACTGTGACACAAAGCTTCATTTATCAGCAGTAGTAGATGATGGGAGAATACAGCCTCATCACATCCTAACACAAAAATGCACGTTTTCATAATACAGTATTTTCAGTTCATGTAGCAAACAGGGAAGCAGAGTTTGAGAAATTGTTATTAGAACTAACTTAAATGACACCTCCTGCTTTTATGGCCAAAGCTTATAACATTTGCCTTTATAATATACAGTGCATGAGTCACATGCTAAAGCATGCCCCTCTGTCCTGAATCTATCCTCACTTTAGACAGAAACTCTTTTATACTGCCTACATTATTTATTGTTATGCTATACAGGATACTACACAGCCAACAAGCTAGGCATCACTTTACTTCTATAAAATCTATGCAATATGTAGTCAGAGGACAGCAACTCTGCCACACATCACAAAACACATAGCTGTTATGTGGCCTAAAGCATACATTAGAAATATGAAACAAGAAAAAAAACTGACATGTTTCATCAAATCTCTGCATGACAAATTGTATAACTCCCCTTCATAACAGGGCAGCTATTAAGAGTTTGCACTTATCAGGGTAATAGTAAATTATGTGTCTCTTTTTATCTTCTTTTAATTCACCTCTGCCTATTTTTTGCCTTGTACCTTACATGATAATCTAAAGATATATGCACATCATAATGTTAAGCTGTCAGCATGTCCAGCAAATGCACCCATTTGGACAGACTGGCAAAGAATCACATGACAGCATTTGGTGGTAGTTCAAACATACAGAAGGTTGGAGAGCCTGCCTTACTTTCCTCCATCAGGAACTCATAATGCTCTGCCGTTCTAACCGTAGCGTTCATGAATACTTGTTTTAAATTTATTAGCAGTAATTCTACCATGGATTAGATGAATTCTCATAGCTCTGAATAAATGCAAGGTACAAAAGCAATAATGCCTCAGAGGCAGTATCCTTTAGTGCCAAACCAACGTCATTGTGAAACCCTTGTTATATAATACATACTTAAACAGCTGACTCAGAAAAGGGTTAAAATACACTGTCACTAACTTTTAAGGGTACTAAAAGTACAGCTATTCTGATTCTAAACCTCGGGCAAGCCAAAGGGAAAATGCAAAGTCTTGCTGTATGAAAATGTAAACTGACACTGCATGTCATAAACTGAATGTTACCACTAGGCTCAGATGTGTAACAAGTAATCACTGTTTTTAGACCCCTACAAAACCATAAGTTCTTTAACTGTGTTTCAGATAGCACCATAGTGGTTTAAGGATTAAGTGAGGAACCTCAGTGTATTAAACAAAGTTTACAAATGTAACTCAGAAAAGTGTAACAAAAGTATTGTGACAACTCGATAAAAAATGTCTGAAAAAGTATCACACAACAGCAGAGGTGGGCTACAGGGGGGGGATTGGGGGGCATTTATATTAGTCCTCCTCTAGCATAACTGCTCAAGAAACAAATTACTGTACCAAGAGGATTACTGACAGCAAGAACAGCTGCAGAGGCCCAAATCTCTCCCTTGTCATTAGCAAAGTAGAAGAAACATTTTGTTATCAGGGGAAAAAAATAAAGTAATACAATGCCATACCTCTGGGTTTACCAGTACATTACTCAGAAGAAAACATACTTTTTGTAGAAGGAATTTTAAATGTTAGAGTCTAATTCAGACATTATGTAGGCTAATGGCATGAAGCCCTAAGAAAGACAGGTCAAGGACTGCAGTTAGAAAAAACTAAACCAAACAAAAAAAAAGTCCATGGAGTAAAATGGAAGGCACAAATAATGCATAAAGGTGCAGATGGCAATCAGAAAACATTTCTGAATTATATTACAGATGTATTTAGTATTAAAAAAAAAGTTGGAGATGGTATTAATGACCTGCAGTAAATTATAGGTACCAAACTATATGTTACTCTATGTTAGTACTCCGAGGTAGGAAAAGGGGGTGTTCATGGATGGATTCTATCTGCAGGCTACCCAATACAACTAGCAAGGAAATTGAGGCACTGAAATACATAATTAGGAGATGTAGGAGAAATAAAGTAGTAGTAGTAATAATAATAATAACAACAACAGTAATAATAATTATAATAGTAATATGACTTCAGCCTACTGGACATGGTGTGCATCTTCAAGGGTTAGCAGGCAAAATGAATTAGAAGCAATGGAGCATAACATCCAAAACATCAACAAGGGTAGAATAACAGAAAGTATGGTAAAAAAACTAGAGGGGTTCAAGAGCTCAGGTAAGAGGACCACTTGTACACAATGACCATGCTACACTGTCCTGCAGAGTCTTACAGCAGCTGAGAGAGAAAAAGAGACATTAAGTGGATTAAGTACCTCTGTTTTGCCTTTTATTGCTTGTTCTTGCTAGCATCATTGTTTTGACAGCTTTTTTTATTAACTTTGCAACTTATCTGAACTGTTTTTATACAAAATACTGTTTGTAATTTAAAGTATTGTTTTTTAAGTGTTTTTCATCTGTTTAACTGTAAAGGGCTACACACTCAAGTGTGATAGCCTATTTTCCACGTTAAAAGTGTTTTTATTGTTGTATTTGCTTTAAATTTAAAAAAAATCCTATCCCTCTACTTGTTTCCAACCATTCTACATCTAGTAAAGTCTGGTTTTCAGAGTTTGCTCAATTTTGGGCTGTTTGTAAGTTCCTGTGTTGCCCAGACCTTTCTAAGATAGAGGGAAGCTTCTCTGATCATCAGTGAGAGTGGTGAGCTTTGGAACAGCCTATCTATCACTGGAGGAGTGGTTTCAGCTTAGAAACTGTAGCTTTATTGGCCGTTTTGGGCTATTTCTAGCCCTTTCATCTTTCTGTTTAAAAAGCTGTGTTTGCGCAGTTTTGTGCATCGCTGCTTAGCTCGGATTAAACTATTCCTGGCGCCATAAAGTCTGCTCTTCAGTTTTTCCCTTAGAGCTTGCCAGTTTCTTAATTTTAGCACTTGTATCAGCTTTTCAGTGCTCAGCACTGCTTCAGATCTTTTGTAAGCACTAAATAAGCTACAAATTACTGAAGCACTAAACCTTTCTTATTTCATAGTGGTTAACAGTTTTTGTACTTATCTCCTCAAGTTACTTCAAGGAAAACAGCTCTAGTACTTACTTTCCTCACTTGTCTACAGGAAAATAGTGACTATCCAAGCATGTCCAAGGGACAGCTCCCAGGGTTCTATCCTGTCTACCTTGGAAATGGTCATTACCCAGGCATGTCCAAGGGACAGCTCCCAGGGTTCTATCCTGTCTACCTGGGAAATAGCAATTACCCAGGCATGTCCAAAGGACAGCTCCCAGTGTTCTCTCCTGTCTACCGGCAAATAGTGATTACCCAGGCATGTCCAAGGGACAGCTCCCGGGGTTCTCTCCTGTCTACTTGGGAAATAGCGATTACCCAGGCATGTCCAAGGGACAGCTCCCGGGGTTTTATCCTGTCTACCTGGGAAACAGTGATTACCCAGGCATGTCCAAGGGACAGCTCCCAGGGTTCTATCCTGTCTACCTGGGAAATAGCAATTACCCAGGCATGTCCAAGGGACAGCTCCCGGTGTTCTCTCCTGTCTACCTGGGAAATAGTGATTACCCAGGCATGTCCAAGGGACAGCTCCCAGTGTTCTATCCTGTCTACCTGGGAAATAGTGATTACCCAGGCATGTCCAAGGGACAGCTCCCGGTGTTCTCTCCTGTCTACCTGGGAAATAGTCATTACCCAGGCATGTCCAAGGGACAGCTCCCAGTGTTCTCTCCTGTCTACCTGGGAAATAGTGATTACCCAGGCATGTCCAAGGGACAGCTCCCGGTGTTCTCTCCTGTCTACCTGGGAAATAGTCATTACCCAGGCATGTCCAAGGGACAGCTCCCAGTGTTCTATCCTGTCTACCTGGGAAATAGTGATTACCCAGGCATGTCCAAGGGACAGCTCCCAGGGTTCTATCCTGTCTACCTGGGAAATAGCAATTACCCAGGCATGTCCAAGGGACAGCTCCCGGTGCTCTATCCTGTCTACCTGGGAAATAGTGATTACCCAGGTATGTCCAAGGGACAGCTCCCGGTGTTCTCTCCTGTCTACCTGGGAAATAGTGATTACCCAGGCATGTCTGAGGGACAGCTCCCTGTGTCCTCTAATGTCTACCTGGGAAATAGCGATTACCCAGGCATGTCCAAGGGACAGCTCCCGGTGTTCTCTCCTGTCTACCTGGGAAATATTCATTACCCAGGCATGTCCAAGGGACAGCTCCCAGTGTTCTATCCTGTCTACCTGGGAAATAGTGATTACCCAGGCATGTCCAAGGGACAGCTCCCAGGGTTCTATCCTGTCTACTTGGGAAATAGCAATTACCCAGGCATGTCCAAGGGACAGCTCCCGGTGTTCTATCCTGTCTACCTGGGAAATAGTGATTACCCAGGTATGTCCAAGGGACAGCTCCCGGTGTTCTCTCCTGTCTACCTGGGAAATAGTGATTACCCAGGCATGTCCGAGGGACAGCTCCCTGTGTCCTCTCCTGTCTAACTGGGAAATAGCGATTACCCAGGCATGTCCAAGGGACAGCTCCCAGTGTTCTCTCCTGTCTACCTGGTAAATGGTCATTACCCAGGCATGTCCAAGGGACAGCTCCCGGTGTTCTCTCCTGTCTACCTGATGAATCTGGGCATCTTGGGACAATGTAGCAATTGCCTCAGGTACACTGACAACCCTCTCCTCCTACCACCCAACACTACAACCTGTGAGAGATGCATTTATCTTGCCAAACTGGAGGCAAAGCTCTCTCAACCCAAGACTGAACTTCACAGTCAAGACAAGGCAAACACTCGCACCACACCACACTCATAACATAGTCCCACTATACCTACACCACCAAACCCACACATAGATATACATAAACATTCACGGAGGCTCTCAGTAAGAATCTGCCTAAGCAACAGAATCTTCCTAAGCAGAAACATAAGCAACCTCCACCCCTCAACACAACCCAAAAGACACATAACACACAGATCCAGTGTGTCACACAACCACAGTCCATAAGGCAAAACAATGTGCCTAACACATTAGTCATAGGCGACTCTATAGTCACGTACACTGATGTTCCACTCACTAGTATAGACAAGAAGGTTACTGTTAGCTGCCTGTCAGGGGCCAGGATCTGCCACATAACCCACGCACTCAGATCACTCCACAAGTACAAATATGACTCAGTCATTGCCCATGTTGGTGTGAACGACCTGAGACGTACCTCCCTGGACTACATGAAAAGAGACATGGAGGAGCTCTCTGATCTTGTAATCCAGGCAGGTATGACCCTAGCCCTGAGTAGCATCCTACCTTCACCCAGAATGATACCGGAGTACAAGGGCAAAACTTCAACAATTGGCTAAACTTCTGGTGTCATTCCAGGGAGATCCAGTATCTGTCTGCTTGGGATGACATGGTCGACAGGCCACGATGCTTTGCCAGAGATGGCCTGCACCTGTCACCCCTGGGATTCCAGATACTGGCAAAGGCTCTTGCCAACCCTATAGTGCCTTTTTTAGGCAAAGTTCATGGATGGTTGTTACAGCTAAACTCTCATAAGGATTGTACTTTGCATGTAAATCTTGCCTTTGTCTTACATCTGTGAAACAGGTGGCATGATTTCTAAGTGATTTGTAATTAAAGTTTTTATTTCCATCTTCAGACATCAGTCTTGACCTTGACTCACAACCTGTGCAAATCCTGCATTTTTCCTGCATGTTGCAGGAGTCTTCTGTAGGCTTCTCATTTCTCCCTGATTCTCTGAAACATGGGGACTGCCTAGCTACTCTAATAGCCATAGGTACTGCATTTATCTTAGCTCTTGTATCTCTGATCATTGCAAAATAAGGTATATGAGGGGACAGTTCACTCGATCAACAAATTAAGGCTTTAAATTAAAATTAACCTTCCCCTCTTTTGTAGTGATTAACAGAATTTCTTCACAGTGCTTGTCTCTCCAGTACAGTTCTTAGTTTAAGTACCTTCTGTCTGCAGTCTGTTTGTCCTGTGTGGGTCTCTGTAGGTTTTTGCCAGGTGCTCTTGTTTGTTTCTACATTCCAAAGTGATGTCTATCTCACATTATCGGATGATGACAAGAGCGAATGCTCTTACATCGAACCGATAATGCCGAAATCACAAAAACGTGAACACACGGAACAGCAATTTTTTTCCCAGGGAAAAAATTTGCTGCTCCGTAAAAAAACAAAAAAAAAGTTTAAACACAAAATTAAGTGCCCCCTACTAAAATATACCAACTCCGAGATCGCACCATAGGGGAGGAAATGGCAAAGTCCCGAAGATGGCCCACTGATTTTTTTCCCCTGGGGAAAAAAATCAGTGGCCCGTTACTTCGCTATTTTCTCTTTCAGACATTATCAGATCGATGAAAGAGCATTCACTTTTTCCATCATCCGAAAAGACAATATAGACTCATGCCAAGGACAAATTAACAAGCCTCCAAATTGTTCATCATTATCTTGCTGTGTGCACACACACACACATGTACACTCTCTGATTGGCTTTTGGCCTTTTCAGGATTAGCTTCTCTTCCTCACACCCAGTGAGCACCAGTACAGACTTCTTTTTCTCCACTACCCTGAAAAGGATTAAGCAGGTAATCACTGAAATGAATTAATCAATAAATCTGTTTCTGTTCCATCTGATGTTTCTGATGGCCTCAAATAGATGGTTTCCATAAAGTACAGTTTTGTACCTACCAAAATGTAGATGTTCGAAGATCCACATTGCTGCAGTCCTTACACTTGGGTAGTCCGCTGTCCTCGGTCGGCCCAAATATCAAAGTATTAGGCTGACGTTGGTCATGGCGCTTTAGACTGACATCAGGACGTCAGGGTACAAATGCGCATGACCGACGTCATATCCTCAGTCTTTTCTTGCCCCAGATGTCAGAAGACCCTGAACAGAAAGGTCAAAACCAAAAGACAGCAAAAAACAACCAACCACCCTTGCACCAAACATATGTACAATATATACAATATCCACCATATTTACAACCCAACCCACACAACCGCCTCTAACTACAGAGGGGAAGGAGGGAGGGTAAATTGGACTGCAGCAATGTGGATCTTCGAACATCTACATTTATGGTAGGTACAAAACTGTACTATGTTCTTCATCTCACATTGCTGCAGTCCTTACACTTGGGTAGAATCCCAAAGCAGAGGTAAGGGAGGATGGCAAAACTATAAAGTAGTAGGAGCTGCCAAAATGCCCTGTAAAATAGCAGTGGCAAAACCAGCCCTAGATTTAGAGTAAAGTGGAAGGTGATAATGCTTAGAGAAAGTATGCACTGAACTCCAAGTAGCTGCCTCCAAAATATCCTTAGTTGCCACCCCCCCTTAAAAAAGCTGTAGAAGTAGCAGTAGCCCTAGTGGAATGAGGCCTAATCCCAGCTGGAATCTCCTTACCATGATGGGAATAACAGAAAGCAATACAAAACCCAATCCACTTAGAAATAGTTTGTTTTGACACAGGCTTGCCCTGAGAACCCAAAGCAAATGAAACAAATAACTGCTGAGACTGCCTGAACCCTTTAGTTCTGCTCAAATAATATCGCAACTGCCTGTGTATATCCAAAGTGTGCAAAATCTTTTCCCCTTTATTTTGGGGGTTTGCATAAAAAGTAGGCAAATGAATAGTTTGGTTTAAAGCCACACTAGAAACCACTTTAGGCATAAAGGAAGGATTAGTACGTAAAGATACCCTATCCTTATGGAAAATTAAGAAAGGCTCAACTGCCATAAGGGCCTGTAATTCAGAAACCCTTCTTGCAGAGGTAATGGCCAACAAAAAAGCAGTCTTCCATGATAAATATTTCAACTCGGCAGTAGCTGCAGGCTCAAAAGGTTGTAGAGTGAGTTTCTCCAACACAAAATTGAGATCCCAAGCAGGAGTAGGAGCTCTCCGTGGGGGTCTTATATTCTTTGCCCCTCTAAGGAATTGCTTAAACAAAGGATGAGAAAACAATGGTGGGTCACAGTCATAGTGAGCAGAAATTGCTGCAGCATGAACCTTAATAGAAGAGAAGGACAAACCTTTGTCCAGTAACTCAGTAAGATATTGAAGAGCCACACTAAAATTAGGCTCAGAAACATCAAAATCCTTCGCTGTACTCCAAAATAAAAATCTCTTCCATTTATCAGCGTACACTTTCCTTGTACTAGGCCTTCTGGCCTCCAAAATAACATTCAAAACTTGCTGTGGAAGCTGAGACCCTCCAGGGTTCAAAACAGAATATGCCAGGCTGTTAGGTGAAGAGAGTGAAGTTTGACATTGAGTAAATGACTGTTCTCCTGAGACAGCAGGTGTGGAATCGAAGGTAAAGGCCATGGAGGCTCCCATACCAGACTTCTCAGTAATGGGTACCAGTGCTGTCGAGGCCAATCTGGAGCTATCAAAATAATCCTTGGCTTGTCCTGTCTGACCTTCAGGAGTACCTTTGGGAGGAGAGGCAGAGGTGGAAAGGCATACACATGAAGCTTGCTCAAATTGAATGAAAGAGCGTCCACTTTCCAAGCTGTGGGATGAAACCTTTTTGTGCAAAACTTTGGCAGCTGGTAGTTTAGTGGAGAAGCGAACAGATCTATGTCTGGAGTTCCCCATAACACTGTCAATTTCTGAAATACATGAGGATCCAATTTCCACTCGTGGGGATCCATAATTTGCCTGCTCAACACATCTGCTAAGGAGTTCTGTGCTCCCGGCAGAAACCTTGCCTGAAGATTTAGCTGTAAACTGAGTGCAGTCTCCCACAAAATCATTGCTTGTCTGCATAGAGGATAAGAATGTGTTCCCCCTTGCTTGTTGATGTACCACATGACAGTTGTGTTGTCTGTTAGAACCAACACCTGCTCTGGAAGAAGTAAATCCTTGAAAGCTATTAATGCAAATTGGACTGCTAACATCTCCTTCAAGTTGATATGTAGATGTTGAAGTCTGGCAGGCCACGTGTCTTGTACCCACTTTCCATTTAGATGAGCTCCCCAAGCTTTGTCTGAGGCATCTGTCGTTAGAATCTGACTCGCCTCTGGCCGGGTCACAGAGAGTCCCTTGTTTAGGTGACATTCCTGAGCCCACCACAAAAATTCCTTTTGAATGCAAGGTATTATTTGAATGACAGTGTCCATATCTTGGCAGTGCTGTGTCCATACATTTTTGAGATACCGTTGCAGCTTCCTCATATGCAGTTTGGCATTGGGAAGCACCAGAATACAAGATGCCATGAACCCCAAGGCTTGAAGGACTGTCTTTGCAGTCAGCCTGGACTGATGAGACAATTGATGGAAGTACAGAGAAAGATTCTTTTGTTTGTCCGGGGTCAAAAAGGCCATCTGGGATGCTGTATTCAGTCTCACACCCAGAAAGCACATGTCCTGAGAGGGTACTAGACTGGACTTTATTTCGTTCACAGAATACCCCAGGCATCTTAGCACTGCTATCACATAGTGTAAATGATGAAGAAGTTCGTCCTTTCCTTGGGCCAGAATCAGGCAATCGTCCAAATAAGGATAGATCTGTATTCCTCTTAGCCTGAAGAAAGCTATCACTGGAGCCAGAATCTTTGTGAACACTCTGGGCGCAGTAGATAAGCCAAAGGGCAATGCAGAGAACTGATAATGAGAAGTCCCAGCTCGAAAACGCAGATACTTCCTGCAACATAGCCTGATAGGAACATGAAGGTAAGCCTCCTTGAGATCCAGAGTCACCATCCAGTGATCTTTGCCCAGCAGAGGTAAAAGCTGTTGTAACGTCAACATTTTGAACTTGGGAATGTCCAGATAAGTGTTGAGGATAGATAAATCCAGAATTGGTCTCCACGTGTTCCCCTTCTTTGGTACTAGGAACAGGCGAGAATAAAATCCTAGGCCCACTTCTGGCAGAGGGACCGGTTGTATGGCCCCTATTTGGAGCAGCAGAGAAATTTGTTTGTGAGCCTCTAGTCTTTGCTGAGGAGGAACGTCCGGCATGCCTTTGAAAGGAGGCAAGGTATGGAAATAAAACCTGTAACCTTGGTGTATGATATCTAATACCCATCTGTCTTGGGTAATCAAACTCCAATTTTCCTTGAAGAGTGCCAACCTTCCTCCCAAAGGTGCTGCCATGCGAGAAGGATCTGGCAGTTGAAAAGGTAGGTCATTGGGCCTGTTTACGAAAGGACTGGCCCCTGCCCTCACCCGAAGAATGTGCAGGAGAACTCCCTGTTCTAGGTCTAAAGGAGCTCTGAGCTCTGCCCCTACCACGTCTAGATCTACCCCTAGACTGTGAATCATAAGAAGGGTACGTCCACCCCTTAGCAGGCCAATTCCTACTAAACTTCGGAGGCTGAACTTGCAAAAAATCTTTAACAGTCTGCATAGACTTAGCCTTGTCCTCCATTTTCTTCAAGACTGACTCTACAGGTGAACCAAACAACACATCAGACTGTAAAGGAGCATCCAAAATCCTTGTCTTAACATGTTCAGATAAATTTTGATCCCTCAACCAGGCGTGCCTGCGAAGAACTGACCCAGTGGCAGCCACCCTAGACGAGGCCTGTACAGCATCAAAACCACATTGCAAAGAATGCTTACCCACCTGTTCAGAAACATGTACTAAATCTTGCAATTCCTTACACTCAATGCCTTCCGCCAGAGCATCTACCTTAGACCTCAATTGAGAAAGAAGATAGTTTTGATATTTCAACATGTGAAACTGGCAATTCAAAGCCCTCATAGCTAAGGTGGAAGAAGTATAGACTTTCTTTCCCCATCTATCCAAAGCTCTGGCCTCTTTATCTGGAGGAACCGGATTTTTTACAACAGAGGCCTTGACACCCTTAGGTCCCCGACTAACAGTTTCTGGGTCCGCCCTAGGACTCTTATAAAGATATTTATGAGCCTCAGGCACCCTGTAATACCTATCCGGTTTAACAGGAGCAGGAGGCAAAGAATCAGGATTAAGAGAAGCCTCTGCAAACACATCGTCCACAACATCCAGAACAGGTGGTATAGCCAAAGGCCTATGCTGGGGTAAAAGCAAAAATTCCCTAAGCCTTTTCCTGGAATCAGAGAAGTCCTGACCTTCCCACTTAAAATGTTCCCTCATGGAATGAAGAGTCTCTGAAAAAGAAAAATCCTCTGGAGGAGAAGCAGAAGGAGTTGAATCATCTGCATCAGAATCAGAATAAGGAGAGTACTCCTGCAAATCTTCAGCCGAAGACTCTGAGACATCTGAAGCCTGCTCAAAACTCCCCAACTCTGGTTCCACCCTAGGCCTCTTATCTGGAGGGGGCAAAGAACCTCTAATCAAAGTAATTAAATCTTCTGCCATTTTAAGCATGTGCTTCTTGGGCACAGACCCTGAAGAACTAGGAGTGACACCAACAGAAGCTAAACCTGGCCTGCCTCTGGGAGAAGCCTTAGAAACAGAAGGAGAGGGCCTAACCACCTTAGGAAGGGAGGGGAGTACCGTAACCTGGGAAGCCCCTTCAGCCTGACCTGCCTCCTGAGAGGCCACATCCTGCAATAACAAAGTCTCTCCCTGGGACTCCAGAGAAGCCTCCGGCGGAACCACCGGTTCCACTGACACCTCTAAAGAACCGGCGTCCGGTACGGATGACTCTTCTTGCCTGGGTTTAGCTGCTTTGTCTTTGCGCGTCTTCGAAGAAGCGGGCGTCGGAGCATCCGACGGCATTTTATAATTACACCGCTTCCCAAAGACCAACCTGGCACAATCCAACCTTCGTTTAAAAGTGCGCTTATTGAACCTAGCACAAAAGCGACACCCAACAACGTCGTGCTCAGGCCCCAAACAAGGAATACACAAAGTATGATAATCTCTATGCGGTATCTGTTTCCCACAAGAAATACAGTTATTCACTTTTTCTGACATCCGGTAAACCACTGAGGCAAGAAAAAACTAAAATGTTCCCCAACGGGGTACTTAGCCAACTTTGACTCGGTCTGAAACTCCGAATTCGAAAAATTTCAGAACGCCGAACGGCACTTGCAACACTGCTTCTGCATCGGACCATGCGGCAAAAAAGACTGAGGATATGACGTCGGTCATGTGCATTTGTACCCCGACGTCCTGATGTCAGTCTAAAGCGCCATGACCGACGTCAGCCTAATACTTTGATATTCGGGCCAACCGAGGACAGCGGACTACCCAAGTGTAAGGACTGCAGCAATGTGAGATGAAGAACATCCACTATACCCGAATAGGTAATCCAATAACTTTTACTACCAAAATACCTCTCTCTCTCCTCCCTTGACACTGGCCAATAACTTTTACTACCAAAATACCTCTCTCATCCCTCCCTTAACACTGGCCAAATTATTCAGATTATTTGCATGCCCCAGTGACATCCATCCTCTGGGCCACTGATCAAGGAGCCTCAAACCTCACCACTGACACTGGTGGGAAACATTTATTGAGAAACAAATAGATGCACACAATAGTTTTAGATGCAGCTCTCTGCACCAAGTACAATTTCCCTTAAGAGCACACAGGGAATTGCACACTCCAGTCCTGGGGCTGGGCTTTCTCTCCAGACCCCAAAAGAGACTCCCCACTGACACAGCTACAGATTTCAGTCCTTAGTCAGGTGTTCCAAGCGAAGTCCTCCACCACCCTCTCTGTGAAATCAATGCTCTCAGTGTCCTCATTCAAAGTAGCCGACACACACACTCTTCTCAGATTTGATTGTCACACACACACACACACACACACACGGGAAAGACTGGCACAGCTTACCTACTTTGTCACTTCCACCCGGACTATAAGGCTGAAACACTACCACCAGACCACCCAAAGCCAGCTACTCTAAGGCTCTTACTAGGGTACCCAATTACTGTCAGTAAAATTAATACTCATATAAATGGTAATGTTTGACCAAGCACCAAGACTTTCAGGAATGTGGAGCCACAGTGCCACTAAATAAATACAATTCCTCTCAGATGTTAAATATTTTCTAAAAGAACAGCCACAATGAAAGGTATCGATATATTTAATAAATAAAATAGAAAACATGAAATACTGAATATCTATTTACAATAAACACCAGAGTTTAAATTAGCAGGAAATATAAACAACAACACAGATGAAAAGACTCAGAAAACCAATATTTAGCTGATCTCAATATATATTTTTAACTGACTGAAGAATTACTGTTCCATAATTACTTACTAAAGCAAAGCAAAATGAAGGCAGATGAGTGTGTCTTGTCAAGCCCCACAAAACAGAGTGACCTTATCACATCTCTCACTAATATTCAAATACAATTTCAGTGTTAGCTACAGAATGACATCATGTATGATCACCTGAATCTGTGGTTCCAAAACTCTACCAACTAAGCCAGGATTTGGCAGTGATGTGTCACAATACATACACAGAACTTTAGCTCAGGTATACTGCAGCATTTGGAAACTGTAAAACAATTCCAGCACTTCCACCCTTCCTGTAGAGACTACAAACCATTCTTTGACCCCCCAAGGTAGCAATTAGTTCACTACTAAGAACAAAAGAGTAGAATCCCAGCCTCAGGTTTTCACAGACATTACATCTCTTGCTGCATTCAGACCTGTGAGATAAAATCTTTAGGGACAAAACCAAGTCATTTAATTTCAGGCTATTTGTCTTAAGGTTAGCTGGGTAGAGCTTAACCCCTTCCCTCCCAACATTCTTTGTTAAAATATATACATTTAATCAGTGACAACAATACAGTCTGACATACATGTATACTTCTTTTCTGTCCAGCAGGACCCACTGTTGATACATTTTTAACACAACAATTATACAAATACATTTTAACACAAACGTGTACAAATCAGTTTGATATTCAAATGACATATACTTCTTTAGAAAACTCCAGCTAGCTATGCTGGAGTTTTGTAAAGAAGTATATGTCATTATAAAACTCCAGCTAGCTATGCTGACATATGTTACACATGCACTGCTCTACTCCCCCTAGCAGAGCTGGCACTACTTCACTTCATCACCCTTCCCCTCATGGGGTAAATCATCTTCTAAATAATAATGCTTCTTAAGCACAGAACTCTATGACCTTCATTACAGGATATTCAATAAATGTGTATACCTTTTAACACTGAAAAGGGAGCATCCAAATTTTAATAAACTGCAGTAAAAAGAAAAAATGTGTTTTCCCATATTCCTCATATACTAAGTATGTAATAACTCACTAATTTCATGCACAAATAAGACAAATGGCAACATCCAAACTAAGTTTTGCTGGGAAGACGTCCCGCAAGCCACCTCCCTGACACCGGTCCAGTAATATAATTTATATCCAAGTTAGCACAATTTTGAAGATAGGAGAAATTGCTGGTTTTACATAAAAAAAAACACATTTTTCTTTTTCATGAGGTTTCGCAAATTTTTGGTTAGGATATATTTGTAATGAGTCTACAGAAGTGCACGCTTTCAGGAAAGCTAAATTCAGGCTTTTCTGTGCAGGCATTTAAGAATTGGATTTTTAGCTATTCAGTACTATAAATCATAGCTTTAAAAGTCCTCTGCAAAAACATATTCTCTTTTTCTACCATAACATAGGCCACAAACTAATTACGGCCTTTATCATCATGGTCTTCAACTCTACAGTTCATTCTGTACTGTTAAAACAACTTCCTTTTTTTCTGCTGTCCAAACTTCTGGTACATGATCATCCCAGAGATACTGTGCTTCATATCTTCTTGTTATCAGGAATCAATTAACATCACCATTATGTGCATTTAGAATTCTATCCCCACTGCCATCTATTCCCTATATGTTCCATTTGCTCTATAATGTTACCAGGGAATATATCTGTATTACTCATTCCTTAGTTCCACAACCCCCTCAGTGAAGAAACACTTTCACAAATCTAGGAAAAAACTGACCCCTGAAGACTTCTGCAGATGTTTCCTCCACCCCCTCACCCCTATTCTTTACAGGGTGACCCCTTCCAATCCCCTTAACTTAACATTCTACTGCTGCATTGTCTCCATCTTCTCTGATCTCTAGTAAGAGGAGAGCCACTCTTATAGACGCTAATTATGTCTCTTCTTCTCCACCCCACAAACACTTTTCTTGGTTTTTCACTGGGTTCCTTCTAAAATTTCAATGTATTTTTATTAACATGGCCTTTAGTATAACACAGCGTAGTCCAGTTCTGTAGTCCAACAGGACAGAACCTGTCAGCATACCATATGACCCAAGTTTATTAATGACTTGGGCACTGAAGAAAGAGCAGTGCAGGCAAGAGTAGCTTGTCTTTTTTTTTTACATTGCACCCATCCAAAAAAAGGAATTTGATGGCTCCCATCCTGTGGGATTTGTCTCTTCAGGGCTGAGGCTAGATGGCCATCCCCATGAGTATGGTCAACCAAGCCTGTGATGGTATTTCCATGAGTGTATGTGGGAGTGTGCATGCCCACCTACTGGAATACAAGTGGTCCCTTCAGTGATGTTGGCACTTATAAATCCACCAAAGGGAGGGATTAGGGATGTATCTGTAAAAGACCTTTCACGGCATGCATCTCTGATGGCCATTACATTATGTAGTCTTACCTGGGATAATAAATAGGTGTTGATGGCCCTCATCCCTTATTGGGATCAAATGGACATTGGCTACTCTCTTCTCATGATGGCAAATAGTAACAGTAGAACAGGCTTCATGTCCTGCAGCTTGAGATGGTCTAAAGAGAATGTCTATAGAAATGGATCTGTAAGAATGGTACATTGTACTAAGGGTGTGGCCTGACTGAATGTCTGTAGAAACATCAGTAAGAATGGTACACTGTACTAAGGGTGTGGCCTGACTGAATGTCTACAGAAATGGATCTATAAGAATGGTGCATTGTACTGAAGGTATGGCCTGACTGAATGTCTATAGAAATGGATCTGTGAGAATGGTACATTGTACTAAGGGTATGGCCTGACTGAATGTCTATAGAAATGGATCTATAAGAATGGTATATTGTACTAAGGGTGTGGCCTGACTAGAGCCCAGAAAACATAAGTGTCATCTCTTCACTTCTGGAGTCTAACCCCTGAGAATGTGCAACAACATTCTGTTTGCTGCTACTATTGCCCCCTAACTCTACTCCTGGTGGTCCCCTTTTGCTGTGATCAACATCCCCAGATCATTTTTCTGCTCCATTTCCTCAGTTCCACTTCACACCTGATGCTTCACAACATGTCTGTTGTATGGGCTAAATCCAGTACTGTGAATTTGTCTGCACTGAACCTCAAATGCTACCTTTCTGCCTTCAGTATCAGACCTTCTTGGGCCTTCCCTAGAATACTTTCCATCTTCCACTGCTGCGACTATCCTTACATTGTCATGGAAAAGTATGATTATGTTCCCTTGGAGATGTCTGAAACATGGACAGAATCCCCCCTAAGGTACTCTGCTAGTCATTATAACTGATAACATCCATTTCACCACCAACACCCAAGTCCTTCACTTCATCCAGGCAGTAATCCATTTCCTCAGAAACCACTGCAGTTTTCTAAGCAGCCACCTGTAAGGTGGTGAGTGAAAGACCTTGTAGACATACATATATACTACTTACCTGTTAGATGCTAACAGACGTACATGTAGACTCCTTACCTGTTAGAAGATGTTAGAAAAATATACCTGTAGACTGTTTACCTGTTACAAGTTCTCTCTTAAAACGGTCATTAAAATGCTGCATGGCTGTGCCACAGATCCTGGCCAAAAATCATTTTTATTGTCCAGAAGGCTCTTCTATGAAAAGAAATAACCTTTCTTTCAAGAAACATTTTAGCATGCTCCCTGTCAGTGCAGTGCTAGTACTACGGGAAGGATGGAAGCCATGTTGTGTAGGGGATAGGACTTCTTCCTGCAGGAAATAGTCTAGCAATTGTTTCTGAATGCATTTTTCAAGTATTTTGGTGAAGGGAGAGAAGACTGCTACAGTTCTAAAGTTATTAATGTCTGTTGAATGTTCTCCTTTGTGCAGAGGGATAATATGTGACTTTTTCCATAAAGAGGAAACATGGGATTCCTGGACTGACCTGTTTGTAAGGATTTTTTTTAAGTAAGAAACATCTTTATTAAAGTATCACTTAGAACATAGGCATACATTTATATTAATGAAAACAAATCATACTGACAATTTTAGTTGCAAACAGTATATATCAACACACCATATTGACATAATTTTAGTTGCACACATTATACATCACTTATAATCTATCCAGTCACTACCAGTCAAACATTACATAGATCATTCAAATCCTGCCTTCCCTTTATACCTCATTCCTTGTCTGCATGTATTGTTCCTACAATTTTCATTTTTTTCTATGTAATTAGCTCATACCCTTTTCCAAAGATCCCATTTCCAGTTGTTTTATCTCTGTTACTATATTCACTACTTTTAATACAGTTGTTTTAGACTTTGATTTCCATTACCTACTAATTGTTTTTTTTTTGGCAGCCACCGCAATTTGCCTCAGCAAGGCCTTACTATGTCTAGGCAATTCCAATACTTTGTCACAGCTCAAAAAGTAATTTCCTTTTTCATAACAATTTGCTCACACAGTACTTCTGATAGAACAATCTACAGTACATTTTTAAAGTCTACCAACTCATTACACTCCAGAAAATATGTTCCCAATTGCCTCTTCCCCATCACACCTCCAACATTTGCTATCTATCTGAGTAAAAATTCTCTGGAGTCTACCTGGGGTATAAAAATACCTATATAAACACTCCCAAGCAAAGATCCTAAATCTTCTAGACTTTGTTGCATATTTGGGAGATGCATACATACCCCCATTGTTTCTTTGTGAATTGCTTATTCAGACTCTCTTCCCAACCCTAACCTCCTCCAATTGATTCTTGTATTTATTAGGCAATATTTTATATGATCTACTAATTATTTCTTTTTTAACAGCAGCTCCTGTTCTAGATTTTACTAAAAATGTTACCAGTGCTAGTCTTTTGCTTATGATCCCCCTGTTTCTTTCTCTATCAGTCTTTGATAGGGAAGGCAACTTTTAGCCTGCAGTCCAAATACATTTTTGGCCTCTTCCCATTCTATTATCTTTCTCTCCAAATATTTTCTCCCAATACACCTTGATCTTTTGCCAGTTTTCTCCAATAAATCCCAGCCCCTTTTTGCTTATTTTCTGTATCCCTAATTGTACTCATCCCTATCAGCAGAATCTCCTTTCTCCATTCCCATGTTGGCTTAGTTCTTAGAATACTTTCTGCTACTTCATGAATATAATATTTTGCATGGTTATTGTTATTTTTGTTAAGGATCTGCATCCAAAATCCAAAGATTTCCTTGTTTCTTGAGCTTCCTCCCATTTTCTCATCATTTCTTTCCAATTTGAATTATAGGTTTCTGCTTGTGCTATGTATAGGAGGTTTAACTGTATAGCTCTGAAATGCCCCTTCAAATCAGATAATCCCAGACCACCTTGTTCTATTGGGAGAATCAGCTTATCCCAATTGACTCTTGCCATCTTCTCCTCTCTGATAAAATTCTTCAGCTCTTTATTAATTACTATCCACAACTTCTTTTCTGGTCGATAAAAATATGCCTGACCTCAGTATAAAACTAAAGGGACTAACAACATTTTAACTCCTTGTATCATGCTATCCATAGCCAAAAAACACAGCTTCCAATTTCTCAGTTTTTATATTATCTTTGTTTAGTCTCTTCCCACATATTCTTAGCTGCCTGACCAGAATCCTTTAATCCATACTCCTAAGTACTTCATTTTATCATGTCCCCATAAATATGGATATCGCTGCACTAATTCGTGTGTAGGTACATAATTCACAGCTACTGCATTTGTTTTAACATCATTAATTTTGTATCCAGAAAACATGTCAAACTGTCTCAAAATGTTCCACAACACTAAAATGTCCTTTTCTGGTTTTATGAGGTATAAAATAATATCATCTGAAAATAGAGTCTGCTTTTCTTGACTACCATATCAATTATATCCTTGAATTTCTGAGTCCCTTATTTTCTTTGGCAGTGCTTCTATATATAATGCATATAACAATGTGGAGGGGAAAGAGAATATCCCTGCCTGGTTCCTCTGCTCAAACAGATATTATCAGAAAGGAACCCACCCATTTTAATTTTTGCCTCCGATACCCTCATGTATTCTCCTAATCAACCTTACAATTTTATAAGGGAATGCAAATGCTTCGATTGCTCTGCTCAAACTCCCAGCTTACTCTGTCAAATGCTTTCTTTGCATCAAGACCTATCAACAACTGTGGCATTTTCTTACATTCTGCTTCCCCCTCTGGATCATCAATATTCTGTTAATGTTGTCAAATGTTTGCCTCCCCCTCCACAAAGCCATATTTATCCATATCTAGCAATTTTGCCATCACTTTTGCTGTTCTTTTTTCATTATAGACAAACACTTTATAATCTTGGTTTAGGACTGAAATGGGCCTGCATGAAGCTGTATCTGATGGGTCGTCACCCTCTTTAAGTATTACAGCCACCGCAGCTTTCTTCCAGTATGTTGGTACTTCTCCTCCTCTTAAAATACTGTTAAATAATATCTTCCAGATTTTTGTCATTTGTTTCCCTCCTAGCTTCGAAACTTCCACAAGAAAACTATCTATTCCTGATGACTTTCCCGTGGATTGGTTATACATCACCATTTTTGTCTCATCTCCTACATCCTATTAGTAAAGGAGCCTCATCTTCTAATTTTGGCATATTTAATTCTTCCATAAACAATTCCATTTGTACTTTCTCTTGATATACAGGTTTCTCTGCTTTATACAGACGTTCATGAAATTTTCAAAATATTTCTAGTAACTCTACAGGATCTCGTTATGTTCCTTGTTATCGGCTCCCCTAACTTGGAGATGACCCTTTCTACTTTCTGTTGCCTAAATCATCGTGCTAAACATTTTTGTGCTCTGGGGTTATCAAAAACAGTTCCTTAACAGCAATCTTTTTAAATTCATGCATATTATCATGGTAATCTTATTTTCTATTTAGAATTCTGCAATTGCTCCTCTTCCTATTCTGAGAGATTCCCCTGATTCCACAATATTTAAATCTTTGTCAGACCATCTAAATAATTCTTGTTACTTCTTAACCATCTCTCTCTCTCTTTCATTTCCACCCTATTTTAAGGTCCACTTTAATTTTATCCCACTCCCTGGCTTTATCTTCAGAAAAAAATTCTATCTTCTCTAATAACTCCAGATTAATTTCCACTACCATTCCTTAAATTCCTCTCCTTTCAACAGATACGTGGGAAGGCACCAGTGTCTCATTTTTATCTCACTGTCCTGCATTTTTATTTTAGTTACTACTGGTGTGTGATCTTAAAATAGTTACTGGTTGCATATAAAAACTTTCAATTAAATACACATGTTCCTGTGAAATATAGGTTTTGTCTAGTCTAGACCAGGTTTTGTATCTTGGGAATCGCATGTAAATTCACTCTGAACTCTTACTACTGAATTCACATCTTCCATGCCAAATGTTTTCATACATTTCTTCAAAAATCTTCCCTCCTTTGTTACATTTTCCCTTCTGGGCTACCCAGATAAATCTTCACAGCTGAAAATCAAATTCCAGTCCCCACCTATAAGTAATACTCCCTTCTGAAAGCTGACTATTTCTCCCAAAAATTCATTAAGCTCCACTACAGCAGTTTTATGTGGAATTTAAATACATGCCAATGTAATCCTCCTCCCTTGTCAGTACCCCTTGGTACTGCAAATCTAACATTATCTTTTTTATCCTCTTCTATAACTATTGGAGCTCCTCTAGCAATTACTATAAGTACTCATCTTTTCCTTTGTCCCAGATATTTTGCTGAATAGCCATTCACAAAACCTTTATCAAATTAAAATGTTCAGTTCTTTCAAAATGTGTCTCCTGTAGCATAGCTGTTTGCAGTCTACATTTTTAATATAGTTTATTACTCTTTCTTTTTTGTATATATCTGTGAGGTCATTTACACTTAAAGTTAATACAGAAAGCGTCATTATGTTAAAAAGTTATTATTCCCACCTTTTATGTGTAACAGCTTTTTTGTTAAGTTTCTAGTTCCAGCTTTTGTGTTCCATGCATACACTGTTTGGGAGGTTGATTTTTTATACAGCTGTTTTTCATCATATCCATTTGAGCCTATGTCACAACTTACAAAACTTTTTGTTTTATTGAAAGCTCTCAAAAAAAAAAACATATATATATATATATATATATATATATATATATATATATATAAATATGTGCGTAAAACCTATTAACTTAAGACTAACACACAAAAGTATGTACATCTTCATATATTGACGTTTTACCCTCCTAATGTCAACAATAGTCCCAGACTGACAGCCACATTCACAGATTTCAGTTAAACTAAAAGGAAGGTTATGCATGTTAAAGACACACAGTACAGCCTGTGCTTCTACTACATGCTGTTTAGTTTTGTCATCTTTGTATTACTCTCCCATACTGGAAAAACAATTGAACACTTTCAGAAAGCATTATCCCTTTGCCATTGAAAAAATAAGTATTCTGTTTTATTGCTCTTAATCAGATTGTCAACATGGAGACATGAGGACAAGATACAGAGTTGATTCTACAAGCCCTCATTTATTTGCTAGACAATGTTATTTTTTATTTGCTTTTTCTTCTTTCTCTTAAAACTCGTTACTAGATCAAGCCAAGTGCCTTAATCCAGTCATTCCCGTATCCAAGAATGAAAAAGCACATCAAGAAAGAAAGTGGATCATTAAGTTAGGGGGTTTATTCCCACCAGGACTTAATGAATATTTATGAATGTTCCACCAATGGGAAATGGCTGTATAGTACTTAAACAGCATACTATTTGTTTGGTGCTTTTTACACTGAGGAAGGCTGTGTTTATCCAGCTGAAACCGGTTTGTTTGCTGTATGTATTTGTGAATACAAAGTTATCTTGAAGTCAATTTTGCTGGCTCTTTGTGTTTTCTACTGTTTTGTGTGGAGCCTGGCATTTGCTCACGTGCAGGGGACTTTTCTTTCTGATACTCCTTCCTTGACTTCCTGCTGGGGCCTGTGACTTCGATGCTGCTACAGGGATTCGTTGCAGCAGCCTTTAGTTGTTTTGCTCTTTTTCCCAATACTGATCCACATCTTTATTTTATATACCACTCAGTTTGGGACTTGCGGTGGTAGCACTCGTATTTTTAGAAGGATCCTCTGGTTTTGGCTTCTGGCCGCAATATGAGTGTTGAGTCATCGAGCATTTACTTTTAGTTTTGCTTGCTGCTGGTTGATGTACGGGCATATTCTTACAACTCAGGACTTTGATTAAATCAACATCTAGCGTATTTGGAAGAAGGATCACACGCAAGTACAAGCAAAAGCATTTGGAGTGTTACTGTGGAATTTATAATGATTTAACTTTCGTTGGGCTGCAATACTCCATTTTCCTTTTGTTGGTTCGATTGTGACGACGCTCGCATATTGCAGGAACTGTTTGTGATTTAGACATTTTATATACTCTTTTGAGGATCGGGGCATTACTAAATCATAGTTGTCCTTTATGGGGAATATATTTTCTTGTGTTTTTTGTCAACTGTTTGTGCAGGATTCAATATTTTTTAATATATGTTCATTGCGGGAGTTATATAGAGCAGTTCAAATGTTCTGTTGGACTTTTTTTAGTAGATAGGTGGATTGCAGTATTATGGGCAATTTTTTGCCATTTAATATCTATAAATAACTCGCATTACATACGGGTTTGGACTTCCGGTTTGGTGACCGGGGAATTTATTTCTACATTTCCACACTATTTTCCTTGGAGTTCTTCTGCAACATGTTTGGATGTTTGAACTGTTAGGTCGTGTATAAACCCGACTTACAGGTTTAAGGACCAATGCAATTTTGGACATTTTTTGTTATAGGGAATACCATATGGACCTTTTCTTTATGGACATGTTCTTGATGTAACTCGTCTTTTGGGTAAAACTGGGAGCCATCTTGAGTGTTTCAAGCAGTTCTGTTTTGAACAATTGTTGTAACATCTACCCATTGGTATTCATTTTGTAACCAAATATTTATCATTATGGTACATATTTATATCTTTGGATTTCTAATTTTTCTGAGCATATATGTTTATCATTTATGCGATGTCTTTAGACTTTTGGTCTAAGTCACTGTGTAACCAATATCTTATATAGGACATATGTGGTCCCTTTTTTAGCAATTATTATTTGCAATAGGACAGTTATGTGACAGATATTGCTGATATTTTGGATCTCAGGTCACCAATATCTATGAATATAGCTAGCTCATTGTTTCACTGGTAGTTAGGCTACTGTTTTTGCAATGATTGCAGGTATATCTATGATTGGGGTTCTTTAGATTTATTTTTCAGGGTCCCAATTTTAGATCCATATATTTTTTGATATATTGAACCGAATATCACAGTATCCTGGTTCAGTACAACAATGGGTTTTTAGGGTTTCATCTTATTACCTTTATATTTGGTAGTAGCTGTATAATACCAGCATGTGGTGTTATGCCTGGGTATGGTAAATATATATGCATACTACAAATTAGTGCATGTGATTGTTTGATAGCACTATTTATATAATAACATATATGTTATATCTTTTTAATTTATTTAGAGTGGATTATTGTCTGTCCTGGTCCCATTGGGACCCATTCTGCTATCCTTCTTTGGATAGGGTATTTGGATCTCAATTCAGCACATATTATATCTAATAAATTTTTTTGTCCGTTACTGCCTTAATGCTAGTAAAATTTCCCAATATCACACATTTGGCTGATTTGTATTAATCTATATTTGGACCTTTGGTTTTTCTGTAATTGTTGTGGACGCAGCCATTATACATTAATCTCGGTGTTTTTTGCTGTTATTGTCCATTGTGGTTTCGAGTTGTCATGGTTTATTTTTATAAATAACCATTATTGACAGCTATTGATATTCAGACCATTTTGATTGGACTGTCTTGGTTCAGTTTTGATACCAATATTGACAGTATATACCTTCTGATATTGTGGCTATCAGTATGGATCTATCGAACCTTATTTCGGGTTTAGTTGCAGATAAAGATGACCTAGGGGTCTTTGGTTTAACCAATAATAATAATGGGAATATTCAACCCACTGAATTGAGTGGTTCTGAGTCATCGTGTCAAGTTTTGATTGATGACCTTAACAAGCAGCTCAGACAATTGCGTGCTAATGTATGGCACGGAAAGCTCTTTAGGGCATATCAGACTGCTAACATTACCCCTAGGGGATTACGTATTCGTACGGTCCCACATGTCAACAGTATGGATGATGAGCTGACCAAAAATTGGTCCAAAATACAACAGGAAGCCACTATGGCTTTTGTCATTGAATTGTTAAATTTTCACAATAGGGCTATTGATAGGGGTCTTACAGGCATTACTGCTCTAGCGGACAAACTTAAGGTTTTTGAAAAGGAACCTTCTTTTGAAGCTAGACTGAATAAGGTAGCAGTTGACCTTAAAAAATATGATGCTGAATTGAAATCAAGGAAAATGAAGAAATTCCATAGGGACCAGGAAGATTATTTACGTGGAAATCCATTTTTGCATCAGACCAAGCATGTGAGGTTTAATAACCCTCCAGCTTCTACCATGAAACGTAAAAGACCTAGGTCCATTTTACGCAAAAACTATAATGGGACCACTTCATCTTGTGACGATACATCGTCTGGTACAGATAACGAATCCCTGGCAGCATCGGGGTCACCCTCTCCCAAAAGAACACCAGGGGTTGTCCCTTTAGAAATAAACGGAGACGGGGGGGGACGTAAACATCGGAAGGGTTCAAAATATTCAAGGCCTATTAGCAATGGCTCTGAAAAATTGAATGATGTAGAATCTAATAATGTGCTAAACTTGTCTGATTTTGTTCTATCCCCTATACACATTTCCATTCTGAATAAAGGTCTCAGTTTCATACCTGGGTTTATGATTTCTGAAGATGCACTTGCTCAAGATGTAGTCAATTTCTGCAGATTGCTTAACCTTAGATTATTTTTTGGTGATTCTGGTTATAATGTGGATCATGGTAAATTCACTTACCATAAATCCAGTTTCGTACCACCTATGCATGACACAGTCCACCTGTTTCTAAATAGTGTGCTCAAAGATTTACACTATTTCAGTTCTGATGCTGTTGTTAAATATAACAATGTATCCTCTATGGAGAGACAGGCAATATGTGATCTACAGAATAATAAGGATATTGTTATTACTACAGCTGATAAGGGTGGGGCTGTGGTTGTGCAAAACTGGACGGATTATGATAGGGAGGCTCGGAGACAGCTTTTTGATACTAGATACTATTCTCTTATGTCTGTCGATCCGACTTCAAGATTTGTTAAATGTATAAAATGTTTTCTTGTTGATGCTAAGGATCGAGGTATTATTAACAATGAAATTTTTCAACATTTGTCTATAGTGGATTCCCGTGCACAATACATCTACTTTTTACCTAAAATCCATAAGAATGTTGACAACCCTCCGGGCAGACCTATAGTATCTGGCAGGGGCTATGTTACAGAGCCGTTGTCTATGTTTTTGACTAAACATTTAAAACCACTATTACCATTTATTAGATCTAGGTTAAAGGATACTACTAACTTTCTACAAATAGTATCTGATACACAACTTGAACCTGATTGGTTTTTATGTACATTAGATGTGAGTGCACTCTACACGAATATACCACATCAGGCAGGCCTGAAAGCCTTGGCACATTGGCTAGATGTTGCTAAACTGTATTCTCCACTGTTCAATTCTTTTTTGATTGATATGGCCAGATATGTCCTTACATGTAATGTATTTAATTATAAAAATCTGTGTTTCTGGCAAATTAAAGGTACAGCTATGGGGGCATCTTTTGCCCCCATATATGCTGACCTTTTCATGGCTTATGTTGAGTCTATTATCATTTATGATGTTTCCAGAAACACCTTCCTACATGATATGGACATATGGAGGCGGTACCTAGATGATGTGTGGTTGGTTTGGAGGGGAAATGAATCTGGACTTGCTGATTTTGTTTCATATCTCAATAAAAATCAATGGGGACTGACTTTCACTGAACATCATGATAAAAAGAACATCACCTTTTTGGATGTTCTTATACATAAGCTGCCTGATGGGACCTTGGACAGTGAAATGTTTAGAAAGTTCCCACAATATAATTCAGTCCTGCATGCTTCCAGCTACCATCCACCACACATCACTAGGAACATTCCTAAATCACAGTTTATAAGGGCAAAACGTATCTGTTCCAAGCCACATACATTTTGTTTGAATGAAAGAGACCTAACGGACAGATTTATACAACGAGGATACCAAGTTGGTAATATTACAATGGCCAAAAATCAGGTACATAACATGGATAGGTCAGAATTACTTCAATACAGAGACAGAACTGCTGCTACATCAACTACACTTAGATTTGTTACCACCTATGCTCGTAACACTAATTGTCTTTTGGATAGTGTTCATAGGAACTGGAATATTCTTCAATCTGATTATAATATTGCTAACTTTATTCCGGACAGATGTACTTTCTCATATAGGAATGGTAAAAACCTGAAATCCTATTTCAATCATTACAAGCACTGTGACAGCAAATTCCCTACACACAAACAGACTACACTGTCAGGTAAAGCCTTACATGGATGTTTTCCATGTGGTCATTGTTCAAATTGTAGATATGTGACTACAGCTAAGGCTTTCTCTAGTAGAAATTGCTCCAGGGTTTATGATGTAGGCTTTTTCGCCAATTGTAGCAATGATTGGGTTGTTTACCTTGCTACTTGCCATTGTGGAGCTTTCTACATAGGACAGACGTCTCGCCCACTAAGATCACGGATTTCAGAACATATGAGTAATATTAAACATAAAAAAATCACAAACGTTTTATATAAACATCATTTAATGCATCCCACTGCAGAGTTTAATTTTATGGTGATTGATGTTATTCATGGTAATCGCCTTAATAAAACTGAATGGCACAATATTCTAAACAATAAAGAAAGAAAGTGGATCATTAAGTTAGGGGGTTTATTCCCACCAGGACTTAATGAATATTTATGAATGTTCCACCAATGGGAAAAGGCTGTATAGTACTTAAACAGCATACTATTTGTTTGGTGCTTTTTACACTGAGGAAGGCTGTGTTTATCCAGCCGAAACCGGTTTGTTTGCTGTATGTATTTGTGAATACAAAGTTATCTTGAAGTCAATTTTGCTGGCTCTTTGTGTTTTATGCATGTTAAAGACACACAGTACAGCCTGTGCTTCTACTACGTGCTGTTTAGTTTTGTCATCTTTGTATTACTCTCCCATACTGGAAAAACAATTGAACACTTTCAGAAAGCATTATCCCTTTGCCATTGAAAAAATAAGTATTCTGTTTTATTGCTCTTAATCAGATTGTCAACATGGAGACATGAGGACAAGATACAGAGTTGCTTCTACAAGCCCTCATTTATTTGCTAGACAATGTTATTTTTTATTTGCTTTTTCTTCTTTCTCTTAAAACTCGTTACTAGATCAAGCCAAGGGCCTTAATCCAGTCATTCCCGTATCCAAGAATGAAAAAGCACATCAATTTTTCTTCTATGCTGCACTTTTGATCAGATTCTTCCTTTTTTTTTTTTTTTACATTGCAGTGCCTACATTTCTTAAAAACTGAACAATGAGAGAGAGGAGGAGGAAGAGGAAAGGCAAAAAAAGCAGCAGCATCCTTTTACTTTATTATCCCCATTACACTTAAAAATAACTGAGAAAACTTTACTTTACAGCATGAAGATTATATCATGCATTAAAAAACACTACTATTAAGAACAAAATTTTGTTTTACTTAAAGTTAACTCTTTCCATCCTCTCTCCCCTCCTAAAATTTCTACAAACATTAATGGCATGAAGTACAGCATATGCTTTACAGTCCCTTACAAGTTTAACAAGGTCATAAAAGTACAATATTTCCAGGTTTTCTTGTTCCGTCATGTTTTACAAATATAATTAATGCTTTGTAGTCCCTTATTTGTCAATTTCTGAGTTGCTAGTTTTATCCCTGTTGATCTACATCTCTCAAATCCAGTCTCTGCTTCATTTCAAACATACTCCAGGTTCTTCTAGTCAACTCTTGTGCTTCCTTCTGTCTCTCAAATATTTTCCATTGAAACATTGGAAAATGTCTCACTGGCACAGTCCCTCTGTGATCTTTATTACCAGAACAAGAAGTAGAATCTCCTTCCGTTTCAAAACTCACTTTTTGTTGGACAATATTTTGTATTTCCTCCTTAGCATGCTCTGCATCAAAAATGATTTTGTCCCTCCAGGAAAGAATATTCTGAAAATAGATGGGTACAGCAGCTTGAATCTCATGCCTGCTTCTCGACATTCCCTAATTAGTGGAATAAACATACTCCTCTTCTGCCTGGTGTACAGTGAGTAATCATTTTTCACACTCTACTGTCTCTCACTTTTACTACTTTGTCCTTCTGTCACAGTTTTGTCGGAATCATCTTCCTCTGCTGGTAGGATTGCATCTTTACTATTAAAGGTCTAAGTTGTTTTTTCATGGCCAGGCTTGGAGTATATAACCAATGTGCCCTTTTAACTAACAGCTCCTGCAATTGCTTATTTATGCTTTCATAAAATTAATGCAGTCTGTTCCTTCCAGCTTCTCTGGTATAGCTGAAAATCTCAGGTTTTCCCTATGTGCTCTGTCCTTTAATTCTATTTTTTTAAACATCTCTTCCTGAGCAGTTTCATATTCAGCTAGCCTTTTCTTCATTTCTAATTCTAATTTTTGCAGCTTTTTATCATCTCAGCTGAACATCTGTTTCAAGCTTCTTCTGTTTTTTTCCAGCCTTTTGCTGTTTGTGTTGATATATTCTATCAGTGTTTTGTTTATTTTAACCATATCTGTATGCAGTTGTCTTATATCTTCCTGTAGGTTATTAGAAGTAATGTCTAAAGGTTGGTATTGCTTTTTGCTGAACAGCTGCAGAACTTTACCCAGTGTTTCTTCCTCACTTTTTGTAGCTGATTTTTTCCAGGTCTTCTGTATTTCTTTATTCCTGGCATCCAGGCAGTGTACTTACTAGCCAGTTACTGAAATTTACCCATAAACACAAGTCTACTGGCCTTCTCTGCTGAGTTTCCGTTTTCAAACTGGGAGAGCTAGAAAAAAGATGTTACTCAGTTTGCAGCCATCTTGGAATTTGACACATTTATAAGGATTAATACAGGACAGGCAATGCTATTGGCTGCTATTTTTAAGTATTCGCTTGGAAGGTCATCAGCTGAAGAGCATAGTTTACGTTTAAGAGTAGTTTTATATAGGATGTGGGCACATGTTTGAAGAAGTCAGGCATGGCTGGGATTTGATATTGAGGAATTCTTGGTTCAGATATGCTACACTATCTATAAAATAAGAATTGAACTGTATTACAGTTTTGAGTGGTAAGTTACTGTGAGAGGGCTTTGGGTTGAATTTTTGGCTGAGATGCCAGATTTCTTTAATGGATGTCCAAAACTTTTTAGGACTATGTTGAGCATTATTCTGAAAGCTATTATAACATATTTTTTGTCTTCATTTATTTGCCTTTTAGTACAATTGCGAAGCATTATAAAGTTTTCAAGATATTGAGGTGTTTTAAATTTTGCCATTCTTAACATGCTTTTTATCTAACCTGTGTTAGCATTCTACTCTTTTTTGACAGCCAAATTGCATTATTTGTTTTTAGACTTTTCCTTCTATTAGGTGCAAGGCTATTTAGGATATTTAGAAAAGTTGCATTTTGAATTCATTTACAGCATCATCAAAGGGGAAGATTTTTAGGAACTTCCAGTTAATAGATGAAAGTGTACTAACAAACTTTTCTGGGTTAAACTTGGAAAGGTTGCATATAGTTTTATTAAAATGCTGATATAAGGATGAATAATCATTACAAAAGCCTCAATATTTAAATGCACAATTGTCTGCACTGTTGCTGTGTTGTTTGCTACACTGGCAGCAATCACCAAATCTTTTATTCAAATTTACATAGCACTCTGTAATGTAGTACTGACACGTGTACAGTATATTAATTTGCATTATACAGTTTGTGAACTGATCTATGATCATTAACTTTCCACCTGCTTCTGGACCAAGACATGTCTGAAAAGGATCCACATACCTGCCATGTTACCCAGCCAACAAAGAAGGTAAAAAAAAGAAGAAGAAAGGCAGGGGAAGCAGTGTAATTACAGAAGAAAAGTGATTCGGTCTTTTGTGACATTTTAGTAGCAGTAACGCTATACACTGCATCACTAAATGTAGCCCATGTGTACCAGGTGCATAACATTCCTGTTATTTATGTTAAATCACACCATTACTGTACCACTTTTTCGTCTGTGTTTATTTACATCACATTCCCAACAGATAAATATCTTTCAATGTTACTCTAGACTCATACTCTCAATGTTGTATCTGATGCACTGATTTGAAGCTCCTTTTATTATTTCTTTTGCTTTGAAGGTAAGACTTTCATCATCTTTCAGATTCTTTTTAAAAAGCCTTGTTGTTTACCAGGCAAGTTTGATAAAACCTTTATTGGTTTTCTCCTGTGGCTCATACTTGTACTGGCTGATTTGAGGATTTTTACAATTTGACTTAACACCTCTAAGGTTTTACAGCCTGACTCCAAGGACAAATCGAAAAAAAAAAAGGTTTGCAAACTTTCATTAAAACCACTGCATCCGAAATAAAAAAACATATTAATGGATATAAAGCCACTATTAATCCGGACTTTTCAAGTAAATCTAAACGATTCTTCACTTCAGTAAAATTTGTAACACTGTGCAAGATAAAAGCAGTTTAAAAAGCCAATAAACAGCATTTTAATGCTTCAGATTCTAAGCAACAGAACGGTGACAGTTATTTTATGGATTTGCATTTTTAAACACGATGTTTGCTTGGCAGAACGTGCTTCAGATGCCTTAGCCTTCTTACACTATTCATTGATGAGGTCAGTGGCTTAGGTTATGATTATGGTTCCGTCTGGAAAAATACATTTAGCAAAGTAACTGTTGTGACAGTCAAGGCTTTATGCAATCATACACTACTGTTCTTCACTTACACATACTTTTAAGGTTATGCTTTTCTTAACAGAAAAATTGTATTTTTCATACTTGTTTTTCTTATTTTTATTTATATATTTTTTAACAGCAGGACTAGACTTACTATGCACAAATACATGCTTTAAAAGACACCCAGAAGTAATTGATAGATAAAATATTTTTCCAGAATTATACCTAAATCAAATGAATGTGGTAATATGCAAACCTGGTTCTTTTTAGTTGTGTCATATATGACGGCAGTTAGTTTCTCAGTGTACAGTGGTGATAGAGGGCAAGTGTGCTACAATTACCAGAGACTATTTTGTGAGACCACTGGCTAATGTACAGCTCTGTGACATGGTTTCACATAGGTACGGACTACTGCCATCACATTACTCTGCCTGTCCGGTTCCATACTGGATTTAAAAAAGAGCTAAGTGTTAGTATTTTAGGGATTCTTATCAGAAATATGTGATATTATACTGACAAGTCCTGACAATTCAGAAAATAAACTGCAATTCATATAAAGAGCGAATTCCAAACATCAACACTTACCACAAGGCACAATGTCCACTTTCACTCCTGCGACATGGGGGGGGGGGGGTTGTGCCTCCCACAAACCTGCTATCTGTGCATACGTTGTGATCTCTGGACCTCAGAGTAGTGGAAAGAGTCCAAAATGCTTCACCTGTGGAGTTTGTATATATTCCTCTTCAATGGCCTTTGCAGTTCCACTATGCCAAGTACTACAATTACAGATCTCAGAATTCCAGCAGGCACCTGTGTTCCTGCCCTTTCATGACCTAGATCTTTCTTACCTGAAAGACCCAACCCGACTGCTCAACATGTGTACTGCACTCGGCCAACTATGGTTTGAGCAGGAGCTGTTACTTGCAGAAACATTCCTTTATTTAACATTTATACAATTCCAAAGACACTAGTGCAAGTTTAATATTTTCTCCACACAACAGTCGCAAACAAAACAGGTCCATCAGTTCTGCATTGCTTCTCAGTTATTTTGAGACAGTTCATGGCTCATTATAAACAAAGGAATACGCTGGGTGAAATAAAGTACTCAAGTATCTGAATTTGTCATATTGCAGTACACACATTGTGTGAAGACAGTACCTGGACAAAGCTGTCCACAACAAAAACAGGTTTCTACTCCATCCTAAAACACTGGGAGGGTTCTACAATTTGTTCAGGGTCACTGTGCATATATGCAAATTTTACAAAACTGCAGACAAGACCTACTTTATGTACTGGTCTAGCTCACAGTTCAACAATATAACCATAAGGCTTGCTGTTACTTTATTTATTATGAAATATTGTGTATCTGAAACTATTTTGCTCGCCAACATCTCCTTTATAGTCGTACATTTCAGTGACATTTCCATCAAGTCTAAATAATCTCTGGGGTCAGTTTAATATGCATTGAATATCCATGCATGTATAGCATTTTATTTTAGGGGCTGGATGTATCCCATGTGTACACACATTAAAATTGTAATCAGTTTCCTTTTTTTTTTCCCCCAAGCCATTTAGTTTTGTCTCAGCATTATAGGTACATTCCTAACTCAAAAGTTACAATAGAAAGTTACACTTACACTGATATTATGCTGAATGCATGCAGGCATTTCCCCACTGCCACAACTAAAATGATGACAAAGTTCATCTACACAAACATTTCTGCACTACTGTTATGAAGTCAAGTTTCGCAAACCACACTTTGTGTGTATATATTCTTGTCATAGCTGAACTTGTAGAAAATGGTCATAAATCTGCAGCAACAAGCAGTTCAAGATGGAAGAGTTTCCGTGATAATGCAAATTACTGTGTTACTTATTTTATTATAATGAACCATTAAAGTATGTGCTCATTTTTCAAGGCAACCCAGCAGCACAGAAAAATGACTTGTTGTGGTAACGTACTACTTAACTGATGGCTCAAGGAATTTAGTGTCTTCAGTTTTGGAGCTCAGCAACTTAACTGTCATGCTATACCACCACCACCAGTGATGACAAAATCGGTTAGTCTCTGCCATTACTAGGGAACAGTGAAGCAATTAAGCTGTTCCTAATTTGTTTTGTCCACTTAAGAAAAAAGAAAAGCACCTTATAGCTACCGCTACCAAACTGCTGAAATTCACCTATTCTCTTATGCCTCATGCACACACATTTTTATTACTAGCCTCAGCATCTACGAATAAGCTGGTTAAAATGGAAATGTAGTTATACCAGCCAATACACTAAGAGCTATGGTCTCTCAGTGATTCCCATACGAGTTACAATCACTACCAAAGATCCAAATTCTCAACAAGAAGGCTGGCCTTGGGAATCTTTAAATAGGACTCTGAATGACTACAGTTGAATAAATAGTCCCTCTTAATAGGAATATTGTTTCTAATGGAAGAACGCAGCCAAACAAAAATGCTGATTGTCTAGGTCATGTGACCATTACTACTGGTCTCCATTTGAATTTTCCAGTTGCACAACGTCCATTTAAATGATTCATCTGTTTTCTCTTGTAAAACTCACAGTCAAGGAGCCCACACCTTTTATTCATCACGCTCTCAGCAAATCATATGGTATCAGGTTATCATTTATAAATTAAATATAATTCTGAGAGCATGGCATCCTGACAAGGGGTATCCCTAGTTTGGCAGAAGGAAAAGTATTTTTTTTTTTTTTTTTTTTTTTTTTTTTTTATCAAAAAGCTTAGCATTGTGATTTTTTGGCAAACCAAACTTTAGCTGATTTTTTTCATCATTACATCAAACTGTTCCACGATGCAATAACTTGTCACAGAGGCTCAGAAAGCAAAAGAAATGTAAAAAACAATTCTGGACATCAAAATAAAGTTAAACAAGTCTGTAAGGAGAAACCTGCAAGTGGAAACTGGCACAGCATTAGGCCCAAGAATCTTATCTGACAGCAAAGATTGTAGATCTACATACAATGTAGCAAACTTTTATTTGTTCTTGCACACTCCTATTAATGTAGCCATCTCATTCCTATCACTGCACCTTCTGTTAGTAGGTCATACAGATTCAAAGACATGTCTTCAGTTGCCCTGAAGCTCTGGCTTTATTTATCAGGCCATTATTCAGAGAGAGCCATCAAGGGAGGTTTGAATTTTCATCTTGGTTTCGTAGGCTCTAATGCATGCACCTGGTAAATGTAGAGGAGGGGACATAATGGAATGACACAGGAGACACCCCCACTTATGCATGATGGGCTCCCTCTAGGCATCCCTACCCCAACTCTCACTTCTAAATCATGAGACAAGAGAAGTACGCTTTTGTATCTCTACCAGAAAGTCAGAATCATCTATTGTGCCCCCAAGTGCATGCACTCCTCCGTCGAGAAGCTTGTGAATCATGCCCCTTCACTCCGGCCTCCCCACCTGGCTCCAGAGCTGGGGAAGCTAATCTCACTTGCCTGGGACATAGTTGGGAAATTCTTCCCCTTCACCATGGGACCAGCCTACTTTTGTTAACTTTCAGGGCTTTTTTCCTTGTCAGACTTGACTATCGCACACCTCAACAAGCACCCTGTAGGCCCATTAATTGCACAACTTTACCAGGCATAACCATCACCAAAACATTCCATGTGAAGGGTCCCCCCCCCCCCCCAAGAGGGGAACAGCATACCAGAATTCTTTCATCAAAGTAGTAAATTGTGGCTACTAGGGACTTTATGGGCTATCACCTGCTGTTACAAGAGTGTTTACTTTAAATTTTAACTTCCACTCCTCAGCAGCTGAAGTGTATGCATGCTTTTACAACAATCTGCTAAAATGAGAAGTTATGTACCTACCATAATGTTCCATGTTAGTTGTCTTCTTCTCACCTTCTTTCTTGCTGGATGGGTTCGGAGCTGATCCTCGGCTCCGACTCGGCCTATACTAAAGCTCGAGAGCTATTTTTACTGGATCGAGGCTACCCTATATCCCACAATGCTAGGCACTAACTACCCAGATCTCGTTTGATAGCTGAAACCATAGCAGTTCTGATATCCAATATAAGGAGAAGAGGAAACCTTACACGTATAGTCACCTAGACCTACAGCTACCAGTAAAAGATAGCCAAGGGGGCTAATACTGAGGCAGAAAGAAGATCCCCAAGGATCCTTAGGTCTGTCCAGGCTAGGGGGATGGGGGGTGGGATGCAAGAAAGAAGGCAAGAAGAAGACAACTAACATGGAACGTTATGGTAGGTACATAACTTCTCAATCTCGCCTTCATTCTAGCTGGATGGGACCGCGTCCCTAGCACCTTCACCCTGGCTGGCTCATCGGAACAGACTCTTGAGAACCGTGGAACCAAAATTAGCCCAGCTTCGGGAGGCCATGTCTAATTTGTAATGAGAGATAAAGGTATGAGGAGAGGCCCATGTGGCTGCCGCACAAATGGAATCTATTGGTAAGCTAGCCTGAAAAGCTATTGACGTGGCTAATGCTCTAGTTGAGTGAGCTCTGGGCCTTGACGGTAGTTTTTTGGTGTCTGAGCTCATAGATGAAACTAATCACAGGTCAGCCATCTAGAAAGGGTTACTTTGGAAACTGGAAGGCCTTTCTTCCATGCCACATAAGATAGGAAGAGCTGCTTAGATTTCCTAGCTTGCTTGGTTCTATCCAGATAGTAAGGGAGCTGATGATGAATGTCCAGAAAATGCAGCTTTTGTTCCACTCTGTTGGAGTAGTTGGGGAAGAAAACTGGGAGATCGATAGTCTGGTTTAGGTTCGCCTCAGAAGAAACCTTGGGTAAAAAGGACGGGTTAGTCCTGAGAGACACTCTGTCTTTATGGAAAAGTAGATAAGGTGGACAAATGCAAAGGGCATGAAGTTCTGATGCTCTTTTCGCAGATGTTATGGTGACTAGAAAAAGAGTCTTCCAAGAGAGCAACTTCAAGGAGCAGGAAGCCGCAGGTTCAAAGGGGGGAAGAATCAAGGAAGTTAGAACCAAATTTAAGTCCCACTGTGGTGGGGGGTCTCTGATTGGGGGCTTAAGCAAAAAGATAATTTTAAAAAAGGTTTTACAAAGCTTATGGGACATGATACTGGAGTCCGAAAAGCCTACATGAAAGTTCAAAATAGCTGCTAACTGTACTTTGATGGTGGAGGAAGAAGACCCTGAGTGAAACAGTTCGGCTAGGAAGTCTAGGACTGATTGGATAGGGGCAGTAAAAAGATCCACATTTCTAGCTCCTGCCCAGAAGGAAAAACACTTCCACTTGCTGGCATAAATCCTTCTGGTAGATGACTTAAGGGAAGCTATAAGGATGTCACGCACAGAATGGGAAATAAGGGGAAGCCTGGCTAGGGTTGGAATTGGAGCAACCAAGCTGTGAGGATGAGAGATTGGAGGGAGTGGTGCAGCTGTCCCGACTGATGGGTCAAGAGGTCTGGCACTGGGTCCAGATGCCAGGGCTGCACCAAGAGGTAACGATGCAGGAATGGAAACCATATATGTCGAGGCCAGTAAGGAGCAATAAGGATCATTGTGGCTCTCAAGGTGGTAGCTTTCTGAATCAACTGAGTGATTAATGGAAAGGGGGGAAAGGCATACAGAAGTCTCCGGGATCAATCGTGGACTAGACCGTCTCTGGGGGGGGGGGGTGGCAGAAGAGGGAAGAGAGTGAAAAAGTCATGGCACTTGCTGTTTTGAGGTGCTGCAAAAGGATCGCAGCAAGGTGAACCCCATTTCTGAAAAATTTCTTCCACTACTGATTGCTTGAGAGACCACTCTTGTGGCATGAGAATGGCTCTGCTCAACCTGTCCACTATGATGTTGGACTTCCTGGGGATGTGCATTGCTATCAGAAACCGCTGAGAGGAGATCGCCCACTGCCAAAGTCTGAGTGCCTCTCGACATAAGGGACAGGACTTGGTTCTGCCCTGCTTGTTGATGTACCACACTACGGACATATTGTCCATCTGAACTGCAATAGTCCCGATGGGAAGAGAGTCCTGAAGGTCTTGCAACCCTAAAAGTACTGCTCTCATCTCCAAGACATTTATGTGCAGGTAGCATTCGAAAGGTTGCCATGTGCCCTGGACCATCCTGCCCTGAAAATGCCCCCTCCCCACCCGACCAGGGAGGCGTCCATTGTCACCGTGGCAACCGGGGGAGAAGGAACAAGTGGTCTGCCCTGAAGGACTTGAGGGGAGACCATCCACCAAGAAAGGTGTTTCTTGCAAGACAGGGTTATTAAGATGTTGTGTGACATTGGAAGCTGTTGAAAGGACCACTGGGAAAAAAGCATCCACTGAAGGATCCGCATATGAAAGCGAGCTAGGGGAAGTAGTATAATGGCTGCCACCATGAGACCTAATACCTTCAGGACAAACCTGGCCTGGATTCTGTTGTTCTGAAGGAGAATGTGAACATGCCTGCAAATATCTAGAACTCTTTGCTCGGTTAGTTTTGCGGAGAGTCGGACTGTGTCCAAGGTGGCGCCTATGAAGGTAATAGACTGACAAGGCGACAAGGCAGACTTTTCAAAATTTATGGAGATACCTAGCCCTTTGCAAGTATGAATGGTGTAATCTCTGGAGAGGAGAAGCTGACACCTGGTGGTGGCAGTGAGGAGCCAGTCGTCTAGATATGGAAACACCTGGAATCCTTGATGCCTCAGATGAGCCGTAACCACTGCCATGCATTTGGTAAACACTTGGGGGGGCTGTAGTGAGACCAAAGGGCAGGGCCCTGAACTGGTAGTGACTGGCTCCCAGCCAGAAGTGGAGAAACCTCCTGGAGCACCTCCTGAAGGTCTACTGAGCACATCCAATTGCCCTGACCCAGAAAGGGTAGAATGAACTGTAGCGTGACCATCCGGAACTTCGTTCTTTTTACAGACTTGTTGAGTCTGCTGAGATCCAATATTGGCCTCCAGTCCCCTGTCTTTTTTGGTACCAAAAAAAACTTGGAGTAGATTCCGGATCCTTGTTGTTCTGCTGGGACTGGCTGGATGGCTCTTTTTGTTAGCAGTTTTGATATTTCTAGTACTGCTTGTTCCCTTAGACTGGGTGGAACGTCTGGAAGGGGCCCTTTTGGCTGAGTTGGGGTGTGGATAAAGGGAATTTTGTAATCCTCGGATATAATTGACCGTACCCATTTGTCTCGGGTGAGTGAAAGCCAGGCTTCTGGGTACAGTGATAACCTTCCCCCGACTGCCTCCGAAGGCGGACAGTCGAGCAGCTTCTCAGGGATGCTGGAGGGGTTTGTCAGAGAGTGACTCTCTGCTACCCTGATTTTGCGGACCTCCTCTACCTCTAGGGCAGCGTCTGTTATTGCCCCCCCCCCGCCTCTAGAGGGGAACTGACTTCTTGCGTCAGGCGCGACCTCTTGTGGTTTACAGAACCACATTTTCCCACCCTTCTGACCCTTAGGATATGGTCTAGACAGGGTGGAAAAATGGACTCCCATGGCAGAGAGAGTCTTGCCTTCTTGCTCGCATCTGGTCAAAGTATCCTTCACCTGAGGTCCAAACAAAGCTGAACCATCAAAGGGGGAGTTAGTGAAGGACGTCTTGAAGGGGTCTGCAAAGTTACAAAGCCGCATCCAGGCGTGACGCCGTAAGGCCACACCTGTGCCTGCAGCCCTACTCGCCCCATCGGCCATGTAGGAAATAAGCCGCATGGAGGAGATGACAATGGAATTTAGGGTTGCCAGCTGGGAGTTGATTTTGTCTTGAGACCCCACAGCTGTTGGATCCTGTAGGGCCTCAACCACTTCTTTGAGCATGTCTCTTTGAAGCCGGGTGAAATGGCACAGGTAATTCAGCGACTGCATGACAAAGGTTGTTGAAGAAAACATCCGCTTGCCGTACCTATCCATAGTCCTAGACTCCTTGTTAGGAGGATGGACAGGTACTGAAGGATCAGCCAGTTCCTCCTTAGTGGCTGCAGCCACCACCATGGCATCAACCGGGACATCCTTGGCTAAAAACTGTTTGTCCGAAGGGGCTGTTATGAATTTTGAAGGCCTCCGTGGGGTAGGTTCCATCGTATCAGGGGCCATCCACGCCTTCCGCGCCACCACTTCCATGAGGGGGTCAAAGGGCGAAGACACCCAGGAGGTGGAAAGGTGAGAGCCAAACGCCTCTAGGTAAACAGACTCGTCCTCAAAAGGATTGAGGGTAGACCAGTTCCCCCTCTGCTTAAGGATCTCAAGGATGTCTGAAAAGGAGACATCCTCAGAGGGGGACCGTGGGGACCCTTCCGACTCATCCAAGTCGGTATCAAATGTAATGGAGTCGGGGAGTCCACATGCTTCCTCTTACATTTCCTCTTCTGATGGGGTTCTCCTGACGGATCAGGGGAAACCTCGGAAGAGGAGGATATTCCCAATGGGGAAACCTGAGGCATTGGATCTCTACGGTCAGGAATGAGAGGGTGGGTAGGAGCTGAGGAAGCCGACCGTGGAGCAAGCACAGAGGCCAGCACGCTCCTCATGACTTCAAAGGTGCCCCTATCAAGCAGGGTAGAAGGTCCCCACTCCGAAGAGATAAGGACCCCTCCCGGCACCAAGAAGGATGGCTCCAAAGCCGATGTCGGGGCCAAACTCACCAGCGCTGAAGCTCCGAGAGGGAGAACGGGGTCAGACAAGGGTCCAATGCCACTCGCCCCCTTGGAGCCGACGAGGAAGTCCATGCACCCGGATCCCTCCAAGGATGGGACCATGGAAGAGACCGGAGCCGACGATGGAACCGAAAGGTGAGGTATCGGCTCCGACGTGTCGACGGCCACGGCTCCCACAAGCTCCGGCTCCGAACTCAAGGGAAGAGTCGGAGGAGGAATCAAAGATGGAGTGGAAATAGCCACTGTCTGTTGGGAAGGGCTATGAAGCATCTGGGCTAGTGCCTGAGACTTAAGAAGTCTACTAACTACCCTCTCGAGGTCATGGTCCGAGAGCCTGGAAGACCTAGAGGAATGGGATCGATGGCTCCGCTCCAAGAGTAAGGGAGACCTTGGAGCTGAATGAACAGATTCCAAGGACGGAGACCTGGATCGTTTATGGCTGGCAGATGGCACCGACACAACTATCGGCGCTGACTGAGTCTTAGAAACATCGGCTCTGGCACGAGCCAATGTAGAAGACTGCATTTGAGAAACATCGGCTCCAGCCGGAGCCGATGAAGAAGACTGTCTTAGAAACATCGGCTCCAGCCAGAGTCGATGTAGAAGCAGTCAGAGCACCCCCAGTCGAAGGCTCTGAACACGGAGCCGACAGCTTGGAAGGCTTTGAAGGCTTCCCCGATGATAACTTGGCTGGGGAACTTTCAGGCTTTAATCAGCCTCTCAAAATTAACTTATTTCTGCGTTCCTGCAAGACTCTCGGACTGAACGCATGACAGACAGAACAAGAGTTCTGCAGGTGCAGAGGGCCCAGGCAATAAACACAAGAAGTGTGACCGTCTGTCAGTGACATTTTCTGACAGCATGAGTCACACATCTTGAATCCTGAGAACCTGGTGTCTTTAGACATCCTAATAAAGGACAACAACAAAAATACACACACACACACACACACACACACCCCTTAACACAAATCTAAGTCAGTCACACAGACAATTTCACCTGACAATTTAAAGAAAAGGGGAATGGGCCCAAAGGCCTAACCTTTTAAACCAAACAAGGGGTTAGGATATTAAGGGATTTAAGGGACCGAAAGGAAGTTAAGCTAAGAAGGAAAGCTAATGGGTTGGGTACTAACAAAAACTATCTGAAAAACTGACTAAAATAGAGAAATTTTAAGAAAAAATTAATCCAACCTGCAGAGCCGGTAAGAAACGCACCTCGTAGCTGAAGCGGCAAACGAGATCTGGGTAGTTAGCGCCTAGCATTGTGGGATATAGGGTAGCCTCGAGCCGGTAAAAATAGCTCTCGAGCTTTAGTATAGGCCGAGTCGGAGCTGAGGATCGGCTCTGAACCCATCCAGCAAGAATGAAGGCGAAATTGACAACTTAACATTTTCCCTTAGCTTGGAGAATACCGTTATATACACAGTGGATGTTACCACTGGTACACTACATGGTTTGGCAAAGCCAAAAACATGGGTATGGTACACTGAATCTATTAATCTATACACAAGATTATAACTGTAGTGCTTACAGCCAGCACATCTCAAGAGATGTATTTTTTATAATTTTAATCTTGGATTACATATAAAGGTACCAATGGCAACAAAGTGATACAATGGTTAGGAATATAAAGGTACCAATGGCAACAAAGTGATACAATGGTTAGGAATATAAAGGTACCAATGGCAACAAAGTGATACAATGGTTAGGAATATAAAGGTACCAATGGCAACAAAGTGATACAATGGTTAGGAATATAAAGGTACCAATGGCAACAAAGTGATACAATGGTTAGGAATATAAAGGTACCAATGGCAACAAAGTGATACAATGGTTAGGAATATAAAGGTACCAATGGCAACAAAGTGATACAATGGTTAGGAATATAAAGGTACCAATGGCAACAAAGTGATACAACGGTTAGGAGGGCTAAATTGCATGCCAGAGGAGATTGTTCTTATTGGACGTGCCTTTTTTGTCAGCCTGCATATTCTCTGTGTTCAGGAAAGTTTTGGGGGGGGGGGGTTCTGTTTTCCACCCTATGCTGAAAAGGTATGCCACAGGTGAGCCAACAGTCCTCCAAAATGCCCAAAGGTAAGCATGCCATGTGCTAATATGTGCTTCCTGCAATGGACTGGTTCCCAGTTTTCCATCCCTTATCAGCCTTATGCCAGTTAGTGCCAGAATAGACTCTTGCTTTCCCCAGACCTCAAATAAAGCAGCATACCACAAATAAAAAAAAGGAGGAACAATTATTTCTTTCTGCATATATAGTAGCAAATGGCATATAGTTAACATTTTTGCAAAAGATAAATTAAGGTTAGTGTCAGACTACTTTTTCATATGTTGGATTTACATTAATTGGTATATAAAAGTCTTTAGTATCACACAACACACTTTCATACAGTTCTCAAAGAGAAGACAACGTATCCAGTGATATTAACTTTGTCCTTTTTCAGACTAGTAGCTCATAAACTTAACTTAACTGTTATATCAGAAAGTGTTGTAACTCTTGCAAAAGACATTTCATTTGAAAGGTATCAAACAAATTTGCAGCATCTGCATTTATTTATAGTAAAACAGGTTGTGTCCTCACATATATAAAGAAATAAAAGCAGGAGTAAAGCACTGCATTATATTAGGCGTACAAGAAAGCAGAGAAAGGTCTGATTTCAAAACCCTCATCAATCCTTAGTATGATCTGATATAAAAATGCAGCAAGCTGAAAAGCATCTGCACATTTGACATGGCACTCCAAAACCATTTTAAGGGAACATGAATGAAGTTTTATTTATCCAGTTTAGCTCTGCCTGCAACAAGTTTCTTAATGCAGAATCACTGAAAACTGCACCTTATTGCTGAAAATACTGAAAGGTAGCACAGCTACACCTGCTAAAAGCAGGCAATATAACAGATACTGATCACAGAGGTCCAACAGACATTATTAATCTATTCCAGCATGGTTTAAAACTCCAATTATGAGTTCTTCTGCAAACAATGTGGGAGCACAGCACATAACTCAAAAGGTAAAATAGTTTATGCTACAAAATCAATTCATATACAGCTGCATAACTTTAATCGTTGTCATATATACTACACCATTTTTACAAGAATAATAATTCACATATTAAGCATCATTTTATAGAAATTAGCACATTTGGGTACAGCATGATTTTCACACCTTGCTCATTATATGATACAGTAAAACAATCATCACATAGGCCAGGACAGAATATTGACTTGAGGTATATCAAAGGTAACAAAAGGTTTCCGAGACTTAGTCTCCCAAAAATGAAACAATTAAACTGAACTGGGTATCCCGCGAGCTTTTGCAAACAGTCATTGTGTTGAAGAATGACACAGTGGAATTCATAAAATTCTTCTAAAGAAAAATAGCTTTGCACTGAGAAATTCAGTAATGCTTACTGAAAGTGCTTTACAAATCTACACAAAAATATACAAGTCTGTAATCAATAGAGTACAGCATCATCAACACACATCCAATCAGATACAGGAAAAAAGAAACACAGTTTCCAGCATAACATCTTGTGCTGTTGAAATAAGTCTTGCCAAGTCTTGTCATTCTGATAGCTCATACAGGGGAACATTACACTTTAATAACAGAACATGCACTAATGTTATTTTTGGTATCCTTAAAGTTAAAATGTGATAAATGCTGCCAAAAATATGAGAAGCATGCAACAATTACTAGTTCCTGAGGTACCAGAAAGATCTACCATATTATGTTACAAAAGCAAACTGGCTTTGTAAACATAACAACTGCATATAACTGAAAAAAATAAACAAAACAAGTAAATAATAGAAGCAAAAGATAACATTGAGCCAGGAACCCTGAATACTGAAGAAAGTAGCAAAGAAAATCCAGTTGATATACAGGACCATGACTTGTTAATTTCAGTTCCAACAATTTACATAAAGAAAAAGAGAAGTATATTTAACTAGGCAGAGGACAGAAGTATGAGTGATGCCAAGGAACTGAATGCCTTGTGGCAGACACAGCAGTGTGAAGAGAACTGCAACATAACTAACACAATAAAAAGCTGCAGCAGTTTTGTCACAGTTTGACTGTATCTGCACTTAACTAGCAACATTAAAAGCTGTATTAAACTACAGGGTGCAACAGAAATGGATGGAAGGGACTTGAGCTCAGCAGAAGAAATATTACCAGCAAGAAATGCAATAACACACTTGGCTTGGATCTATCATAGAAAAGGACAACAGTCATACCACAACAGCAACCAGATGGCAGCTTTAATAGCTGTGAGGTACACCTTTCTAATATACAAAGGGCCAGTGAAGCTTCAAGTACCATTAAGCAATATGATCTTGTTGTTCTGATCATTAACCAGTTTACTGTGAGTTCCTGAAACAAATATCAAACTTCACCTCTCAAGCTTCACACTTGAGTTGACTTTCTAATATCCTTTTCTTGAATTACTCTGCTTTCATTATTCATTAAGATGATCATTATTTTATTTCATTTCTGTATCAAAAAGATTAAAACTACATGTTACTCCCACAATACATATTACAGTCCTCATTTGAATCCTCAAGGCACAGGCAATGATGGTATCACTGTTAGCACCCAGGCAATCCGTGATATCAATTATATATATATATGACAATGATATACAACAGAAAATTAAAATAAAATAAAATATGAACCATAGAGTAGTGCCTGAAAATTAACACAATAAAAGAAAACATTGCAGTAAGTGACCTAACTGGGAGCTGTGATGGTAGACTTGGTTGTGATACAAGGGAATTGATGATAAATGGTACCATCTCCCACAATTCCTGCAAGCAGTCTAAATATGAGGCTAATGCACATGGTTTCTTTCTTTGCATAAACACTAAAAGAGCTTATGAATAACCTGGATATTTTAACTGTAATTCCATGTGCATTATTTATGTGGCTAGATGTCTCAGCTGTGACAGTCTTTTATATTGGTAGGAAAAGACTATATGAACACTACTGTGCAATTTCTGCTGATGATAAAAACAATACACTTTACAAGAATACTTTAAAAAGTGACAGTTTTAAAAGGTTTTTGTTTTATGCACTTGATAATGGGAGAGTAGACAAAGGGGAGTGAAATTTGATTAATGAGTTAAACTACAGGGAGTACAGTTTGCAAATTAATTTGAATGCTTTTGTTTTCACAGTTCAGAAAGATTATGTAATTTTAAGGCTGTCTTACAAAAGATGCATATTAAACATATCTAACTTACTCAGTTTTTTTATTGGAATGAATGTTCATCACATGACTATAATCCTATCACATGACTATATGTTTTTAGTTTTATATTAAATGTTAATTATGTTTGTGTTTGCCAGTCTTAACCGGTCTTGATTAAACAGAAAAATATTTTTGTTTGGTTTAATAAAAGATACCAAGAGGTCATCTGTGATCCAGTTACTGTATATATATGGCAATGTTGCAATCATTCTTACAATATTATCACTCTTTCAGTGTGTTTTACTCATCAAGGAATACCAAAGACAATCTCATAATGCATAGTCTACCAAACAGTCAAGACAGTAATCAGGGCATAAGATGCATGCAAAGCTTAGTTATATTAAATCTCAATATTTTTTGAAACTCAGATTTCCTGCTTCTTATACAAGTATAAAGGTTTTATACTACAATTTTTAACTAATTCATAAACAGAAAGATATTTTATCCTGTTCAAATATGTAAAGGCACCAGGTAAGAATACCATATACCACGGTTTAAAGAAAAAACTATCAGTTTCAACAATTGGCTAAGCTTCTGATGTCATTCAAAGGGGATCCAGTGTCTGTCAGCTTGGGATGACATGCCCAACAAGCCACGCTGCTTCGCTAGAGACGGCTTGCACCTGTCACCCTTAGGCTTTCGAATACTGGCCAAGGCTCTTGCCACTCCCATAGTGCCTTTTTTAGGCAAGGCTCAAAAGACAAACCCACCACCATAAATAGCACAAGTAACAAAAAACTGAGGGTAATGCTACTCAATGCCAGAAGTCTAAACCTCAAAATGCATGCACTCGAGGCATTCCTCAGTATGGAGAAAATTGATATATGTACAGTAACAGAAACCTGGTTTAAGGCTCTAGAGAGCACCCCAGCACTACCAGGCTACAACTACTACCATACATTTCAGCCACAAAACTCGGACCGAAATACAAAAGGTGGGGGCGTATCCATATTCATCAAGGATACCCACACCTCCAGGTTAGTGGCACAGCACGATGCTTCAGAGATCATCCACGTGCAACTAACAATGGGCAGAACTGCAATTCAAATTGTAGCTTGCTACAGATCACCCACCATGTCCCAGGACCCCCATTCCACATTTCTGGAAACACTGGGAAACATATAGGTCCTACCAAACACCCTAATATTGGGTGATTTCAATTACCCAAATATTAACTGGGAGAACTACTCAACTAACTCCCTTCCCAACAATTCCTAGAATTTATAAACTCAAACACCCAGGATCAACTGGTCAACACCCCCACCAGAGGTGGCAACATATTGGACCTGGTCATCACCAACATGGGCGACTGGTGTTCCACACCGGAAGTCAACCCCTCGCTGGTTAGATCTGACTATAAACTAATCACTCTGGATATCCACATTCGGCCCCCACCCCTGGTCAAAGAAACCACCGTGAAAAACTTTTCAAAATCAAACTTCACATTACTTAAGACCGAGGTGGAAAGTTTAAAATCCCCCATGCTAAAGGATAACGCTGTCCAAGCTGCAAAATCCTTTACTGATGCACTCTACGGGCACCTAGAAGAATGCATGAATCATGCTATCCCAAGCAAAACCAAGACTCTCTCCTCCAAGAAAAGGAAACCAGTCTGGTGGACTCCTGCCATAAACAAGCTTTACAATAGGAGGAGGAAACTAGCACAGGAAAAAGTAAAATCCCAAGAGGGGAAGACATCCCTGATCAGTAACAGCAAGAAACTACAATCCCTCATAAACTCATCCAAGGCTAGCTTTGAAAGAAAAATTGTCAAGGACTCCACATAAGACAACCACAAGGCATTCTTTAGCTATGTCAAGAATCTAAGTGGCAATTCCCAGATCTGCTCAGAGTTAGTGCAGAATGGCACAAAATACACTCAACCAACCGATATTGCCAACATCCTGGCAGACAGGTTCAGTGCAAACTTCACCCCCCTCTTACCCCTAAAAGGGCCCATAACCATGCCAGAAGAATGTAGTGCCCCTAACATCACAGACACTCAGGTTAAAACAGCCCTCTCCAAAGCCAAAAACACAGTATCAATGGGACTAGATGGTGTCCCAGGCTGTGTCCTACATGAGCTCAAAGATGAACTAACCCCTCACCTAAACACACTGTTCAAACGAGCGGCGCACAGCAACGGTTATTCTGCTCCACAAAGGTGGAGCCACAACAGACACCGGGAACTATTGCCCTATAAGCCTGACTAGCTTGGTCTGCAAGGCTATGGAGCGCATCATCATGGATCTCATTAACAGAGACATTGGGAACCTCCTAACACTGGACCCTACCCAGTTCAGCTTTGTTAAGGGCAGTTCCTGCCTCCTAAACCTGGTGGACTTCTTTGAGACAGTTACCAAGGCTAGAGATGAGGGAAAGGTGGTCCACACAGCCTACCCAGACCTCACAAAGGCCTTCAACACCATTCTCCATTCTGGTATTATAGACAAGCTCACCAGCCTGAACATAAACCCCTATGTTATGAGATGGGTTGCCAGCTGACTCACGGACAGAACCCACATGGTAAGAGTTGCAGGAGCTAGTTCCGACTCTAAACTGGTTACAAGTGGCATTCCCCAGAGCTCAGACCTAGGACCCCTACTGTTCAGCATATACTTCTCAGAGGTACAGGTAAGCACAGGAGGACTATGGCTGACCAAGTTCACAGATGACTGCAAACTAGGGGCTATTATTGACTCTCTGGCTGACACAAACATCCCCCAAAAGGGTCTCACTGAAACAGATACCTGGTGTCAAAATCATGGCCTCAAGCTAAATGCCAAAAAGTGCACAGTCATTCCCTTTGGAAAAAAGAAAGTACCGACAAACTACCACATAGGTGGTAGCCCCCTAAATACGGAAGATGAAATAAGGGATCTGGGGACCCAAGTAGATAGTAATCTTCCCTTTGATAATCACATTGGGAAAGTGGTTAGAAAATCTTTCTATGTGGCCCACCTATTCACAAAAGGGTTTGCATCCAGATCAAAAGAGGTCATTGTGCTCCTCTATGCATCACTCATCAGACCCATCATACAGTGCAACGCCCCATTTGGGATGTACCTTACAAGTCACCTGCAACAGCTGGAAAGACCAGAGAAGTATCTCCTCACCAATAGGATCACTGGCCTCAAACAGATGCCCTATGCAGCTTGACTGAAGAAACTCCAGCTGTACTTGGTTGCATATCACCTACTCAAAGGTGATCTCTGCCTGACATACAAGTCCATGTCCAACCAAGAATTGATGGACATGCTCCACCTAAAGAAAACTATATCCCCTTGGGCCACACGATCTAGGGATCTAAACCTCACCACAACAATAACTGGGATGTGCTGGAGGGATAGATTCCTGTCCTAGAGACTTCCCATGCTCTGGAACAAGATTCCAATCTACATTAGGTAGAGCTCCTCACTAACACTCTTCAAGAGAAACCTTGACGAGTGGATGAGAAACAGAAGGTTTAACCCAGGGATCATTTCAGTGGCTCTGCTGGACAGAGGCACAGGGAACTAATCTAAGGGGGTGGCAAAAGCCAGCACATTCCGGCTAGGCTTATAAATGCCTTTGGGCAGATAGGTTCATAGGTAGGTACTAGGCTATCTGCAAAAAAATACACTTAGCAAGCTTCAATAAGGCAAACCAGGATAAAGTTTTCACATCAATTTATTTGGTACCTTGGCTTTTCGCCTTCAAAGAATATTCACATTAAGATTCACCCTTCCTTTATACCCCTAACAATTAAGTTAAACCAATTATAGTGAATGCAATTAAGCCTAGTTAACCTTATTAAAGGTAACACATTCATTTTTCTTTTTCCTTTATAACACTCCATAACACATTTTTCAAAATAAAATATTTATGTTTCTTATATTCAAACACCTTCTTTATATACAAAAATAATTATAAAGTAAGACTGCTGTCAATGTTAGATATGACTTATTTTTTGAGATGCAAACTTATTGGCCAGGTGTAATTTAGATTCTGCTCTCGGGAAGAGTAAAAAGGATCTGTCATATGTCCCTTTCCAACCACAATCTGGGTACATATCAAGAAGTTAGGATGGCCAAAACACTAGAAAATTACAGTGGAATATATACAAAAGCATGCAGCGTACATGAAACTACACACAGAAAGATACAGTGCATATCAGAAAATACCCAAGGACAAAACAAACGAACTGTGAATCCAAACATGAACACGAAGGAATGCCAAACTACTGCTGGACCAACTGAAAACTTCTTTTTAGTCATACAATGAATCAAGGTAAGTGCTTTCATCTTACTAAAGGAAGACTTCATCAGATGACAGAAAATTCAAAATTATCCATTTAAATACCCTAAATTGATGTCAATTTTTAAAGCAGCTTAACACAAATATATACTCCACCAGTAAAATTTAAAAACTTATCATTTATGAAACACTTATTAAAATCTAGAAAAAATAAAGATAATAACAAAAATATGTATAAATAACAGCAGACTTATAACAAAGCATGTTTTTTAGGACCTTATGTTTACATCTTAAAAGTGTCGCTGAAAGTGTGGACCACACACTTAATTTACCTATCCATTTTTTTCACCTTTAAGAAACAAGCAATGGAAGTATATTCATTCAAACCCAGCCAAGTATGTGCTCAAGTACAATTCCCAGTATAATTGTCTTTTTCCTATTAATAATAGAAATGGTCCCCCTCTAGTATTCTTGAAAAGCTTCTCCAAAAATAGTGAACTCAAATTCACGCCTAGGATTGTCTTGTTTATGTCTACACAAGGCATTAGTTGCCTTTTTCTTCCTAATTTCATGTACATGCTCGTAAATACATTCCCTTAATTTACACTCCATTTTGTTCAATACAAAATCCTGGGCATGACTGGCATAATGCCTCTGCTTTCACAATTAAATGTCCCTTGTATAGAATAATTCCATCCCTGTATTAAAATATGTTCTCCAGTTTTCATGTATTTGCAATAACTGCAATGTCCATATTTGTTCATCCTAAAATCCCTACTAACCTTATTCATTGAGCATCCTCCTCCATGACATTCCAGTTCTTATTAAGAATCCATCTTACCAACCCACTGTCAATATTATAGGGAGTAACAGAGTTCCAGAATTCCTGGCTCTTCAAATGTCTTCTCTTGCCGTTATATGCAAACACAGCTCCCATTTCACCCTTTTCCTTATTTAATATAGGAACAAAATGCCCATTCCCCTTTTAACAAATATTAATTTCTTGTATTAATTCACAGCATAGTTTCCAGATACCCCCTTTTATGAAACATGTCTTTTAATGTATGACCTTCCTCTTTTAAAATGTATATCCAATGTGCTCATTTGGGAAGCCCTTACAAACTGCCCTTTTACTATGTTTTTTTTTTTTTTTTTAGGATAGAGGATGTGCACTAGTGAACTGGATGAAGGCATTAGAGTAAGTTGGTATTCTATAAATTCTGGAGCTGTATCTTTAATTATGTATGTTCTTCTCTAATAATACGTCCAAATATGCAATCCTTTCTTCTCCTATATCACAGATAAATTTTAAAAACCTGGTACTACCATTAATGGACTCTAAAAAAATGGGGCTAGTTTTTCTTTACTACATAAAGATGTCATCCAGGTATCTTACGTAAAATATGCAGAAATCCTTGATTTGATTGTTTAAAAGACACATATTCTCCCATTGCACTATTACGATATTAGCAAACAAGGACCTGTAAGTGGATCCCATTTCCACCCCCTTCTTCTGTAAATAATATTGTCCTTCAAATATTATATAATTGTTCTTGAATATTATTTCTAGGAGTTCCTCGTGTACGTTTACTGGTGGAGTATTTATTTGTGTTAAGCTCCATTAAAAATTGAGTGCTAGTAGGGGACTTGTTGATTGTGTAACATCAATTTAAGGTATTTAAATGGTAATTTTTAAAATTTTCTATCATCTGATGAAGTCTTCCTTTAGTAAGACAAAAGTGCTTATCTTGATTCATTGTATGACTATTTTGTAATAAAAAGAAGTTTGCAGTTGGTCAAGCAGTGGTTTGGCATTCCTTCCTGTTTGTTTGGGTTCACATATCAAAAAACCACAGAGAAAAATACAATTCTGCAATGCAGCATTATATGCAGTCAGCCCAGTATGACATTTCTGTACCATTTAGATTAAGCAGTTAAAGTTTCAATGCAGCATACTATAAAAAAGAGGGGGAAAAAAATTCTATATGCATATTTTTTTTAACTTCCCCCAACGTCTTCAAAACCCTCTGCAGCTTCAAACTATTCTCTGTCTGGCTTCTGCACTTTCTATGAAGTCAACCTAAGTAGTACTCATTGGTTAGGATTACAAGAAGTGCAAAACCACGATGTGGCAAATATCTCTTTCATATAACCACTGCTGAAATAACACAGTATCTTAGTGGTTTGAGTTGTCATACATTCACTTAGCGGCTAACTCTCTCACTTTCAAGATAAAATGTCTACTGTTGCTACTCCTTAAATCTGTGCTTGCATTCTTGCCAGGAACACGAAGTATTACAAATGGAATGCTGGAAGCCAATTGTGAATAAAGCGAAGGATCATGTTCATCCAATCAGCATTCAGTACCTGTGATGAAAAACCTTAAATAAACTAGAGAAAGCCAACTTCACCATATGGGTTATGCACATCAGAAGGTGGGGAGCAATTCAAGGAAGTTTAAGGGTGTCCCTGTGATCATATGCAATAGGTGAAGCCAATAATAATGTTACATGACTTGCGAGGCGTTCAGGTTAGGGGTCAGAGAATGGCTGGGTGAAGTAAGAAAATCACAAATCTGCATTCAATTTTCAGAAAATCTGGGAAAATACTGGAGCCAGAGGAAGGAGCAATCCAGCCTTGTATGTTCTTAGAATTCTATAAAAACTGTCCTCCTCCATTCTGGAAAGTGGTAAGGACTTCAGTGTTAGTGGTGTCTCAAGAGTTTCATAACTTTAGATGTTGTCGCGTTCGATTCTCAGCTAGAGCATCTCCTGTGTGGAGGCATGCGTGAATGGGCGTGCCTTCATTGAAGGTTGTGCGTCAGGGCTGGTAACTCGGCACATAAAAATCCACTACCAGACATTAGCGGACCGGAGTTCTGCTGTGGCGACCCCTAACCGGGATAAGCCGAATGACACAACAAGGCTTCTGTGTAGGTTCTCCTGAGAAAGCCAAGAACTCTGTTTCATTGCATGAAGGAAAATATACTATGAACTCAAGTTGTACTCAACATTTGTATGCCAATATCAAAATATAGCGTGAAGGGGGAGGAGTAAGATTTAAGGGAAGGGCAGGAACTGAGCAATACATGTAATGTTGGAAGGAATGATAATTGTTAAAAATAGAGCATACACTGCATGAAAATGTCTCTATGGTTGATGTTTTATCAATATATGTGTACATATGTCATTGCTTAAAAATGGCTTAATAAGAATATCTAAAAAATGTAGTATGACACACAGTGCCCCTTACAGTGGAGAGTTTTAGAAGCTTATATTACTTATATACTGTTTTAACAATGATTTCGCAAAAAATTAGCAGAAAATTTAAGTACAAGGGATTTCTTCCATTAAGTCTATAAGGTGTCATATTTTCAGCTTCTAATGTCAGATATATTAAAACATCGCAGCACTCTGTAAGCAAAGCCCACTCATCACAGTGGCCTTACTAAGTACATAATAGTGGCTACCATAAGCTCATTATGACATTAAAAAAGTTCTGGGATTTCCTTTACTGATTATAGAGATAAGGACCCCTGATATGAGCTGTATTTTAGCCTTCACAGAGGTAGTACACTCCTGATCAGCCATTTACAGTACAGGTTGTTATAGGCAAGTGAAAACAATGGGGACCAGCAATCCCATGTCTGTATTTTGGAAAAATAAGAAGAAAGTCTGGAATGCAGACATCTCTTTGAACTCTAGATGCACACTGGTCTTCCAACTCAAGCCTCATGAGAGACATGTCTTAGATGTACCACAAACTGTGCATTACAGAAAAAGAGAAATTAATTTGACATCGGTGACGACTGCAAACAGTAAAAAAACATTCATTTAGAAAAGTCTGTGGAGAATGACCAGGGTACCACAACTTCAAAGATATTATGATGACCCCTAGCATCAGGCCACATGCCTCATATGCTCTGCAACCAGTGCTGTTAGTTTCCATACTAAGAACAGAACCCTCCAACCTAATGTTTAAAAGAACAACATTTGGTGAAAAGGGAGAAAAAGTACAGTTGTGTACCTGCCATAAATGTAGATGTTCAAGTGCATTCACTGTTGCAGTCATTACAATTGGGTTATCCTGCTGGCAGGCTACCTGCAGTCGGCCTGAGTTCCAAAGTCTGGGTCCGGCGTCGGTTGCTGTCACCTCCTCCCTGACGTCAGTGTGCCAGGGGTATAAAAGGTGCAGCCGATGCCATTTTCTTCAGTTTTTCTTGCCCCAGATGTCAGGTGCCCCTAAAACGGTAGGCTAAATAATGCCAATAAGCATGCATAACCAAATGAACAACTTTTCCTTCATCTACAAGCAAATACACCACATAGGTTGTATAGAATAGAGAAGTACAGATAAGTCCCAGCAAGGAAAAGGGGGATGGTGGGAGGGTAACCTGGACTGCAACAGTGAATACACTTGAACATCTACATTTATGGTAGGTACACAATTGTACTATGTTCATCGTGTTTCACTGTTGCAGTCATTACAATTGGGTTGAATCCCAAAGCTACGGTTGGGAGGCTGGTACTAAATAGGATTAGGAGAAGCTATCAGGCCCTGCAGAACTGCAGTGGCAAAGCCTGCCCTGGATTTAGAGTAGAGAGGTAAGTGATAGTGCTTTGTAAAAGTATGTGCTGAACTCCAAGTTGCAGCCTCTAAGATGTCTTTGGTTGGCACTCCTCTGAGGAAGGCTGCTGAAGTGGCTGCTGCTCTGGTTGAATGTGGCCTAATGCCCTTAGGCACTGATTTGTCTTGCTGTGAATAGCAGAAACGAATGCAGTGGCCTATCCACTTTGAAATAGTCTGCTTTGAGATAGGCTTGCCTTGTGATCCTGCAGCATATGCTACTAGAAGTTGTTCAGTCTTTCTGAAAGCTTTGGTTCTGTCCAAGTAGAAGCGTAGCTGCCTGTGAATGTCCAAAGAATGCAGAAGTCTCTCACCCTTATTCTGTGGGTTTGGGTAAAAGTTAGGCAAGTGAATTGTTTGGTTAAGGGCCGCACTGGACACTACCTTAGGCATTAATGTAGGGTTTGTCCTCAGAGAAACCCTGTCAGGATGGAAAATGATAAAAGGTTCCACAGCCATGAGTGCCTGTAACTCTGAGACTCGTCTAGTGGAGGTTATTGCTAGGAGCAGGGCTGTTTTCCACGATAAGAATTTAATATCAGCTGCAGAGGCTGGCTCAGACGGAGGCAGTGTGAGTTTTTCCAAGACATAGTTGAGGTCCCATGCAGGCATTGGTGCTCTCCTTGGGGGTCTTATGTTTTTGGCCCCTCTGAGGTACTGCCTTAGTAATGGATGAAAAAAAAATATGTGGTTCTGTATTGTAATGAGCTGAAATGGCAGAGGCATGAATTTTAATTGATGAAAAGGAAAGGCCTTTATCCAGCATCTCAGTTAAGTATTGCAAAATCTGAGGAATATTTGGAACAATTGTGTCAATACCTTGTGCCTGGTTCCAAGCACAGAATCTCTTCCATTTTTCTGCATGAGATTTTCTGGTGCTAGGCCTCCTGGCCTCCAAAATAACATCCATCACTGCTTTAGAGAGAGGTGTGTCTGGAATGGCTATGTTATCTGCCATGCTGCTAGGTTTAAGGTCCTGAGTTGGCTGTGCAGTATCAGACTGTCTTGTTGGGTCAGTAAGTGAGGAATTTGAGGTAATGCCCAAGCTGGACATTGAGACAAGCTCTTTAGGATTGGGTACCAGTGCTGGCGGGGCCAGTCTGGGGCAATCAGTATCATTTTTGGATTTTCTTGTCTGACCTTGAGGAGTACCTTGGGGAGGAGAGGCAGAGGAGGAAAGGCATATACTGTTAGGTTTTTCCAGCTGAAAGATAGAGCATCCACTTTCCATGCTTGCTTGTGATAAGTCCTTGTGCAGAATCTCTGTAGTTGGCAATTGTGAGGGGAGGCAAATAGGTCTAAGTCTGGGCATCCCCAGTTCCTTGTTATCATGCTGAAGACTTTTGGATCCAATTTCCACTCGTGGGGATCCATTAGGTTTCTGCTTAGTTCATCTGCCAGAGTATTTATCCTTCTTGGCAGGAATTGTGCTTGCAGATGTACTTGGTAAGTCAATGCTGTGTCCCACAAGTTCATGGCTAGTCTGCAGAGGGGGTAGGAACATGTGCCCCCTTGCTTGTTTATGTACCACATGACTGTAGTATTGTCCGTCTTTATCAGTAGTTGTCCTGGATAAAGTAGATCCTTGAAGGCTGTTGGGGCATTTTGAACTGCTAGCATCTCTTTTTGATTGATATGTAGATGCATTTGACTTGCAGACCATGTGCCCTGAATACATCTTCCTGCCATATGGGCACCCCAGGCATAATCTGATGCATCTGTTGTCAACGTCTGCCTGGCTGTGGGTAAGGTAAATGGCTGTCCCGTGTTGTGGTGACAGGTTTTTGCCCACCATTGAAACTCCTGCTGCAGGCAGGGAATGAGGGTAATTATTGTTTCTAGTCTGTGGCAATGTTGAGTCCAAACACTTTTAGATACCACTGAAGTTTCCTCATATGCAGTCTTGCATATGGAATTAGCAGAATGCAGGATGCCATGAAGCCCAAAGCCTGCAGAATTTTTCTTGCAGATAACTGGGTCTTGCCAACATTTTGAAATAAGGAGTCAGTTGTCTGTGTTTGTCTGGCGTGAGATAAGCCATCTGGGCAGTTGTATTTCAGCTTGGACCCAAGAATATTATCTCTTGAGAGGGTACAAGTTTTGATTTCTTTTTCTTTTCATTTACTGTGTAACCTAGGCCTGTTAGTAATCTCTCTACAAATGTCAGATGCTGTAGTAGAATGTCATTGTTCTCTGCTTGAATAAGGCAGTCGTCCAAGTAAGGATATATTTATATTCCTCTTTGTCTGCAAAAAGCAATTACTGGTGCCGGGAATTTTGTGAAAACCCTGGGCGCAGTAGATAAGCCAAAGGGCAATGCAAAGAATTGGTAGTGCACTGAGCCAGCTATAAATCTGAGGTATCTTCTGCATGATTGTCTGATTGGGACATGCAGGTATGCCTCTTTTACGTCTAAAGTCACAAGCCAAGCCTTCTTGCCCAGCATGGGCAGAAGCTGCTGCAGAGTTAACATTTTGAATTTTGGAATATCCACAAATGTGTTTAGGATAGACAGGTCCAGTATTGGTCTCCAGGCTTTGTCCTTTCTGGGCACTAAGAATAGCCTTGAGTAAAATCCTAGTCCCTGCTCTTGCTGTGGCACTTGCTGAATGGCTCTCATGTCCATGAGGGATGAGACTTGTTTTTGTGCCTCTGCCCATTGATTACGTGGCAGGTCTGGCATACCGTTTGGCCTTGGCAGGGTGTGAAAGTGGAACCTGTAGCCTTGTGATATGATATTTAAGACCTATTTGTCCTGGGTGATCATGTGCCAATTTTGTGCAAAAAGTGCTAGTTTTCCCCCCAAAGGAGCTGCCAGAAGATAAGTGCTTGGTGCTGGCAGAGGAAAGTCATTGAGACCATTTCCTGTATGGCTGTGATTTTTCTTCTCCACTTTTGGAGGTAGAAGCACCCCGTTGTGTAGGCCTGTATGAACCTTGGGGCTATTATCTGCTTCTGGGGCATCTGTATCTGCCTCTTTGTGGCCTGTCTGATACTGGAAAGGACCAATTTTTTGTAGGCCAGTTCCTGCTAAATCTGGGAGGCTGTACCTGTAAGAAATCCTTGATTGTTTGCATAGATTTAGCTTTGTCCTCCATTTTCTTCAACACCTCTTCTGCTTTAACACCAAACAAGGTATCATGTTGTAATGGAGCATCTAATGGTTTTGCTTTAACATCATCGGGCAGATTCTGTTCTTTTAACCAAGCACGTCTCCTAATGACAGAACCTGTAACAGCAGCCCTGCAGGAGGCCTCTAGAGAATCAAAACCATATTGCAAAGTATGCTTTCCCACTTGTTCAGCTGCATGCAATAAATCCTGCATTTCTTTGTTTTATGCACATTCTGAATTTGTCAACATTTTCTGTTTAAGCAGTGATATAAGATATTGCTGATATTTAAGCATATGAAACTGACAATTTAATGCTGTTACAGCCAAGGTAGCAGAAGTATAAATCTTTTTCCCCCATCTGTCCAGGGCCCTTGAATCCCTATCAGAGGGGATAGGGTTTTTTTGCAGTAGAAGCTTTGACCCTTTGGGGACACAGAGATAGTTGCAGGGTTTTTATAAAGAAATTTATCTGAATCAGGAACCCTGTAGTATCTGTCTGGTTTAACAGGAGCTGGTGGCAAAGAGTCAGGAGACAGTCTCTGAAAATACATCATCTACAATATCTAAAACAGGAGGAATAGCAAGGGGCCTGTGCTGAGGTAATAAAAGGAAGTCTCTGAGCCTTTTCTTGGATTCTGAGTAATCTTGGCTCTCCCAGTGGAAATGCTCCCTCATAGTATGCAGGATTTCCCCAAAAGAATAATCCTCAGGAGGAGAGGCTGAAGGGATAGATTCTTCAGCATCAGAATCCTCATAGGGAGGAAGAGAATATTCCTGTTCAGAAGAAGAATCAGAGGAAATGGAAACCTGATCTGAAGATGCATATTCTATCTCTTGCCTAGGCCTCTTATCAGGAGGGGGATGGGAACCCCTGATCAAATTAATTAGGTCTTCGGCTATTTTAAGTATCTGTTTTTTAGGCATTAAGGCCTGTCCAGGAGAATGCTGCACTTGTTTCTTTGTCTTTAGAGCTGCTTTAGTCTTTGCCTTTGAAGCTGAAGTTGGTTTTACATTTAACTGTGTAGGCCTGAAAACACCCTCAGAAGCCGATGCCTGCTCAGTGGCTCCGGACCCATCTGAGGGAATAGTTTTCGAGTGTCCAATACCTTGAGTTTCCAGCGGCCTAGTTGGCTCCACGTGGGAGTTGGAAGCGGCCTGTGGCTCTGAGGTAGCGGCGTCAGGGGTTGCGAAAGTGCCTCATTGAGAACCGGCGAACTGGCGACAGGCCTAGCAGAAGTCTCGTCGTCGGTTCTGGACCTCAGATGCCTGTCCTTTTCTTTTTCTTTGTGCTTTTTATAAACTCCGGTAGTCGGTTGTTCCGATGGCATTATATAACTGAATCTTCTGCCAAAATAATGAAATACAAAATCGTACCGACGCTTAATAGTGTGTTGGTTAAATCTAGCACAAAACCAACAACTAGCAATGTCGTGGTCAGGGCCTAGGCAAGGAATACAGTAAGAATGAAAATCCTTATGAGGTATTTACTTCCCACAAGAAATACAATTATTAACTTTTTCTGACATCGGTCTGGAGCAAGAAAAAAGTTTCCCCAACGGGGTACTTAGCTTTAATGAAGACTTCGGATCTGAAATTCGAATTTGAAAATCTCAGGAGTCAGCCGACCGGCACTTGCGAACTGCTTTGCTTCAGGCACCGCGCGGCAAGAAAGATTGAAGAAAATGGCGTTGGCTGTATCTTTTATACCCCTGGCACACTGACGTCAGGGAGGAGGCGACAGCAACCGACGCCGGACCTAGACTTTGGAACTTGGGCCAACTGCGGGTAGCCTGCCAGCAGGATAACCCAATTGTAATGACTGCAACGGTGAAACACGATGAACATCTGCATTCCAGTGGTTAAACTGTGTAGCTGTCAGCATGTTACGTCCGCAGCACAGTTTAACAGGTGCTGTGTCATTATGACAGCTTTGGAAAACTGAAGAAGCAGAGATTTCTGACAACAGTACACATTTATAGTCACTATGACAAGAGCCATGTGACTAACAATGTGCTTTCCTGTTAATTCTGTTTGCAACATTCTACATTAAAATAAAAAAAAAATAATACATACATACATATATATATATATATATATATATATATATACACACATATATATATATATATATATATATATTAATATACATACATGCATATATATATATATATATATTTATATATATATCTTTATATATATATATATATATATATATTTCCCCCCACAGGAGCAGGAGGTTATGAGGGGTGCAAACAGTCTATGTATTCATCTATCTACCCGTATGCATAATTTTACCTGTTTACCTGTCCACCTCTTAATCTCCACCTGTCCATCCATCTAGCTATCTATTTTCCTGAATTACTAAAACACCAGAAAGCCTGTGGGGTGGGGAAATTGCTGACATGGCTATTAAGCAAGCAGACAACTCAGTGTATGTCTAATCAAGTCAATTCACTTATGCAGGCTTCTGCATTTTCCATTACAATCCAACTGCTAAGTTCAGAAGCATATGTAGAACTAAATGGGCAGAGCTCTCATCTCTGCGAGCTAGTCAGATGATCAAAAGGGTTAGAGATATACATGAGACAGGTATATTACCACTCTGGTTAGAAGGCATCTAGACATGACAAAGGAGGCTCACTATACAGGAAAGGCTTCAAAGCAATTTTAGTTTCAAAATTCTAAACTGGCTTTGTAACTTGTCTGGCAGTTGTCTCGCCGGATTAAGAAGCTGTTAACAAGCTGTTTTCTGTGGTCCAGGGTTTGATCACCTCAGTCTGCAATGCCTAACTGTATGACTCTGAATAAGACTCTAAAAGGGGGGGGAGGTTGGCATAGTGGTTAAGGTGTTTACCTTACAGACACAAGGTGCAGGGCTTGATTCTCACTTGGGGTAATTGGCTAGGCTTAAAAATGGCCCACAAGGGCAGTTAGCCTAGTACTAAACTATGAACTATAAGTCACTTAATCATGCAGCGCTTCCAGACTGAATCTGAAAAAGTTCCTTGGAGATCAGTGCTTTACCCCACTATACAAACAGACTTAAAATAAAAATAAAATAAAACTGTGTGCACCATATCCAGACTAAGGGGTAGATACCTAGATGTGGTTAAGTTCTACATTTTTTAACTTCCTTGTATCAGAGTAAAGGTAATGCATTATAATAAGTATAAAAAAACGCTGTGACAAAGTTTTGTACTTTTATTATGTCACTGATTCAAAAGCTTTCTTCTAAATGAGAACTGGTAAAATGAATCAGTAATGGTACAGCTATAATTGAAAGAAATCTGCCAGTGCTGAGTCAGATTTTTTTCCCAAGAGAACAGCGGCATTGTAATTTAAATGTGATTGTTCTGTTAGGCTTATTAAAATCAAAGGAACCAGTCAGAGAAGAACAGAATGTACTTATAATGACATAGTAAGTGCATGCCTGAAGTAAAAGCCAAGGCAACTTTCTCTATAGGCATGGATAAAGTTTGCAAACACGCTGTCATAACAGAAGGAAAAAGCTAATGCCTCTGTTACTTATGACTGCTATACACCACACAAAGCAGTTATCAAACGCAAGAAAAAAACACCACAAAAACCAGGAGTAATTTGATATGGCTGAGGAAAGCATTATAAGTCATAGGTGCCTGCAACGACCTTGAATCAGAGTCAGCAAAATCCTGTTTTTGTCTTAAAAGCAACATTTGAGCTATAAAATACCATGCCAGGGCAAATGTATTTCCTTCCTTCTCTGTTCAGGTCAGTAAACATTGTCTTGAGAAGCTTTTGGCTTATCTAGAGGGCTTATTGATGCTTTCAGGTTACAGCTATGGAATGCTATAAATGATTGACTCTCGGGGTAATGCACACTCTATCTTTATCAATAACCTCACCACAGCAGTTTGTCACAATCCATCCAGTAACTTACCTTTACTTGCACTTTCGACATGAGCAAGCTCATCTGTGAATTTTAAGATGTCAGGGTACCTCTCTTCACATAACTCTGCCAGGAAATGCAGTAAAGTTGTTTTCTGGTCATTTGACTTTGAGTCCCGAAGCTAAATGGGCAGAAACAAACAAAAAATACAATGATTCATCATCAACTTACAAGATATTTTCTTTTGAAAATTATTTGCACATAAATCCTTAAAAAAAACAGTTAACGTTTACTTACTGTTTTCTAAAAATAGTAAGGATACTGATTCCAAAAGTTGTTAAACTATTTTCCTTTTCTTGTTTACAAAACATTTTACAATAAACAAAGTGTTCCATGGAATATGTTATAAAGTAGCAGCAGAGGATGAACAAATCTAAAGTAATGTCTTTCGACTTTTCCCAGTTAGGGGTCGCCACAGCGGAACTCTGGTCTGCTAATGATTGGCAGTGGATTTTTACGGTGCTGAGTTGCCAGCCCAACGCCCAACCTTCAATAAGGCACTTCCTTTCACATACACACCTACCTGCATGTCTTTAATCATCACTCAGCTGCGGGGAGGACATGCAGACTCAACACAGAAGGCGCTTCAGCTGAGAATCGAACGTGAGAACCTCTTGCTGTGAGGTGACAATGCTAACCGCTGCACCACCGTGGCCTACTGGAGGCTGAGCAAATCTAATCTTTCGATAAGCCCGACTATAAACGGTATCAGTTTATCTTTACTTGCTGTGCCTTTTTTAATCATTTACTCCCCTACAAGGGGAGAACCCTTAAGACCATAAAGTGCAAAAAGAACCTTTACCTTACCTTACCTGCATATTTTCACAAGAACCACTTTAACATTCAATGCAGTTCTTGACATTTTGTAAACTGTATCAAGCATGGCAAGGCACTGTTTTGGACTTTTGTAACACTACAAATCAGATGCTAGACTGCATTTCACAAACAGAAGGGCAGTTTAATCATGTTACCACTGGCACACCCGTACTTGGACTTCACATACTACCTAATGACAATGAAATGGAACTGCAATGACATACGACCGTCTTGCATAGTATTAACTGTAAACAGACACAAAATGTATTTTTTACATCACTTTAACTACAGAATTTGTGAACTGATTCATATTTATGTTTGTGGAAACAAAATTAGCATGAACAAGTTTTAAGTACTACCTCTAAAACTCGCCAGATTTTCACAGCATGTCTAGATTTTTACTCATATTTTTGTCTGTTCCTCGTAACATTTGTGATTTTCTGTTAAATCAATGCGATGATCTGAAGACTGAAGTCACTATATAATGGCATGCCTTTGCATTTTAGACTTCAAATCCTTCAGAAAATGCATGTTAATACAAACTCTTTTCTAGCAACTTTCTAAGTTTATAAGAGCAATATGTAAAATCTGTCCCTATTTTTGGGCCTTTGTCCACCCATTTTGTCAAGTTTTGTCCAGCTTTCTAGCAGTAAGAGGTTGAGAGGTATGCTGAATACCGATTTGCATGGGTGACCGTTTGCACGTGAAGGGAGAGGTTAGGGGTAAAGATGGAGAGAGATGGAATTATAATGCAGCATACAACATAGCGTCCCATGATGTAGAAAAATAACTCTGAAGATAACGGTCAGCCCGTCTCAAAAGCTGCACAAGTTTAATTTACCCTTTTTGCTTCAAATATTGTTCTAATCCAGATTAACACCCCCACCCTTACCCCCTCCTATTTAGACTCTTAACCCAACTATACTACCGCCACTACTAACCACAGTCAGAATTAGCTGGTTGTCTTTACATACTTTAAAATCTTGTCTGACAACTTTGTTACTAATATTATAAACAAGAAACTATCTTAACTTGCAACATTTACTATATATACTGTTGATAATCAATATCTTGTTATTGCATTAAAGCCAACAACCTGTAATGTTTACTATTGCTGCAACTTTGTATCTCTATTTATCATGTACATGATCTGGAGCTTTTCTCCTCGGGCATCCACTGAAAAAGGACCTGCGTCCAGTCGGAATTTCCTGGTAAACAAATGTAAATAAATAAATATATTCTGCTAGATAACATAAACAGCATTATTTTTCTTCTACTGCTTATCTTAATAGTCTATAGTATCACTTGTTTTTTTTTTGTAATGAGGTGAACTAGATTTCTACGGCTGTTTTCTCAGTGATGATCAAGCCACAACAAATAATATGGAAATTTATAAAGCACAGCATTAGGCAAGCCTTAACAAGAGCTTCCCTAAAGTAGCTCAAGATGAAATTGCTCGAGCGTCACTAGCATTAAAAAAGAGGAAAGGAATAACGCTAAGCATTACTTTCCACAGTAAAATCATTCCCAGCATGTCTTCTAAGTATGCAATGACAAACATTCATTTGTTTTGGAAGATTTTTACCTTCTTCAAGTTGGTGCAAAAGTGGTGTTGCTATACATAAGTTCTGGGGGTACAGGGAACCTGCCCCCCGTAAAAGAATGAAAATTACTTTCTTTAATTGTTCTCTGTTTCAAGCTTTTTTTTTTTTCATACTTTCAACTCATCGGCTTTCAAGATGTTGGTGTTTTCAACTCTTAACACGTAACTAGAAAAATAACATAATATTGCTAACAAAAATGATAGAAGAAATCTGCATCATTTTCCAAACTGTCTGTACTGCTCCTGTTGAATGAGTGTGTACATTGTTAATGCAGACAGACAAAAGTGTAACATCTTAAAAGTTGAAAGATTTCTTAATGAATGCGTCTACTCATTCTCTGATCATCCTCTAAATCCAATTCAGGGTAACAGGGAAGCTAAAGCCTATAACAGCACCCTCTGGGCATACGACAATGAAATTAATCCTGAACAGGGTGCCAACTCATTGATTATGGCCAGTCTGGAAGAATACCATTTCATTTACAGCATGTCTCAAGTGAGGCAATAAGAAGATGAAACATCCACTGTGGGGGGATCAACATGTAGAAACTGAAAGGACAACAAAACACTATACAGAAAGAGGTCAAGCTGAGAACCAAACTGCAAAACCAAGTTCTGTGAGGCAGCAATGTTATCCACAATGCCATACTGTGAAGTATATTTCTTGAAAAACGTATTCTTTTAAATGCATGTGTATGCCCTAAATGAAGCAAAAATGAACGTGAAAGTATATGCTCAACCTGTTTTCAGATGTATCACTATTAAACTTCATAAGTATAACTACTTTAGCTTGGGAGTGCAGTTCATTTAGCTTAGCTGTAGGAAAAGACTGTTGTTTTATGAAAAACTAACTTGCAAAACTCATTGCATAAATTACTCATTATATCTCATTTCCTCTCTGCTTTTAGTGGCTTGTATGAGTAAGCGCAAAATTATCATTTTGTGAAATCACTCCCCTTCAACTATTTAAATTTATTGGCCATCCTACTGTATTCCGTAGTAGCAGAATATAAAAGTGACCACCCCCTTTCAATCTATCTTGCTGTTTTAAAAATAGTGACTCTCCACTAAAACTTAACTTTTTAGACAGGTTAAACTTAAGTTACTTAGTTTCACATTTAACTCCTCTAGTGCACACTGTAGTGTTTAGGATAAACCATTTTTTTTCATCTTACCTTTAAGCATCCCTGTGACTAGCATTTGCTCTAAAACCTGCTGGAAAGCACTAGGGAGCCTTAAACTGATGCAAGCACTCAGCTCTCCTTGTTAATAAGGAGAAATTAATCAAAGGCACTAAACAGCCTATAATTGCAAAGTACCTTGCTAAGGTAAGGGAAAACAGCTCTTGTACTTTACAAGAAAAAGCACCAAACCAGGCATGTCCAAGGGTCAGCTTCCGGTGATTTCTCCTGTCCACCTGGTGGATCTGTACATACTGGGGCAATGGAGCAATTGCCTCATGTTCACAGACAACCCTCTCCTCCTATCACCCAACACTACAACCTGCGAGAGATGCATTTACATAGCCAAACTAGAAGCAAAGCTCTCTCCACCCATGAAGGTGCTAGACAGTCAAGAGGAGAAGGTTAACACCCGCACTACATCTCAAGCAACACATAGCCCTTTTAAACCCACACCACCAACACCTTCACATAGCAACATTAAACCCTCATATGCAGAGGCACTTAACAGTAACATGCCCAAGCAACAAGGACCTCCGAAGCTGAAATGCAAACAAACACCAATCACAACCAAAGTGTCACACAGCTCATACCACCAGTGTGCCACCCAACAACAGCCCCTAAGACAAGACAACGTATCCAATACTTTAGTCATAGGTGACTCTATAGTCAGTCACACTGATGTCCCAACTCACCAGGCTGAACAAGGAGAAAACTGCAGTCAGCTGCCTGTCGGGTGCCAGGATCTGCCACATAATGCATGCACTCAAGTCACTCCACAACAAGTACAAACATGACTCTGTCATTGTCCATGCTGGAGTGAATGACTTGAGACATACCTCCCCTAGACTACATGAAAAGAGACATGGAAGAGCTCTCAGATCATGTGGCCCATGCAGGTATGACCCAAGCCCTGGGTAGCATCCTGCCTTCACCCAGAATGATACCACAGTATAAGGACAAAATGACTGACTTCAACAATTGACTAAGCTTCTGGTGTCTTTCAAAGGGGATCCAGTATCTGTCTGCCTGAGGTGACATGATCGACAGACCACGATGCTTTGCCAGAGATGGTCTGCACCTGTCACCCCTGGAATTTAGGTCACTGGATAAGGCTCTTGCCACCCCTATATTGCCTTTTTTAAGCAAAGTTCAAAGGACAAAACCACCACATTAAAAGGTACAAGCATGCAAAATCTGAAGGTAATTCTGCTCAATGCTATAAGTCTAAACCTCAAATGCACTCTCTTGAAGCACTCCTAAAAATTGAGAACATCGATATCTGTGCAGTAACTGAGGCCTGGTTCAAGGCTCCAGAGAGCACCCTTGCAACACCAGGCTACAACTCTTACCACACTTTCCGGCAACCAAACCAGGACCCAAACACTAAAGGTGGAAGAGTGTCCATATTCACCAAGGATATTCAAACCACCAGGCTAGTTGCACAACACAATGCATCTGAAATTCTCCAGGTGCAACTTAACAATAGGTAAGACTGCAATCCAAACTGTAGCTTGGTACAGATCCCCCACCATCCCCCAAGATTCTCACTACACCTTTCCAAACATAATGGAAAATATTAAGATACAACCAAACACCCTAATGCTGGGTGACTTCAACTACCCTGACATTAACTAGGAAAACTACTCATGTACCAACACCTTTGCCCAATGGTTCTTGTAATTCATAAATTCCAATGCCCAGGATCAACTAATCCATAGTCCCACCAGGGCGCCAATATCCTAGACATGGTCATTACCAACATGGGAAATCGATGTTCCACACCTATGGTCACCCCCTCGTTGGTCAGGTCTGACCATAAGCTAATCACCCTTGACATCCACATCCCTCCCCCACCCCCCAGTAAGGAAACCTCCATAAAAAACTTCTCCAAAGCCAACTTCATGCTACTCAAGTCAGAAGTGACAAACATCATGACACCCATGCAGATGGGAATTGAAATTTGACTGCTGAATCCTACACTAAAGCACTGTATAAGCACATCGACTCATGCATGAATCGTGCCATCCCAAATAGAACCAAGATGCTCTCCTCCAAAAAATGGAAGCCAATCTGGTGGTCCCCTGTCATAAACAAACTTTACAACAAAAGGAAGAAACTGTTGCAGAAAAGAGGAAAATCCAAGGATGCAAAAAACTCCCTTACCAGCCTCAGTAAGAAGCTGAGATCCCTCATAAAATCCTCCAAAGCTAGTTATTAAAATAAAATTGCCAAAGATTCCAAAGACAACCACAAGGCATTCTATAGTTATGTCAAGAATCTAAATATCAATGCTCAGATCTGCTCTGAGCTACAGCAGAATGGCATTAAATATACTGATCCCAAGGATATTGCCAATATTCTGGCAAACTGATTCAGTGCCAACTTCAGCCCCCTCTCACCCCCTAAAGGGCCCATCTCAATACTGTAAGATTGCCAAATTCCAGTAATATTAGCCATACAGGTAAAAAACTCACTTTTCAAAGCTTAGAATACAGCATCCGTGGGACCAGATGACATCCCAGGCTGTGTACTACATGAACTACAAAATGAAGTGGCACCCCACCTAAGTGTCATGTTTAATCATAGCCTCACCTCAGGCTTCGTGCCCACTGAGTGGTGCACAGCTACAGTTATCCCACTCCAAAGGGGGGATCCACCTTGGATCCTGGGAACTACCGTCCCATCAGTCTGACAGGCTGATCTGCAAGGCCATGGAATGTATTATCATGGAACTTATAAAGAAAGACATTGGCGACCTTCAAACACTGGACCCCACCCAGTTTGGGTTTGTGAAGGGCCAATCTTGTCTCCTGAACCTGACTGACTTCTTCGAATCAGTCTTCAGAGCTGTGGACAAGGGTAAGGTGGTCCACACAACCTATCTGGACCTCGCCAAGACCTTTGACACCATCCCCCATGCTGGAATCATAGATAAACTTACTAAGCTGGGCATTAATTCCTGCGTCACTTGATGGGTTGCCAAATGGCTTACTAAAAGAACCTACACTGTAAAAGTAGCCGACTCCAAATCCAGCTCCAGACAAGTGGAGTACCTCAAGGTTCAGTCCTGGGACCTCTCTTGTTGGGCATCTACTTCTCTCTGATGTACAGGCCAACACTGAGGGTTCATAGGTCTGTACTAGGCTATCAGCCCTAGGGCCTATACAAGCCTAGCCATAACAATTCCCTGGCTATTTCTTCCCACACTATTTACTTCCCTGGACCCCTGTCTAGCAGGGCAACTGACGTGATCCCCAGGGTGAATTTCCTTTCTCCCATCCAATCATCAAGGTTCCTTTTGAAGAGGACCAAAGAAGCACTCTGCTTGACATGTATGGGCAATCTATTCCAGAGTCTGGGGAGTCTCTCGGTCAGGAACCTATCCCTCCAGCATGTTCTGTTTATTGTGATGACAAGGTTTAGATCCCTGAAGCGTGTGGCTCTGAGGGATTGGGATTTCTTTAAGTGTAGCATGTCCAACAGCTCGGTTTGACATGGCCTTGTATGTTAAGCAAAGATCGCCTCTGAGTAGACGATATGCGACAGAGTATAGCTGGAGTTTTTTAAGGTGGTCAGCATAGGGCATCTGCTTTACGCCTGTGATTCTTTTAGTGAAGTATTTCTGTGGCCTTTCCAATTGTTGCAGATGTCTTGAGAGGTACATACTTCAGAGCCATTACTTAATCCCCAAATGATGTGGATATTCTAACAAAGGGCCTTACAGAAACTGATGCTTGGTGCCAGAGCCAAGGGCTCAAGCTCAATGCCAAGAAATGTATAGTTATCCCCTTTGGGAAAAAACATGTGCTCATGAATTACCACATAGCTGGCAGTACACTAAACACAGAAAGTGTGATAAGAGACTTAGGGACACAGGTGGACAGTGGTCTCACCTTCAATAACCACATCACCGCAACAGTTAGGAAATCCTTCTAGGTGGCACACCTCATCACTAAGGGCTTTTCATCCAGAAAAAAGGAGGTCATTGTCCCACTGTACTCATCCCTCATTAGACCCATTATAGAATACAATGCCCCATTTGGTATGTACCTCTCAAGACATCTGCAACAACTGGAAAGGCTACAGAAATACCTCACTAAAAGAATCACAGGCCTAAAGCAGATATGCGGACCATCTAAAAAAATTCCAGCTATACTCTGTCACATATCGTCTATGCAGAGGCAATCTCTGCTTAACATACAAGGCCATGTCATACCCAGAGCTGTTGGACATGCTATACTTAAAGAAATCCCAATCCCTCAGAGCCACATACCCCAGGGATCTAAACCTTGTCATCACAATGAACAAAACATGCTGGAGGGATAGGTTCCTGACCCAGAGACTCCCCAGACTCTGGAATAGACTACCCATACATGTCAAACAGTGCCCCTCTTTGGCCCTCTTCAAAAGGAACCTTGATGATTGGATGGGAGATAGGAAATTCACCCCGGGGATCACATCAGTTGCCCTGCTATACAGGGGGGTCCAGGGAAGTAAATATTGTGGGAAGAAATAGCCAGGGAATTGTTATGGCTAGGCTTGTACAGGCCCTAGGTCCGATAGCCTAGTACCAGCCTATGAACCTACTACAACTGTGCTTAACAAGATCTGACCCTAGACCTTTAATGAAGTTACAAAAAGCAAACAACTAGATAATCTAGCTCAGCTAAAAATTAGCACTCTGCTACATAAATGATACTTCGCACTTTGCCAAACAGGCCATGTAATGGGGTTCTCTCTTTTTAGGTTCCTCCCTCTCACACTATGGGTGTCCCCAGTCCTGAAGTTAAGACATGACTGTGATCCAGAGACACAGGGTAGCCACAGTATATGGCTGATGATAATAGCAGTGAAGGGGATTGAAAGAGGGATAAAAAATAAGCAAACTCCTAGGGTAAGTTATTCTGTAGCCCAAGTCACTTGTATACTGACGTGCATATTTGCATAATATGTAGCAAACTCTATGCTTAAATTATGTAACCATTATAAAGTTCACTGGTGGCCACAATGAGCTGCAAGCAGTGGTCAAATAAGGCTCTAAGGTCAACAGAAACCAATTCTAAGACCTGGAAATTGACTGAAGATAAAGCAGAAGAGTTCAAGGAAATACTCAAGGCTCTAGCACCTCAGGAAGAAGAGGCAATAGGTGGAGTTGAAGAAGAGCAGAAGCATCTCAAAACAGCATGTGTGAGGACTATAGAACAGATATGGAGCCAACCCAGTATGGAAATAAGATACATAAGGAAAGTTGGTGGTGGAATGCAGAAGTGTAGGAAGTTAACAAAAGAAAGTACAAGTGCAGGGAAAATTGGGAGGTAGAAAAGCTGGACCAAGCTTAGAAGGAATACTGGTTGGCTAAAAAGGATACTAAAAGAGAAGTCAATTGTAACTGCTAAGAATAAACTATTACAAGCACTATACCAGCTACTGGAAAGAGACTTAGCAGGTGGTACAAAGAAACTATTTCAGGTTGCAAAGGAAAGAAAGAAAGATAGATGATAGTCATCAGACATCCTTCATAAAAAATACCAGCAATAACCTGATCATCAGTCCACAGGATACCAAAGACGGATGGAAGGAGTACTCCCAGCAGCATCTGAAAAAAATAAAAACCCACAGAAACTGTACTGCCCTAGACACAGCCTAGGATGAAAAAAGAAGGGCCCACCTTAAAAGTAGAAAGAACAGCACTAAAGAAAATTACGTCAGGGAAAAGCAAGATCAGATCAGGTCTCAGTAGATATGATTAAGATGTTGCACGATTTAGGGGCGAAGTTGCTCAGAGTATTTATAGCAGTATGGTGAGAAAGGCATATCCCAAAAGACTGGAGAACAAGCATTCTAGTACCAGTGTAGAAGATCAAAGAGGACATTCACAGCTGTAGGCAGTATAGAGGTATCAAATTCTCATCACACTGCAAATTCTGGAGAGGATGATTAATAATTGAATACTTAGAGTAGTAGACAGTAAGATGGGAGATGAGAAGGTTGGATTCATATCACGATGTGGCATGACCAACCCTTTGTTTGCAGTGAGATGGCATAGAAGGTGAGTGATATGTAGAGAAGTACTGACCTCTCACTGAAATAATCAACTTATTATTTTTAGAAGGTGTGGTGTAATGGATCTGCAACATTCTAATATTTACTTTTATTATTAGGTTCTCTGATCTGGTGTTAGCTTCCTCTAACAATGCATTCCAGGCACAGACTTTCAAAGAGAACAGATAAAGAAGTCAGAAGTTGGCAAAAAGCCAAGAAACTATATGTTTTCACATGAGCTCAGAAATGGAATTGTACAGGATACTGCATTCTACGGGTCTATATTAGAACACCAAACTTTCAAAATTTTGTGTGTTCTAATATCGAAGGCTATTAATTGAAAATTTAAAACAGCGAACATACAAAACAGCTATTTTTTTCCTAGGGAAAAAATTTGCTGTTCCAAAACACATACACACAACACAAGCACACCAAACAAACAGCAATCCACACACATACACCTAAACTCTTACATCTAACCCTACACTAAACTATACATACACCACTAACTATCCACTTACCTTAACCCAAACCCTAACCCTAAGGTCTGTCACTATCACACAGTCACCTCACCCGCACCCTAACCCTCACATCCACACAATCACACACTTACCTGACCAACTCCCTAACTCACCTACCCCGCCCTAACCCTCACGTCCACACAATCGCACACTTACCTGAACCCGACCCGTAACTTTCCACCACAGCGCTGAAAATACTGAAGCAACAGAAATGGATAACCAAATTCTTTCCCTAGGAAAAAAAATCGTTTTTCTGTTTCATTGATATTTTCAGCGTTCGCTGAAAACGGGTCAATATTAGAACACTCGAAATTTTGAAAGTTCAGTGTTCTAATATAGACCCCATTCTACTACCACAGGAGATGGTACTGCAGGGAACTACAGTCCACAGTGCCAATGCTGAAATTTCAAAGACTCAAGACCCTATAGTGGACAATGACAGAATCCTTTTCAATGAAAGCTTTTGGCTGTGAGCTATAATGGCAGAATGACCAACACAGACAGAAGTGATGCAATTATGCTTCATCAAACAATTCCAGGGACATCAGTGCCAACATCTAGGAAGTCAGAGCTCAATATATTTAAGACAGACGCATGCAAGTCAGGAACCCCGGTTCGTAATGTCTAAACCTGGCCTTACTGCAGCTCATTACTTAAAAAAAATATAGACTGCATTTTTATTTAAAAAAAATCTTGTTTCCACAACACAGATTTTCAATATCCACAGTATACATAAGCATCTTGCTCTGAAACAGTCTGCATTGCTAAAGTTCCTTAACAGCTATGCTGTATCATATTTACTTTTCCATCTCTTAATGACAGACCCTCTTGACTTTATGAAAACATAAATTAATGCAGCTTCAGTCAGTGTTATGAATCATTCACAAAGAAAGGGGCATCATTAAGCCCCCGGTTCATTGTTCTTTTCCAGTGTAAGATTATTAAAACTTACTCATTTGTACTATATGCAAACATAACCAGTTTCTGCAGCCATAGTTTCTGTTCAGATCATTCAGATGGCACACAGTCACAGGTAATGTTTTCCAAAAGAAACAAACTCAAACCAGTTTCCTTCATAAGGTTTTAGCCTTAACATATGCCATTTATAGAAATATATGAACAGTTAATGCAAGGTTTTTGCAGCCTGTGATAAATGATAAAGGCCCTTTCAACCTTTTGTCACTTTCAGCACAAGATTTGGACATGGATAGCTCCAATTAACATTGACTTAAATACAGTTATTCCATTTGAAATAATTATATTATGTATCATCACTAAGCCTGTGTGATACAATCTATGCATGCAAGCCTCTAGGCTGATATGGACGTGGCCACCTACATGGTCATATTTCTGTATTTTTTTTTTTACTTCACCTTTCTGCCTGTTTAGTATAAGCCTGACCCCTTGTATCCACAATATCAAGAAAGTCTGTTGCAGTTTTTTGTAGTAGACTTTGGAAAAAAAATAAACATGTATGAACATAAAAGTTAAAAAAACAAGTGAGAACCTAAAAATGGGACAACAGAAGAGTAATGGGTTGGTCTCATCATGACTATAAGATAGAGAATGATGACACTCTTACCAAGTGGCAACAGTTTGGCAGCAGGTTCTGTATAGGACATAAAGATGGTACAGGCAGAGGGCAGAATGGGAATGAAGAGGGGGGACCTAGAGAAGGTATAGGCAGAGGGCAGAATGGGAATGAAGAGGGGGGACCTAGAGATGGTATAGGCAGAGGGCAGAATGGGAATGAAGAGGGAGGACTTAGAGATGGTACAGGCAGAGGGCAGAATGGGAATGAAGATGGGGGACCTAGAGATGGTATAGGCAGAGGGCAGAATGGGAATGAAGAGGGGGGACCTAGAGATGGTATAGGCAGAGGGCAGAATGGGAATGAAGAGGGGGGACCTAGAGATGGTACAGGCAGAGCGCAGAATGGGAATGAAGAGGGGGGACCTAGAGATGGTATAGGCAGAGGGCAGAATGGGAATGAAGAGGGGGGACCTAGAGATGGTACAGGCAGAGCGCAGAATGGGAATGAAGAGGGGGAACCTAGAGATGGTATAGGCAGAGGACATAATGGGAATGAAGAGGGGGAACCTAGAGATGGTACAGGCAGAGGGCAGAATGGGAATGAAGAGGGGGAACCTAGAGATGGTACAGGCAGAGGGCAGAATGGGAATGAAGAGGGGGGACCTCAAGTTACTAAGCAGGATGGGAATGGAACAATTAAGGAGGAGAAAAAGAAGGACATGAGCACTGATGGCGAAAGAATATAAGCATGTAGTCTGGCACAGAGTAATGTTATAAGCATGTAGTCTGGCACAGAGTAATGTTATAAGCATGTAGTCTGGCACAGAGTAATGTTATAAGCATGTAGTGTGGCACAGAGTAAGGTTATAAGCATGTAGTCTGGCACAGAGTAATGTTATAAGCATGTAGTCTGGCACAGAGTAATGTTATAAGCATGTAGTCTGGCACAGAGTACTGTTATAAGCATGTATAAGCATGTAGTCTGACAAAAGGGGTTAAAGGGGGAACAAATGCTTCATTAGGAACACAACAGAAAGAATAAATGGATGGCCTCACTTCATGAAAAAGAACAAAGTCAGAAGGATAACACAGACAACATGAAGAAGCAGATGTACTGATGGAATGCTTCAGTCAAATCTTTGCAAAAGAAAACAGGCAGAGCGTCATGCTGGGAGGTGGGGAAAGTAGAATGGGAGGGTGGTGGGCAGAAATTAAAATAGAAACAAAGGAGGCTGAGTGAGAAATGACTTCCTTAAGGGAGGGTAAAGCATATGGACCAGACAGACTGACTCACAGGATCCTGAAGAATCTATCCAGTTTAATTCTTTGCCAGGCTTGCCCAATAGTTCCTTATGGAGGTTTTGAACAGACCAATGACCACTGCAGAAGTACCCAGGTACTAGAAATCTACTGTGGCAGCCTTGAATGGAAGGGGTATAGGAAGGAAACCCAGGGAGCTGAAAGTCTGTTAGCCCAAAGCAGTGTCACGGTTTACAATGCAGAGAACATGATGGGAAAGGTATTTTGCTTTCCTAAAGGACTTCAATCTCTAGAACAGTACAATAGCAGCCAACGGGCTTGCCATGGCCAGAGGACACTATCAAAGAACCTGATCCAATTTTATGTCTGGGTTACAAAAGAATTTGACAAAGGAAAACTGGCAGACATGGTCTGTCAGGAGTTCAATAAGGTATTTAAACTTGGTCCACCACGATAAGCTGCTAGGAAAACTGGAGAAACTGAGGGTAGGAATCAAGATTTAAGCAATTCGAATGCTGCAGGTTTACGTTCATACCAAAGGACTGTGGTGAGAAGAACCTGGTAAGAAATAAGGAAATGGAACACTGCTGTCTGTACAGTACTACAGTACGTTCACTTGAAACATATATAAAGCAACAGGGAACACAGCCCTTCTCCTCTCTGATGATACAGTTAGGGGGTAACAATGCAGAACAGACAGAAAGGTCTAAGGAAGGATTTGGGAAGGCTGACCAAGTGAGACAAAGGGGGGTAGCTGAGGTTCATTTCAGTCAAATGCAAACTAATGTATCTGTGCCACAGCAACTCTGGTGTCAGCTATCACTCAGGGTAGTGGATTTCTGCAGCTGAATGGTGCAACCAAAGGTATAAGTGACTGGCGGAAGGAGGCCAAAGGAAAGCCACCAGAATGGTGCATGGGATAGAATGGAAAGGATATGACCGAAGTGCACAGGACTACAGCAACTCTGGTGTCAGCTATCACTCAGGGTAGTGGATTTCTGCAGCTGAATGGTGCAACCACAGGTATAAGTGACTGGTGGAAAGAGGCCAAAGGAAGGCCACCAGAATGGTGCATGGGATAGAATGGAAAGGATATGACCTACGTGTACAAGACCTAAACCTTGTCTTAACTACAGATGAATAAAACACAACAGAACATGATATGTTTGTGTACTAGATCATGTCAGGAAGATGTAAAGAAGCCATCCTGAGCAGGGAGAGCAGTGGGAGCAGACTGAGGGGATCGGCTGCTCTTCTGAACCAGAAACAAACGTCTGAATGAAGATGGTTGTGGACAAATAGAACAGATTACCAGAATGAGAGGTAGCAGTGGGGGTATCCAAAAGGCTTTCAAGAAGGCATGGGACAGGTGAAGAAGAGGTGAGGGGGAAGACAGGAAAGGAGGTGAAGAAGAATGCTGAATCCACTGAAAAGGCAGATTAGACATGCTTACTGTTCTGTTCTACCATTAAGAAAAAGCAATATGATCCATATACATTTTTTATATAATGCTTTATTATTTGTGCATGCTGTCTTGAATTACTCTAATTTTTATTCGACATGATACTAAGAGTGATCATATTTACTTACTCAGCTGTGTTTGCAGAACTACCCCAATTTAGCATGGATAATTATTAGCTTTACTATCAAAAGATTGATGACTGCTTCATCAAAACAGGGAATGTCAAAACCACTTACTAAAAACCACAATACTCAAAAACCAGAACCTCAGAAATACTACGAATCACGAAACTCCCCATAAACAATAGCTAACATAGGCCTTGCAAGGAGGGACACTGGAAAGTCCGGGTTTTTATACCGTGGGCTTTGGTATGTTTCACTTTTGGTGCAATCGTCTCAGCATTCTATGTTTTGATTATGCACCCACTGACATTCTAATTGTAAAGCTAATTATTAATACATTGCTTTAGTAAACTATTTCAGTAAAATTAGCAGGGGTTTAAATAAATAAGGCACAAAAAGGTAAAGATTATTTCTAGTTGCATCGTGGGGGGAAAAGGGAACTCTTGTGGGAGGACATTTTGCAAGTAGGAACTACTGGTTTCAAACTGAGTTGTTAAGATTTAGAGTTTACATCCTTAGCTACTACTCTTTCACATCTTAATAGACAACATTTGCATGTTTTATAAAATGCTGGTTTGCTGTAGCTCTTAGAAGATGCTTCCTGTTTAGGGGTTTACTACTTGTAAATAATCTCGGGATAAACTTGCACAAAATAGAAAGTATCTGCAAAATGCTCATTTTAATTTTAAGAGCTTTAAGAACTTCCAATGTTAGCAAATGTTTCAGAGTTTTTATACTGACAAGCTTATCACAAATCTCATTCTATTACTACACAAACAAATCTGGAAACAGTTAACAAAATCGACTTTCATTTGCTTCCTTTGTAGTGGCCATTTCAGCCTCAGACATCAAATAAGAACCTTAGTAATCAGAGGCAAGAAAATTCATCTCACCACTTTTCAAAACTGAGACTTGAGAGTCTCCAGCCAGTAACACTCTCTGTATATTGTTTCTTCTTCTTGCTTAGGTGGTCATTACACCAAAGTCATAATCAAACTGCATTTTAAATTAAAACTGCATCTATCTGTAACATTCCAGAAAAAGTCAGGAGCCAGTAACAAAAACACTTTCAATTTCTGTTTGCCTGCCTATAAAAAGGGGATATCTAAACATCAAGTCTTGCATTTTGCAGGCTGTCTGTACTGCCACTTTGAATCATTCTTAACGCCCAAGGCATGGACTCACTTAATCAAACTCTGAAATCCCTGTGTGCTTTCAAACAGAAAGAATGTGGAGCATATGCAGCCCCAAGGTTTGCTTTATTGGCCGTAATAATGTTTTTCCTGCTGAATGAGCACCTAAACCATTACGGCAGCATGTAAACTACTTTTTAATTACTCCTCAGTTGCTTTTGCAGTTCAGACCATGTTGTGAATCACACTCCACTAAATGCTGTAGATGTGATTTGTCAAATGGACTGAAACTAGTAAAACTTCAGTTTGGAACCTACTGAGTTACTGCAGTGACAAGAAAGCTCAGTAACTGCCTAGCATGTTTTATTAAGCTTGGTGCCCCACTGAAACAATTGACAAAACTAAGATACTACAAAGGAAAACCAGTTACACATGAGTCATTGAAACTTCCTCCAGAAATGCTAGCCACACTAGAAGTGCTCTAGGGCAGCTAAATTCAGGGGTTAACATGTTACTTGTGGTGAAGTCACAGTTTTTCACTTACACTGACTAGTATTACAGCTTCTGGTTTGATAGTGCAGCACCCGGAAGTGACATACTTACTACAGTGTTTATAATTAGACTAGCCCCCCTGCCACCAAAAGTCTGCTCACATCCTCACAAACTCAGGCAGACAGGATTATATTATACTTCTGAAGTGCTAGTTGGAGATTTACTGGCCAGAGGGTATATGTATGCTGTTAATCCCGTTATCAGCGGTTAGCAAATGGAACTTAGGCTGTGAGAAGCAGTGTGCATTTGAGTGCGGTTAAGAAATATAGACAGACTTCACAGTATCACATTAGGATGCAAGTCTTGAAGTTGTACTAAATACTTTAAGACTTAAGAACAGCTGCTACTAGGAAGTATTTCTAGTGGTCACCAGTTTCACCTCTCCTTTCAGCTGTACAGAGATCAGAAATACACGGCAAGTTCAATGGAAAACCTGCTATTGACCCAAAAAATTATATAGCTATTATCTGCAGCAGAATCTTGGCATTCATTTTTAACTTATTTAATGTATTCCATCTTCAAGACAGAGCAACTTTAAATGAACGTCTTCTGTCAAAATACTTGTACAACAGCAACCAGAAGCTCTAACTAGACTCTCTCTGACTCCATGACTACTTTGCATAGAAGACACCTGATTCAATATCATAACATCATGTAACAGGGACTTGAAATAAAGAAACTTCCATAGATATTTGCACTACATGCAAAGGTAATGAATGAATTCAAGGGCGATATGAATGCTAATTTATAGGAAAGTACAGAAAGGCCACCATAAAGTGACAGAAGGAAAAAAAATCAGGGACTTGCAAGCACTAGATACAGTTGTGGATAAAGAAAACTAAACTATGAATCAGGTTTGATATGGAAATGAACACTTATAAGAGAAAGGCCTGACAATGTCAAACTGACAGAGCTATCAAAAGCACTCGCCTTGTTAAAAGTATTCTTACTATTTCTATATGCTATTGTAAGCAACATCGGTGTAAACTATTTTACTCACTTGACTAAATTGGAATCAGTTATCTACCTGTAGCCTAATTTTTTTCTCATTCCATAATGATCAGTTCATTTATTAGTTATGTAGAATAAGCTGCGACAGACTTAATTAGTGTCTTTAAAAACAAATATGAAATATTTTCTAAAAACAGAGTTCTATACAAGCAAAAACAAATATACTAGGGAAAAGTGTGTAGCAGCTATGCAACAAGAATGCAACAAAATGCAAAATATTTTATCAATAACCCTCGGGGGGAAGTCTTATTGATTGACACTATACAATAATTGATCATACACTCTGATAATGGATTGGACATGCTTATAAAGTAACTGTACACATTAAGATCTGTTATAGTGTCAGGTTAATGTAAATACTGTACATAGTTATTTAAGATGTTATGTATAAATACTATGGAATTCATTCAAATGTATTTGAAAAATAAAAAAAATTTGAGAGAAAAAAAATAGAAAATATCTGAAAGATCAAATGCAAACAGTACATGCAAGTTCAATCTCATTACAGACCAAAAAAAAGATTACTCACATTTCAGTAATTGTTTTAAAGGCAGTTGTTTAAATGGGGAACTAGCAGACACATGCAATGCTTTTCAGGTAAGTACCCGAAATGCTTCACAGAATAACACAAACTATTTTATGTTAGCGACTACAGACTGTAGCGCACAATATGAAACAAATATCCCACCTGCTACAAATTTAGTTTGGTGTCAGCTACATTACAGTTCCAGTTTTAGCAGCTGAAAAGGGCAAAATAATATAAAAGCTAAGATGGTGATAAAAATATGCATGTGCTTGTCGATTAATAAAGAAGATCATTGCTGTGTGTTGTAAACCAGTCTGAAAAATCAAAATCATTTCAGATTATAAAACTGAGAAGGGAAATGTATGTGAATGAGCATTCTCATTTTATTTTCCCATTCCTATTATAATACCATTCATCCTATGAATTGCTGGTTATGATCTCTCTCTCTCTCTCCCTAACTCTCTGGCATGCGATAGCATTCCCTTTTGTACGACCTCTGTACATTACTGTATCAATACTGACAACACTGTGAATGTACTGGTGTAACAGTACAGCAGCAAGGAGTACCACCACAAGGGGTTTCCTTTCAGCACCTATACAATATAAAGGACACAAAATGTATTTATCTTAATATATTTATTTACACTTTGCTAACCAGGTTAATCCCAATAGGCCATTAATCTTTTTTTCAGTGGAGACCAGAGGTTGTATTCATACTGACTAGGAGAAATTCAGCCTAAAGATTACCATATCAGTGCAGGACATTATTACTGAAGTTCCTTATTAGAACATGCTGACATAATCTTGATCTGCCTACTGAAGTGTATACTACTTTCACTCGAATTTGGAGTCTTTTATACTGGCACTAGTGAGTCTCAAACTCCCTAATGCCAATTAAACTTTTAACAATACAAAATATGCTCATTTTAATTATGTCCCTATCACTGTCCACCACCATTACTCATCAGTGTGCTACCTATCTCCTATTTAAACACGTGACACCAATACCAAAACACAGGGAGTGCCCAGATCTGTTATAGTATTGTGATAGCAGTTACACTTGTAGCATCTGGTGTTATCAGCCTGCAAAAAAAATCCCACAGATTATTAAATACTGTAAAAGTCCCAGTCCACTCTGTTGAAAGGTGACTTACTACTAACCAATTGATACTGAACCCTACGAAAACTAAACTTCTATTTCTCCCTGCTACTCTCCAACACCATAAAACTACCTTTTCTGTCTCATCCTTGAACAACATACCCATCTCTACTAAGCCTCACACAAAACTCCTTGGATTTCTATCGATGACCACCTTACATTTGATCTTCACATACAACGATGCATTAAAAACACTCACGCAAAACTCTGACTCCTATACAGACAAACAATTCCTCACCCATTCCTCCAGACTTTCCCTTGCCTAAGCCTTCCTTCTCCCCACATTACTCTATGGAGCCCCAATACTCACAAACCTCCAATATAATCTTCTGTCTAAATTGGAAATAACTTATAACAAAAATCGCAAGATTTACATCGAACCTACCTTACCACACCATCACTATGTAGCCTTAAAAACCTGGAGTGGTTAGAATTTCACCTCCAAATTCTGCTATCCCAGCTCCCCATAGCTCATTCAGTCTTACACGATCCATCCTTTTGCCCCTCTCTTGCCATACTCATCCAGCCATACACTCCCAACCGTGCACTTCATAGCTCTCAACAAAACCTACTACAAGTTTATATGCCTAACAAAAATGTTGGCAAACTACTCTATAGCTACTCCACCACAAAAGCCTGGAACAAACTTCCACCTCACATCAGAGCCACCATTAACTCCAGCTCCTTTAAAACTGCACTGAAAGTTACCTACCAGAAGGAATAGCTATGCCTCTCAATGACCCAACATAATCAAATATTCCTATCTTCCAAACATACCTTAACAGTCTCTTGCTATCTGCTGCTATCTCTGCCTGTCAATCTCCCTGTCAACAGTCATTCAAGGAAATCCCATCTACTATACTCTTTCACTTAAATCCTACCTACTGGGATTTTCTATACTCTTCCTACCTTAGACAATTTCTCTGCCTCTCCTTCACACTTTGGCCTCGCTCTTTAGCAATCTTCCTATCTCATACTGTTTGCATTTTGTTTCTCTTCTGACTTCATCTTCTTTCATACTGTTCCTGTTAAAAAAAAAAAAAAAAGAAAAGAAAAAAAAAATACTGATTTTGATTCACCCTTTGGAAAAATGTTTGTATACTTTATTTTAAAATGTTGTTCTCCTGTATCCATTTGAATTTTACGTAAATGTTTTGTGGATCTTTTGTATATCCATTTGAATTTTATGTAACTACTTTTGTAGAGCTTTTCTCCTCAAGTCTCTGCTGAAAAAGGGTAGCTAATCGGTCGGACTAACCTGGTAAACAAATGTCAAATAAAAATAAATAAAATAAATGAGATGTCTAGATTCTAGACTGCATAAGGCTATGACATCATGGCAATACACAACACAGAATTACCTGAATACTGTATGATTTACAGAGAGACAGTGATTCCACTGGGCAGCAGATGCACACCACTGACAGCCTTTTTCCATGTTCAGACTTTTCAGGTACCAGTATGCAGAACTACACTATGACATGCTGGTACATCATATAGGAATACCCACTCTGACAAAATGTATTTAGTAGGAATAATGATTCGATCCAAGTGAATGTCTAATCACAATTTATTGTACACAGTAGCACATGCATTGCCCTCTCTGTTCCGGAATTATAGAAGGGTAGAGTAATATACGTTTTGCTTGACAGCACACTGACTGCATAATTCAATACAATATGAATAGGAATATGATGCTCCCACTAAGCAGGAACCCCTCTACATCACTCAGAAAAGGCAGAGCAACAAACGCTGGTTACACTGAGGTGAAGGAATAGAAGTCAGTTACCCTCCTGTATTGCAGTGACTCGTCACTGTTGTACGGAAGATCCAGCAGAGCTAAATGAGTGCGATTCCTTTGGTGTTCTAATGTGTGGTTTTGTGTACATGCTATGCTCCGCCATGTGCTGTTGAAAGTACAGCTGTATAAGTAAAACTTACTATAACAGTAGATGTTCAAATGATCACTTCTGCATTTGCCTTAGCTGTATGGGTTATATCCTACAAAGGATATAATAGCCATCCAGCTTCCAAAGCTTCAGGGCACCTTCCACATGCCAAAACTGTCAGGCAATTTGAGCTGAGCTAACAAAAAGATAAGACCAGGAGAAAAGCCATTCAGAGCTTTCCAGCCACCTGACAGAGGGAGGCTGCACCCTAAAAGGAAATGCTAAGAACAATTAAAAAGAAATGTCCACAGCGTGACATCAAAAACACACCAAACAACATAGAGGATGGAGGGAGGGAGGGAGCAGCTAATGCAGCAGTAAACATTCAAACATCCACTGCTATTGCACGTTTTACTTAACACAGCTGGACAATGGTCATCACATTGATCTCTGCTGCAGTAGCCTTAGCTATATGGGTAGATTACCTTAGATAACTATATTTGGGAGATGGAAGGAGAAGAGTCCAGGAGTCCCTGGACAGTGGTCTTGGCAAAGCTTGATATGTACTGAAAGAATGAATCAAGCTTATTGTGCTTTGTAAAAGTATGCACCGAGGATCAAGTAGCAGCTTCTAGAATGCAACCCTTCCCAAAAAGCCATTGATGAAGCCAAGGCCCTAGTAGAGTTGCTCTTGACTCTGTCTGCCTGGAAAAGTTTTGTTATGGTGAGTATAACAAAAGGTAATAACCGTAGACAAACGTTTGGAAATAGTATGTTTTGACACACGTTGTCCCTTCATCTTATCCTCACAAGAAATGAACAAATGATCCAAAGGTCTGAAAGATTTATTTCTGTCAAGATAGCACCCAAGTTGTCTGCGGACATCCTAAGTATAGAGTATCTTTCTCCCTCATTTTAGGTTCAGGAAAGAAAATGGGCAGACGGATAGTTTGACTTAAACTCAGACACCACTTTATGCAAAAAGGAAGATTAGTTCTTAAAGAAACCCCATCCCTATGGAAAATGAGATAGGGTGAACTCACAATAAGAGCTTGCAACTCAGATAACCTTCTTGCAGAGTTCAAAGCAATCCGTATAACTCCTTCCATATTAAGAACCTCAAGTCAATCAGATTAGCTGGTTCCAATGGAGCAAGTGTTACCTTCTCTAACACAAAATTAAGATCCCACCAGTTATCTTTGAGGTTTCTTATATGGAAAAGCCTTTCAAGAACATTTTGACAGGAGACTTCACTGAAAGATGATTACCCATGGGCAGACATGCTGAAAAGGCCAATAAATTACCTTTCTTACAGGAATAAGAAAATCTATAACATAGTAACTCACACATACTGTAGAACCAGAGAGCAACTAGCAGCGATGGGTGCTGGCAATGTGGTCAGATCAAGTCTTGGAAGAGCCCCTTGATCCAGTTTCCATTCAAGAGGGTTTTCCCTGGTCCTGCTCAGCTTGTCTGCCACACAGTTTTTTCTTTGATGGAATGTAGGATGCCTATAGAGTGAGATTATGCTACGAAGCTACACCCCAAGCTAACATATAGTCTGCAAAGGGGGTACAATCTGGTTCCTCCTTGTTTGTTGATGTACCACGTGACTGTGTTACTGTCTGTAACAACATGAAGATGTCCCAGAGATGAAAGATGGTTTGGACAGCTGAGTGTTTTGATCAGGACAAGCATCTCCTTGATACTTATGTGCTTGCTCTGTTGCTGGTGTCCCACACCCCCTGAACCTTTAACACTCCTGAAAATGCTCCCCAAGCAAAGTCTGAGGCATCTGTGATGATGGACTGCTTTGGAGCAGGAAGGGAGAAGGGAAGACCTGGATTTAAGGATATCTGTAGTCTCCACCAAAAGACTTCTCTTCTGACAAACCCCAGCACCGGGATTTGAAAAGATAAAGGGTGTTGATGCCAAAACCAAAGATTTTATAGACAACTGTATCTTTCTCATGTGCAGTCTTGCCAGGTCATCACGAGAATCATAGATACCATGAGACCCAAAATCCTGAGGTATTCCCTTAAAGTGACTAAATTCTGAGTGGAAAACTTTAGATATAGATCTAAATAAAGGTCTATTTTATCCTGTGGAAGAAAAGCTGTTTGAACTTTAGTGTATGGTTGACATCAGAGGAACACAAACCTGTGTGAGGAAGTCAAGAAATACTTTTGACTGTTCTCTTGGAATCCCAGCTTGTGTAAGAGATCGCTCACCCAAGACAGAAATTTCTGACACTTTGAAAAAGACTCTGCAAATATCAGCAAGTCATCTAAATATGGAAAAAAGTGGATATATTATAGGTTCATAGGTAGGTACTAGGCTATCTGCCCGAGGGCATTTATAAGCCTAGCCAGAGTGTGTCAGCTTTTGCTGCTCCATTGATTAATTAACTGATCCTCTGTCAAGCAGAGTTAAACTCCTGGCGTTGAGTAGCATAACCCTCAGTTTTTTGTTAATTGTGCTGTTTACGGAGGTGGGTTTGACTTTTGTGCCTTGCCTAAAAAAGGCACTATGGGGGCAGCAAGAGCTTTGGCCAGTATTTGAAAGCCTAGGGGTGACAGGTGCAAGCTGTCTCTTGCAAAGCAACGCGACTTGTCGAGCATGTCGTCCCAGGCTGACAGACACTGGATCTCTTTTGAATGACACCAGAAGCTTAGCCAATTGTTGAAATTGATCCATTTTTTTCTTTATACTGAGGTATCATTCTTGGTGAGGGCAGGATGCTACTCAGGGTCAGGGTCATACCAGCCTGGGCTACATGATCAGAGAGGTCTTCCATGTCTCTTTTCATGTAGTCCAGGGAGGTATGTCTTAGGTCATTCACACCAACATGAACAATGACAGTCATATTTGTACTTATTCTGGAGTGACCTGAGTACTTGTGTTATGTGGCGGATTCTGGCTCCCGACAGGCAGCTAACAGTAACTTTCTGCTTGTCCAGTCTAGTGAGTGGGACATCAGTGTGCCTGACTATAGAGTCACATATTACTAGTGTGTTAGGTATGTTATTTTGCCTTAAGGGCTGTGATTGTGTGGCACACTGATTTTGTGTTTTATGTGTTATCTGGTTTGTGACGGGAAGTGCAGGTTGTTTGGGTGTCTGCTTTGGAGGTCTCTGATGCTTTTGCAGGTTTTTATTTAGAGCCTCCAAGTATGACTTTGTGTATTTATGTGTATTTTTGCCAGTGCTGTTTTAGTAGGTCTGTGTGCGGCTGGAGGTGTGGTGCAAGTGTTAATCTTCTCCTCTTGACTGTCTGTTCCAGTCTTGGGTGGAGGCAGCTTTGCTTTCAGTTTGGCTGTATAATTGCATCTCTTGCATATGTTAGTGTTTTCTGATAGGAGGAGAGAATTGTCTGTGTACATGAGGCAGTTGTAACATTGCTGGACTGGATTGGACCTGATGTTGCCCTTTGGTCATGCCTGAATAGCAGGGTGAGCTGCTTAGTCGCTTGGTTGGTGAGGGGTGAATAAAGAGCCTTGCTATGCTGGGCAATCAGTGTCAGGGTATATTAGTTGCTTGCTATTAGGTCTGAGCAAGTGCTGGGCTGTAAAGATGCTTTTTGAGTGCTTAGGTTGAGAGTTAGACTAGTTTCAAGGGAAAAACTGAAGCAGAGGCTTAGTGGAGCCAGGAATAATTTAACCATAGCTAACCGGCACTGCCCGGTGTGCAAAACCGTGCAAACACGGTTTTTATAGTAGGGAAATGAAAGAGAGAAATTAGCCCAAAATGGCCAATATACTACTAACGTCTGGGCTGGAAGCACTCCTCCAGGGACAGATAGGTTGCTCAAAGCTCCCCTCTCTCACAGGTGAGCAGAGAAACTTCCTTCTATCCAAGTAAGGTATGGGCAACTCAGAAACTCGTATCACAGCCCTGAATTCAGCACTAGCCTGAAAACTGACTATACTAGCTGAGAAAGGCGGGAAACAAGGAATTTTTTTGTTTTTGTTTTGTTTTTTTTTTGAAAAGATGAGGCAAAAACAGTAAAAAATATACTTAAAACAGCTTTAAACAACTACAAAACAATCAGAAAAGGTTATCACACTTTAGTGTGCAGCCTACAACAGTTAAACAAATTATTTAAACAAAAACAACTTTTTAAAAGTGCAGGCAATCAAATAAGTACAATATGTGAAAAAAACAAGCTTTTAAATCACAATAAATGCTGGAAAATCTGTGTTTAGATGGAAAACTGATATTTAATCACTCCAAAGTCTCTCTTCTAAGCTAGAAGGCTTGTATCAGTTTAAGGCTTTCTAGTGCTACCCAGTAGGTTAGTTACAGGAAAGACGATAAACAAGCGCAGATGTGGTCTTTTAAACCAGAAAGTTGAAAGAGACGGACAAACTGACCAAATGGTCAATAAACTACGATTTCTGGGCCAAGAACTTCTCCTCTCGTGGTAGACAGGCTACCTAGTGCTTACCACTCCCCCTGATAAGCTAGACGGCTTCCCTCCAACACAGAAAGGCTTGGGGGGCTCAGAAACTTACTAACAATCCTGGATACAGCAACTCTGTAACCGGACTAGGCTAGCTATAGGAAAGGTGGGAAACAGGCACAAATGCGGCTTTCAAACCAGAAAGTTGAAAGAGATTGAAAAAAACTGCTCTAACAGCCAATAGCTACAATTTCTTGGCCAGGGACCACTCCTCTTGTGGTAGATAGGCTACATGATGCTTACTACTCCCACTGATAAGCTAGAAGGGCTTCCCTCCAACACGGAAAGGCTTGGGGGGCTCAGAAGCTTACAAACAGTCCTGGATACAGCAAATCTGTACCTGGACTAGACTAGTTATGGGAAAAGCAGGGACAAAATGCAAAACGGGCTTTTAACCAGAAAGTAGAAATAGATGGCCTGCAATGAGCTATAACTAGACACTTTGTGAACATGCTTTGTGCACTGGATAGTCCAAAGGGTAAGGCAGAAAACAAATAGTGTGATCAAGGCACACAAAACTTTAAGAAGCATCTGAAGTATTTTAGAACAGGAATGTGATAAGCATATTTTAAGTCTAGTATTACCAGGAAGCTTGAGAGAGGGAGAAGAGGTAAAAGGTTGAAGGTTGTGAAGTGACCTCATTTTGAATTTGTGCACTAACACAAACAGGATTAGGAAAGAAAGTACAGTTTTGTACCTACCATAAATGTAGATGTTCGAGGATCCCATTGCTGCAGTCCTAACTATTGGGGTATAGTCCGCATCCAGTCGGCCCGAATACCAGAGTATAAGGCTGACGTCGGTCAGGGCGCATTAGACTGACGTCAGCACGTCAGGGTACTAATGCGCATGACCGACGTCATATCCTCAGTCTTTTCTTGCCCCAGATGTCAGAAGATCCTAAAAAGACAAGGCCCAAAATACCTGCACCAAAAATATGTACAATATATACAAGAATATATACAAAAAATATAAGCATGTAACCTCACCTACACAACCACCCCTAAACACAGAGGGAAGGAGGGAGGGTAAATTGGACTGCAGCAATGGGATCCTCGAACATCTACATTTATGGTAGGTACAAAACTGTACTATGTTCTTCGTTCCCCATTGCTGCAGTCCTAACTATTGGGTAGAATCCCAAAGCAGAGGTAAGGGAGGCTGGCAAATCATAAAGAAGCAGGAGCTGACAACATGCCTTGCAAAACAGCTGTGGCAAAACCAGCCCTAGACTTAGAGTAGATAGGAAGGTGATAATGCTTAGAGAAAGTATGCACTGAACTCCAAGTAGCTGCTTCCAAAATATCCTTAGTTGCCACCCCTTAGAAATGCTGTTGAAGTGGCAGTAGCCCTAGTGGAATGAGGCCTAATCCCAGCTGGAATCTCCTTGCCATGATGGGAATAACAAAATGCAATGCAAAAGCCAATCCACCTAGAAATAGTTTGTTTTGACAAAGGCTTGCCCTGTGAACTCAAAGCAAAAGAAACAAACAACTGCTGAGACTGCCTAAAATCCTTAGTCCTGCTTAAATAATAACGCAATTGCCTGTGTACATCTAAAGTGTGCAAAATCTTTTCCCCTTTATTTTGGGGGTCTGCATAAAAAGTAGGCAAATGAATAGTTTGGTTTAAAGCCACACTAGAAACCACCTTAGGCATAAAGGAAGGATTAGTACGTAATGATACCCTATCCTTATGGAAAATCAAAAATGGCTCTACTGCCATAAGGGCCTGCAACTCAGACACCCTTCTTGCAGAAGTAATAGCCAACAAAAAAGCAGTCTTCCATGACAAGTATTTCAATTCAGCAGTAGCCGCAGGCTCAAAAGGTTGTAGAGTAAGTTTTTCCAACACAAAATTGAGATCCCAAGCAGGAGTAGGAGCTCTACGTGGGGGTCTTATATTCTTTGCCCCTCTAAGAAACTGCTTGAACAAAGGATGCGAAAACAATGGTGGGTCACAATCATAGTGAGCTGAAATTGCTGCAGCATGAATGTTAATGGAAGAGAAGGACAAACCTTTGTCCAATAACTCAGTAAGGTATTGAAGAGCCACACTCAAATTAGGCTCAGAAACCTGCAAATTCTTTGCTGTACTCCAAAATAAAAATCTCTTCCATTTTTCTGCGTACACTTTCCTTGTACTAGGTCTTCTAGCTTCCATAATCACATTTAAAACTTGTTGAGGAAGTTGAGACCTGCTGTGTTTCAACACAGAAGATGCCAGGCTGTTAGAGGAAGAGAGTGAAGCTTGACATTGAGCAGATGACCATCCTTCTGAGATAACAGATGAGGAATCAGAGGTAAAGGCCATGGAGGCTTCCTTACCAGACTCCGTAGTAGTGGGTACCAGTGTTGCCGAGGCCAATCTGGAGCTATCAAAATCATCCTTGGCCTGTCTTGCCTGACCTTTAATAGTACCTTTGGAAGAAGAGGCAGAGGAGGAAAGGCATACACATGAAGGTTTTTCCAACTGAAAGACAGAGCATCCACTTTCCAAGCTGTGTGATGAAACCCCTTTGTGCAATACTGTGGCAGCTGGTGGTTTAGTGGAGAAGCGAACAGATCTATGTCTGGAGTTCCCCATGACACTGTCAACTTTTGAAATACATGAAGATCCAGTTTCCACTCGTGGGGATCCATGATTTGTCTGCTTAACACATCTGCTAAGGAGTTCTGTGCTCGGCAGAAACCTTGCCTGAAGAGTTAGTTGCAAGCTTAGCGCAGTCTCCCATAAAATCATTGCTTGCCTGCATAAAGGATAAGAATGTGTTCCCCCTTGCTTGTTGATGTACCACATGACAGTTGTGTTGTCTGTTAGAATCAACACCTGCCCTGGAAGAAGTAACTCCTTGAAAGCCATTAATGCAAACTGGACTGCTAACATCTCCTTCATGTTGATATGTAGATGCTGTAGTCTGGCAGGCCACTTGTCTTGTATCCACTTTCCATTTAGATGAGCTCCCCAAGCAATGTCCGAGGCATCTGTCGTTAAAATCTGACTCGCCTCTGGCCGGGTCACAGAGAGTCCCTTGTTTAGGTGACATTCCTGAGCCCACCACAAAAATTCTTTTTGAAGGCAAGGTATTATTTGAATGACAGTGTCCAAATCCTGGCAGTGCTGTGTCCATACATTTTTGAGATACCATTGTAGCTTCCTCATATGCAGTTTGGCATTGGGAAGCACCAGAATACAAGATGCCATGAACCCTAATGCTTGAAGGACTGTCCTTGCAGTCAGCACGGACTGATGAGATAGTTGATGGAAGTAAAGTGATAGACTCTTTTGTTTGTCCGGGGTTAAAAAGGCCATCTGGGCTGCTGTATTCAGTCTCACACCCAGAAAGCACATGTCTTGAGAGGGTACTAGACTGGACTTTATTTCGTTCACAGAATACCCTAGGCATCTTAGCACTGCTATGACATGTTCCAGATGCTGTAGAAGGTCTTCCTTTTCTTGAGCCAGAATCAGGCAGTCGTCCAAGTAAGGATAGATTTGAATTCCTTGAAGCCTGAAGTAAGCTATCACTGTAGCCAGAACCTTTGTGAATACTCTGGGCGCAGTAGATAAGCCAAAGGGCAATGCAGAGAACTGATAATGAGAATTTCCAGCTCGAAACCGCAGATACTTCCTGCAACTTAGCCTTATAGGCACATGAAGGTAAGCTTCCTTGAGATCTAAAGTTACCATCCAGTGATCTTTGCCCAGCAGAGGTAAAAGCTGTTGTAACGTCAACATCTTGAACTTGGGAATGTCCAGAAAAGTGTTGAGGAGAGATAAATCCAAGATTGGTCTCCACGTGTTCCCCTTCTTTGGTACTAGGAACAGGCGAGAATAAAATCCTAGGCCCCTTTCTGATACAGGGACTGGCTGAATGGCCCCTATCTGGAGTAACTGAGAAACTTGCTTGTGAGCCTCTTTTCTTTGTGGAGGAGGAACGTCTGGCATGCCTTTGAAAGGGGGCATTGTATGGAAATAAAATCTGTAACCGTGGTGAATGATATCCAACACCCATTTGTCTTGAGTAATTAAATCCCAATTTTCTTTGAAAAGAGACAGTCTTCCTCCCAAAGGAGCTGCCAGGCGGAATCTACTGGCAGCTGAAAAGACAGGTCATTGGGTCTGTTTACGAAAGGACTGACCCCTGCCCTCACCAGAAGTCTGAGCAGGTGAACTCCCTGTTCTAGGCCTAAAAGAACCTTGAGCCCTGCCCCTACCACGTCTAGACCTACCCCTAGACTGGGAATCATAAGCAGGATATGTCCACCCCTTAGCAGGCCAATTTCTACTAAACTTGGTGGCTGCACCTGCAAAAATCTTTAACAGTTTGCATAGACTTAGCTTTGTCCTCCATTTTCTTTAAAACTGCTTCCACAGGCGATCCAAACAACACATCAGACTGTAAAGGAGCATCCAAAATCCTTGTCTTAACATGCTCAGCTAAATTTTGATCCTTCAACCAGGCATGCCTGCGAAGAACAGAACTAGTAGCAGCCACCCTCGAGGAGGCCTGTACAGCATCAAAACCACATTGCAAAGAATGCTTACCCACTTGTTCAGACACATGAACCAAATCCAGCAACTCTTTACACTCAATACCTTCCGCCAAAGCATCCACCTTAGATTTCAATTGTGAAAGGAGATAATTCTGATATTTTAGCATGTGAAACTGACAATTCAATGCTCTCATGGCTAGAGTGGAAGAAGTATACACTTTCTTTCCCCACCTATCCAAAGCCCTTGCCTCTTTATCAGTGGGAACAGGATTTTTAACCACAGAAGCTTTAACACCTTTAGGCCCTTGAGAAATAGTTTCTGGGTCCGCCCTAGGACTCTTAAACAAATACTTATGAGCTTCAGGCACCCTATAATACCTATCAGGCTTAACAGGAGCAGGAGGCAAAGAGTCAGGGTTCAGGGAAGCCTCTGCAAAAACATCTTCCACCACATTCAACACAGGAGGAATAGCTAAGGGCCTATGCTGGGGTAAAAACAAGAATTCCCTAAGCCTTTTCCTGGAATCAGAGTAATCCTGGCCTTCCCATTTAAAGTGCTCCCTCATGGAATGCAGAGTCTCTGAAAATGAGAAATCCTCAGGAGGAGAAGCTGTAGGAGTGGAATCATCCACATCAGAATCAGAATAAGTAGGATACTCCTGCAAGTCTTCCAGAAGACTCTGAAGCCTCTGAACACTGTTCAAAATTATCAAACTCCGGTTCCACCCTAGGCCTCTTATCAGGCGGGGGCAAAGAACCTCTAATCATAGTAATCAAATCTTCTGCCATTTTAAGCATATGTTTCTTAGGTACAGAACCCGAAATGCTAGGAGAAGCCCCCACTGAAGCTGAACTAGGCCTACCTCTCAAAGAAGTTTTGGCAACAGAAGGAGAGGCTCTAACTACCTTGGGAAGAGAGGGAAGAACAGTCACCTGAGAAGCCCCCTCAGCCTGGCCTACCTCCTGAGAAGGCACATCCTGTAACAGTAAAGTTTCTGCCTGGGACTCCATGGAAACTCCTGGCAAAACCTCTGGCTCCACTGAGCCTTCTAAAGAACCGACGTCCGGGACTGCCGGTTCATCAACCCTAGGCTTCGCTGTTTTGTCCTTGCGCTTCTTGGGCGTAGCGGGCCGGAGCATCCGACGGCATTTTATAATTGCAACGCTTCCCAAACACTAACCTGGCACAGTCTAACCTCCTCTTAATCGTGCGTTTATTAAACCTAGCACAAGAGCGGCAACCAACAACGTCGTGCTCAGGCCCTAAACAAGGTATACACAAGGTATGGTAATCCCTATGAGGTATCTGTTTCCCACAAGAAATACAGTTATTCACTTTTTCTGACATCCGGTAAAATACTGAGGCAAGAAAAAACCAAAATGTTCCCCAACGGGGTACTTAGCCAACTCTGTTTCGGTCTGAAACTCCGGTTTCGGAAATATTTCAGAACGCCAACCTGCACTCGCAAAACTGCTTCTGCATCGGACCATGCGGCAAAAAAGACTGGGAATATGACGTCGGTCATGCGCATTAGTACCCTGACGTGCTGACGTCAGTCTAATGCGCCCTGACCGACGTCAGCCTTATACTCTGGTATTCGGGCCGACTGGATGCGGACTATACCCCAATAGTTAGGACTGCAGCAATGGGGAACGAAGAACATCAATCCCGAACTGGACTTCAAGCTTTTTCTTTCTTTGGGACTAGGAACATGCTTGAATAAAACCCCATTCCCACGTAGGGAGGATGAACTGGTTCTAGCACTCTTTGGCAAAGTATGTGATGAAGAACAGATGGAAACAAAACAGTCTGATCTAGCCAATGAGGATTGACCCCATGGAAAGGAGGAATATCCTCCCACTGCCATCTGTAACTTTGATGAATGATCTTCATAAACAATTTGTCTGAAACTATCTGTTGACAAAGAGAAAAACAGAGAGACTGACTTTCTAAAAGAAAAAGGGGCCAGGGTAGGAGGGGGTCACAAGGTTCCTTGAATATTCGTTGAGACTTATTGGACTGTCCCTGATTTTAGGAGGATGGAGAATTCTTTTTGGAACCTCCTTGTCATTTCTTCTTCTAAACATCTGTTTACCTGAATTTTGGGAAACTGTTTTGCCAAAATTGGATGATGAAATAAACAAATCCATTGGACAATTTAGAAAAGCAGAGCTGAAAAATCGTAGAGACTCCCTGGATCAGTTTGCCATTTTCATCACACTTTTTGATCACCTCTGCAGAGGAGTGGCCAAACACTAAATTTCTATTTAAGGGAGAATTTAAAATCTCATTTTTAATATCATCTAGGAGACTGAGAATGCAGCCATGCAACCTCCTCAAAACGGTACCAATGCCCACAGCCCTGGAAAAAGTATCAACACAGTCATACATACATACACACACACACACACACACACACACACACACACACACACACACACACACACACACTGAAAACGATGAGTAGTGACCTATGCAACAGAAGAAACTAACTTATTCAAAGCAGAGTTTTCCTCAAAAGAAGAAAATGAAGATAAAATATTTTTTCATACTTTCAAAGTTTGTCAACAATGTGTCAGAACAAACTAACATGCGAGTCTGACAATGCAAAATTCTAAAAATCAAAGTCGCAAAACTATAGACTTTTTCCAAACAGCTATAAATAATTTTCCCATCCTTATTAGAAAGATTAGGTTTGGAATTAATTAAGTGCTTAGGAGCACACTGGGGTCATCTAAATCTAAAGCTAAAGCTGCTGGGTCAGGTTTGAGAACAGCATATACAAATTTAAAAGGCTGAGGAACTTTATACATCTAATCTGCCATTTTAGGGGCAGCTGGCTGACTATCAGAAAAACTGCAGGCAATAATACATGTCCTCTAGGACAGGAGGAATGGATGTAGGTTCTGGGAAATTCTTCTGTAGCAATTCATAGCATTTTCTGAGGGACTGAGAAACCTCATTCTTTTCCCACTGAAAACTCTGACACATTCTAGCAACTCTCTCAGAGAAAGAGAAACTCTCACAGGGAGATTCATAAACTGAGCTCTCCTCTGAGTCAGAAATCAGAAGGGGAAAAATTGCATCTGTTCCTGAATCTTCCAGTTCAGATACAGAATCTTGAATCTCTTCAGGAAGAGATTAATCCATCTCTCCTCTACCAGAAAATACTTTACAAGGAGGATCAGTTTAATTAAACCCTGAGCAAGACCCAGTAAATGTCTCTCATCCAAAGAAATCTGAGGAGGATACATTCATGCTTGGCTTTCTGTTTCATTCTGACAGGAAACATGGGCCCAACCATGTTACCACTGGCAGCAGTTGCTTCCCCAGGGATGGGTACAGCCTTCTGACACAAAAGGAAAACCCTCCTGATTCCCTCTCCTACAACCAACAAGAGTGGCTCTCCCTTGGCCACTGAGGGATCCCATCAACCACACAGGACGTGACTAACCCTGGTCCATAGTGGCTGTAAGTGCTACACCAGACGGCTCCAGGGTCAAAAATAAGTGGTCTGAGGTACAACAAAAGGCCACAGCAGTCTCACCCATTTGTGGCTAGGGCAAACTGTTAGCCTGTTGTGGTGGCAAAGGCTATTTGCTTGTTTATTTATTCATTTGTTTGTGACTTAAAGAAGGACCATGGGACTGGTTATCTGTTCCATAGTCAATCTAAAAGTGGTGCCTGTTTCCCCAGGGAAGACATGCAGTAATTGCCAGTAAACACTACCAGTCCACAAAAGATACTTTTTTGACCAAAAAAAAAAACAGCAAAAAAAGCAATTTAAAACATGTCAGCCCCACAAAAAAAAATAAATATAATTTCTCCACAGAAAAAAAATGTCTTCAGTTACTTTAGAACTGACAGGAAAAAACTGCACATTTAAAGGTACGTTACAGTCTTGAGAAAATCAGTTAAAACACTCTTACCTTTAAAATAACTGTCATGAGGACAAAAGTAATAAAAAATTAACAAATTTAAAAAAAAATGGAAAGTTTTCCCCCCAAAAAAACTTATCTGCCAATCAAATGAATGCACAATCCTCAAAGGAGCATACTCTTCAGTGGTAATAACGTTCTGAAAGGTTTGTGCTCATAGTCGTCTTTTAGTCAGCTCAGCTCAAGCTGCTTGATAGTTTGGGCACTAGAAAGGTGCCCTGAAGCTTTGGAAGGTGCCTGGTTGTTATATGAATCCAAACAAAGGAAAAAACAAAAGACAAACCGATAAAATTAACGTAAAGCGAGTAAAACACAATAATAGCAAAAAATAAAACTTGTAAAATCCAAAAAAAAACATTTAATGAGTGCTTTCGGTGTGCACTATGCCTCACCTTCATCAGACAGAAGGCATCCAATTAACAGTCTATTTATATTAATTCCAAACAATTAAGTTAATTAATACAGCCTCATAAAAAGTTAAAGGCAACTCACAGACAACATTAAAAAAGCAAGTAAACAAGAAATATCCTCTATAACACATCAATAACAATAACAAACGAGAAAAGTATAATAAAAACAGCAACTATAGGGTATTAGTGTATCTACCCAGTATATGTAGGCAGTCAACTAAAATACAAACTAAGTTAAAGTTAAATGTTTTAGACTAAAATGATTAAACATGTTAGTAATTTATAACACACTAAAAGACCAAAAAAGGCATAAAGCGGCTAAAATCCAAATATGGATTACTCTAACTCAACAAATAAAATTGAAAACCTTAATTCAATGTTAAATAGCCACTTTAGGACTTGTAGGTTAAACTACTTTATATAACGAATTCTTGCTAAGGCACGTTGTTAAATTTACGCTGTAACCTAACTGGCCACCCAAATACAAGTGTGTGAATAATTGTCATTTAGTTAAAAATGAATTGAAATATAAGATGTGTATTGATAAATCTTGTATATAATATAATATCAATAATGATTTATCTAAACAAAAATACATAACAAGTAAAAATGGGATATTTTACTAGTCAATCTTATATGCATGTATATGCCAGTTATCTCCTCAAGGCTAAAAGTCTCAAAATACTTTTAATGGATAGATATTCATTGAGACCTGGAAAAGTGTGTGCCCCTGATCTAATTTGCCACATCAATTTGTCAATCTCTAATAAGAGTTGCCAAGGTCCCCCTCTTATATCAATATGCCTATGCTGGAGAACAATAAATTTAAAACAATGGTCAGGGCACTCCAACACGTTTTGCCAATGCATTATTATTATCTTTCTTGCATATAGCATAACAATGCTCGTATATGCGTTGTTTCATTTTCCTTTCTGTTTTTCCAATGTAAAATATTTATTTATTTATTTATTTTATTTTTTTATTTTACATTTGTTGACCGGGCTAGTCTAGCTGGATTAATGTCCATTTTCAGTAGAGGCCCGGGGAGAAAAGCTCCACAGTAAGACATAATTTTACAAACATAGATGTACAGAGGGTGTATTTAAAGACAGATTCTAGTACATAACATTTTCATAAAAGTCTAAAATGACTAGTAGCATCAACAGGAAAAAGTACATTAGATTCTTCTTTTAAACATCCATCCATCATAGTGGTATTGAGAATCCAAGATTAGATGAGAAGTAAAGAAACCGTAAGAGAATATCTTGTTATAGCTAGCAGGAGAAAGGAAAAGGCATGGAACAAACAAGGATTAGTCAGGGTTAGAACAAGGGCAGAGCCACTGGGAATAAAGCCATGATTTTATATGCTTCTTGAAAGTAGGTAAAGAGGTAATAGACATAAGTTCACTTGGAAGTTTGTTCCAGATGGGTGCAGTCCAGTTGGAGAACAGACTATCCCCAGCTTTGTTATTGGATTTGTTGGAGCCAGCTAGTAGTTTAGTAGCAGAGCGTAGGGAAGAGATGTTTTTATATGGGGTAATGAGGGAACAGAGTATAGTGGTATTAGTGGGCTGATGAAAGATTTTGTGGGTAATGGTCAGTTGCAGAAGTCGTATATGATTTTGTAATTCTAGCCAGCCTAGCTGTTTGAGATTAGAGCAATGGTGGGTACGAAATGGGGCTCCTGTTGCAAATCTGGCTATGTTATGGTAAGCTGTTGCTAGTTTGTTGAGGTTACTTTTTGTTAGGTTTGTATAGATTGGAGAGGCATAAAATAGGGTAGAGAGTAGATGGGTCTGTGCTAAAGTAATTCTGGCTGAGGGAGTGAGGAAGGCTTTAATTCTGTAGAGTGATCCAAGTTTTCTATTGACTGACTTGATAATTAAGCTAACATGGGAATCAAAGTTGAGGTTGTGGTCTATTGTGACACCAAGAAGTTTGGTTGTAGGATCAGGGGATATTATGGTACCATTGTTAGAGAATATATTGAAGGAGAGAGAGGATGACTTATGTGATGGAGCGAATAGTAATAGTTTAGTCTTTTTTGGATTCAGTAAGAGGCAATGTTGTTGGAACCAGTTTTCGGCTGCTATGAAAGCTTTTGAGTGATATTTTGAAGGTCATTAATGGAAGAAGCTGAGCATATGAGTGTTGAATCATCAGCATATTGAATACAGATTGATTGAGGAAGGGACTTATCTAGGTTGTTTATGAAAATAGAAAAGAGGAGAGGTCCAAGAATTGAGCCTTGTGGTACACCTATTTTGATAGGAAGAAGAGATGATAATTGATTTTCCCATCGCACTGCTTGTTGTCTTTTATTTAAGTAGGAATCGAACCACTGGATAGACTGAGCGTCCAAAGCAAGAGATTTCAAGATGCTAAGTAAGAGAGTGTGGTTGACCATATCAAAGGCTTTAGAGAGGTCTAAGAATAGAGTAGAGGACAGTAAGTTGTTATTCCGATTTCTATTAATATGGTCAGTGAAAGACAAGAGTGCAGTAGTAGTACTGTGATGAGGTCTAAAACCATGTTGACTGCCTGCAAGGAGATTGTTTTGGAGGAGGTGATTAAGTAACTGCCTATGTATGCATCTTTCCATGATTTTTGCTAAAGGGGAAAGGGGAAAGTAAAGAAAATACATTGCAATGATCACATAAAGCTGCATAAGTGACACTCTTAGTCTCACAATTGTACCTAGCATTCAGAGTATAAGATTTATTCTTAATACAAACCTTATCCCTCACCAAAATATGTTTACATTGTGGACAATCCCACCTTTAAACATACCATTAGGTCTATTGGAATGTGGCTTCTTCTTTTTCTCAAGCAAGGACTTTAAATTAGGGCCTCTCCTATATGTAATTTTGGGCTTGGCCCCTAAAATCTTAAATAGGATTTGGTCTTCAGTAATAATGTTCCAGTTTTTGTTGAAAATATATCTTATGTTCTGATAATCCAAGGAATAAGTACATAAAAAGCTAGTCTTATAGGAACTTATATTCCCAGTTGCTAATATGTTCCATTGGTCTGGAGTGTCCACGTCATTTTGTTCTGATTGTTTACATAACAATGGTTTAAAATGGCCATTATTTCGTTTATGTATTACTTCTGTTTTAATGTTAACAACCAAGTTTTTGGGGTAACCTCTACTGATGAACATGCTTTGCAAATGTTTGCATTCATCCTCAAAATCTGTCCCTTCCGTAATCATTCTAGCTGCCCTTACCATCTGGCCTTTGACAACAGCTCTTTTCTGGTGGTAAGTCTGGCTACTAGTGAAATGCAAAAACGCGTTGGAGTAAGTTGGTTTTCTGTATATGACACTTTTGTATCTAGAGTTAATTCTATACTTTACTAATAAAATGTCAAGAAAAATGATACTATTCTCATCCAAATTATAAGTGAACTCTAGGAAGTTGGTCATCTGAGTGATGTTAGTGATGAATTTTGGAAGTAGGGATTTAGCCCCCTTCCAAATAAGAAACATGTCATCTTGGTATCTTGTATACCAGGAGACATTTTCTTGAAATAAGTGGTTTGTAAAAAGTAACGTGTTTTCCCAATAGGCCATAATAGCATTGGCAAAACTGCCACCACACGGTGACCCCATGGCCACTCCCGTGTTTTGCAAGTAAAAATGCCCTTCAAAAATCATAAAATTGTTAGTTAAAACAATCTCCAACAAAGTTTCAACTAGATATATAGTGGTTTCTTCTATGTTCTTGGATGCCAAAAAATCCCTAATTCACTCGAGGCCTAACTTTTGGGGTATGGCAGTGTATAGATCTTTTATCTCTATTGTTAAAAAGCAAGCCTCAGCCTGATATTTCATCTTATTAATGTTGTTAAGGAAACCCATGAGTCTTTACAAATTTGAGGCTCACTTTCAATCAACGGTTTCAAAACACTGTCAATATATTTGGCACACCCATATGTTACTAACCCACGCCTATCAACAATGGGTCTAAAAGGGGGTTCAGTAATTGTTTTATGAATTTTAGGGGTGCCAAAGAGGGCTGGTGTCTTGGGTGCAATCACAGATAAATATTGGTGCAAATCTACGTCAGTATAACCTTCTAAAACTAAATCGTCCAAAATACACCTAATCTTTTTATGCGATACATTGACTTCATTAATGGTAACTTCCGTGTAAGTGTCAGTGTTAAGATGTTCATTCATACTTTCAATGTATGCACTATAATCCATAAACACCAGCCCCCCACCCTTGTCAGGCTTCATTACTCGGATGTTACAATCATTTAACAAGTTGAGGAAGTCGTATTCGAATGTGCTAATAATAGTCTTGATGTTGTTCTGGTGGTTAATGTTATTAATATCCACCATGGCTCTAAAATCCATGTCACACATCTTTTCAAAAAGGTTAAGGCTTGGATGCAAAGGTGGATTAAATATGCTGGAAACCCTAACAGAACTTATAAGGGTAGAACTTTCTCCCATTAACATGTTAAGGTTTAATTTACAGACATATAATTTCAAGTCAATAACAGTTTTGACAATGTCCATTCTCTTGCCAGGTACGAAAGTCAACCCTTTTGAAAAGAAGTCAACCATATCTTGGTTGACATCCAATGCGGTGTAATTGTAGATACTGAAATCTCCCTCAGAACCTGTGTGGATACGAGGTTGTAATCCATAACCAAAGCCATAAACTATCTCCTCCGTTGTTTCCGTCTGTTCCTTATTTGTGGTTGGTTCCTGTTCGATTGCCGGTTGTTCTGTGGGCCATTGGAGTTCATCCGAAAACCCTGCTGGTTAGGTGTATGCATCCTATTTGTATTATTGTTAGAGGCCCTAGGCTGATTGTTATTGGTGACAGCGTTATTGTCTCTGCTGTTGTTGCTGGTATTGAGTCTTAGGGGCTGTATTTCCACATCATCAATAAGAGAATTTTCATGCTTATGAGTATTAGCCCTTACAACAGTATTCTCATTTTCAGTATCAAAACGTTGGTTATTAACATTCGGTGTATTAAGAGGAGGCCGAGGGTATGCTTTGTTATTACAGTAATCATGCAAATCTCTGGCTAGTTTTTTCTTCTTTGTAGTTAACAGTTTAGTCATAGTAGCCTCAACGATCATAAAGACTCTACAATATTCATACCTATACCGAGAAAAATCATTGTGAGATTTTATAACATGCTCAAGGATTTCCAATTCAGCCTTTAGAGCCCCAATGTCAGTCTTATAAAAGTTAATAAGTGAATGCAAGAACTCAAAACCCTGTCTGTCAAACAGTGCTATGAATTCGCGGTGAAAGAGAGAATCTTCCACCAAACCTACTGGGTAACGCCACTGGCGCAACCCTTTAGGCATAATTTTCTTTTCAATGCATTCCTGCAGATATGAAACTTCAAGCTGCAGTTTTCTACATTTATATAACTTGGAATCCAAGTCATTTATGCTGTTAGACAAAGAACTCTCCCCTGATTCATTGTCCTCGCCGGAACCGGCATTATTTCCGATGCCAAAAAAATTGTTATTGTTAAGAAGGTTAGCCATGGAAGGAAGAACCGCTCTCATTCAATTGCTTCTTGGGTGAGTGGAATCTCTAACCCAGCGGTTTGATGCTTCTGGCCTTAATGATGTTAATCCATCACAGCGAAGGCATGTGGAAGCTAACAGCAATCAGTCAAATACATCAGGAGTCGGAAGAGTGGCAGTCAGCAACACAAACCTCTCACCCCACAATAATGTTGTTTTAAGTCCCGGACCGGCACCTTTGCATTCTGAGAGAGATTTGGTCAACAACGTTCTAGCCATTCACAAGGGTGTTCTTCCTTCCATGGCCAACTTTCTTAACAATAACGTTTTTGGCATCCGATCATGGTTTATTATGTTAAAACAGACTCACCAGCCACATAAAACAACTTAGATATATGAATGTGAAACAGAAAATTTACTCCAAGACTGACCCCATACTACTAATGGACAGAGGTAGCTCCTAAATGCTTTATCCCATGCATGGGTCCCCCTCAAATTATTTACGGTATGATCCTAGTTATTCTCAGTAGGGGTAATACATAATTATCAAACATGGGATGGTAAGGCCAATCTATAACCAAATGGAATGGATTACTTCAAGCACAAAAAGGGAAATTGGCTAGGCTTAAAATGGCCTGCAAGGGCAGCTAGCCTAGTACTTATCTATAAACCTATAAAACCAAAGCAAGATCATCTTTGCACCTTATAATTGCTGCATATACTTCCCATGATGGTCAACACTGCAGACGTATGCCTTATATATGCTGCATATACTTCCCATGATGGTCATCACTGTAGACGTATGCCTTACATGTGCTTCATATACTTCCCATGATGGTCAGCACTATGGACGTTTGCCTTACATGTGCTGCATATACTTCCCATGATGGTCAGCACTGTAGACGTATGCCTTACATGTGTTGCATATACTTCCCATGATGGTCAGCACTGTGGACGTATGCCTTACATGTGCTGCATATATTTCCCATGATGGCCAGCACTGTGGATGTATGCCTTACATGCGCTACATATCCTACCTATGATGGTCAGCACAGTGGACGTATGCCTTACATGTGCTGCATATACTTCCCATGATGGTCAGCATTGTGGACATATGCCTTACATGTGCTGCATATACTTCCCATGGTGGTCAGCACTGTGGATGTATGACTGTCCCTAACAGAATCTCACTGTTGCTGGAGCCCTGTCTAGTAATGCCTTCATTTCAAATGCTTTGAAATTTACTTTGGTTTAGAAATGTAGTTTAGTTTTCCATGACGCTACTAATCATTATTTGATTTATAAGCAAATTATTATGTTTTTTTTTGGGGGGGGGCAAGATTTTGCTGAGATACACCAACGAACAAAGACAAAAGATAATATCTGTACACCCCTGCTGAATTGGCTATTGCTGATTAAACTGAAATAATTCAGATCGGCTTAAATTAAAACTAGAATGCTCTATTTCAATCTAATTTTCATACACTTCCAAGATACTGTATGAAGTGAGAAGAGATGCACAGAATACTACTGCAAACAAGACTCTCTCTACTGACCTTTACTCATAGCAAAGCCTTTGTTTTGAGGCCTGTTGCTTCCCTTTAATTCTTGTTCTTGCTTAGAAATTTTATTTAAGATCAAGAAAGGCCACCAAATAATGTTTACTTTGTAAGCAAAGACCAGTGATTTATTTGTTCAAGATTTAAATGTGTGCATATTTCTTTAATTAGCTTTTGTTGGCTGCAGCAGAAAAAAAGTATCCAGTACTTTTTAAAGTTAAAAATATCCAAGTTATTTTATTGTAATCAGAAATTACTGCTAACTATAATTTCCAATAGGAAATATGCTCAACTTGCAAGCAAATCATGGTAAGGAAATCACCTGGAAATCATTTATTATGCACAACAAATAAAGTTTCAAGTATACTTTAGCAGACAGAAAGCACGCTCGTTAAGATGAGCTAGAAGGCTACAACTCCATCACTCACATCCTGAATACTGTAAGTTAGCTACCTTATGTTTCCATGTGCCTGAGCTACTCCGACTTATCACAAAGAAAAAACAAGAATAAGTTCTATATTACATACACAGCTTCTCATAGAAGAAATATAATGGCTGTTTTATCACCACTGTAAATCATATTTTCTGTCTTTTAAAGCCATACTACAAACTTCACACATGCATGGGGAAAACAACATGATTTCACTATGGCAGTAATGAAACAATTCACAGGTGTCCTGAAAAAAATGTCTATAAAGTGCCATGTAGCATCTCTCGTGAGAATGTGACATTTTGTAAATGAAGGATAAACCACTGCTCAAGGGAATGCTATCATCTTTTATGTTCTAATTTTGCCACAAAATAAAGCAGACTGTACTGTGCTCTGAGTCAATGTCCCTACTGCCTGAAGCACTTAATAAAGGGAATAAATTTACTTCCTTCCAGAACTGAAATTCCACTTCCATATAGTGCCGCTTTTTATTTTCAAACTCAAGGAAGTAAGCACACAAGCCTGCCGCTCTGCCATACGCACACGTCCAAACAACAGAATATTAATATTTGTAAACTGTATTATTTAACATTTCTCTGAGTTACTATGAGAATACCTCTGAATAAAGATTGTTGAAATTTTAATTGTAATGATCATATGTGCGTGAAATTATTAACATCTGAAACTAATAATGACATTCACAGTAAATTATACGTACTGGTACGGAAACCTAATGAATGATTGGGTGAGAACTTGGTGCAGCTGGTAATCACTGAAACATTGTTTCACACACTGTGTATTTTGCCCTTTTCTCTGAATTTCCAACCTAAGATAGTGTTTTACGATTTTTTTAAGAGAAAAAAAGACTATTTTGATAATTATTGGGTGTGATGAGTTCGTACTCGACAATACATTAAGAAGCACGGCTGCACACTTAGCAATGATAACCACGTGGCACAAAAACACAAGATGTATTTCACAGCACTGCACCTGTGCTTGTAGTCCTTGCAATACGGTGATGTTAATTTACTACAATTCTGTTTAGCCCTGTCGTCCAACAATTAATCTAGGTCTGAATGTGCAACTTTTTTGAATTAATTTAAGCCTTGGAAAGAGAGGGTATTGACAATAAGGGCTAATGATATATGATTATCTTTACAAATACACATAGTATTAGAAGAATCTGTCATTGTGATACATAAACAAAGGTTATTTATCAATCTATGTGCAGTATAAAAGGATAACCAATCACCATGGACTACTGATCAATAAACAGTAAATCAAAGCAGCTTTTAGCCTGACAACACACTTGATATTTGTCAATACTCTAGAAGGTTTTGTTTGGAAAGGTGAATGATTGCATTAGAAATCACAGCAAAAATCCTCTAATTATCTAATCCATAAAATGTGTGGCCTTTTATAACTACAGGACAATGCACAGTGATAAATTATCCACCATAAACAGAGTGAAGTCAATGCAATTTTAAGAGTATGTTTCTATACATAAGCACATACAGGCATGTTTGTCTCTCAAATATATACCACATGTCAGAGAAAGAAATGATAAGAGAAAATGCTGGATTACTATTTTTTTTGTGATTAAACACACTCCTCTATACTCTTGTGTACAATGAACCCAGTGAATGACACAAATTATAAGTTAGCTTTGCATGTGTGCTGTAAGACAGATATGTTAAAGCATTATTCTAGAAAAATGGGTGCATTCATAAATGCTTAGCGCTTCTCTGACTCGCTGAACATTGTGACGTAATATGTTTCTGTGTTTACTAGACATGCAAAATATAGCTATATCTGCATTTCAGTACATGTTTTTTATATCAAACATGTCCTTTAGATGCAGATCTAGCTGCATACATGTATCTAGTGAAAAAAAAACAATCTTGACTGAGGTACTTAAAGAACCACTACGGGCAAATGATGAAAACAAAACATATTTTTTTTATCTTGCCATAAATTACTCTACCTCCCAAAGCTGCCTGCGGCAAAATAAGTACTCATTCCTAGTTTCAATTTTTAATCCTTGTCTGACCTCATTGAGGTAGACATCCTGATTCCTTTGAACAGCTAAATCTGTCCTATAATGCACTGTGGGAGCACAGATTGAGAGAATAAGTAACCCTTCCATTTGTTGTCAGATTATACTTCCATTCACTTAGACTGAAACCTGAAAAAATGCCAAGTTTGAGAGTCTACAGATCATTTCTCATTGACCGGTCTGCACTGAGTTTCACAAATGTTGTTCCTACTGATATACTACACGTTTTCTGAAAGAAGCTTGCAAATGTATCAACAAGTTACTGAGATTAAAAAAACTTTTTACAAAGAGCAGTTCTGCAAGTTTCAGTGCCTGGCCAAGTTACTCCTCCCATCTCCCACCCTTCAATGACCTACAGTCTCACATTTAGTGCTTGACTAGATTCAGCTAATTAGTCAGCTTTGCATGACAACAGACATCATACAATTCACAGCTTAGTGCACCACTAAAACTGTTCCCTCATATGTCTCTTCTGAAAAGCATTTTCTAAGAATTATTTCTAAAAAGAGTACACACATCAATCCAGAGTTTAGGCCAATCTAGCGTTTTCTTAAAATGTGCAGATATCCAATTTGAATTGGATTCTAACTGTGTATGCGGTTACCTTTGCATAGTTATTCTGTTATACCATAACCTGAACTATGGTATTTAATGCCAAGCTTTACATAACAATGAAACAGTTTCTAATTTCTTCCTAACAATGATCTTCCAAGCCTCTGATGTGACCCAGTACTTTTTGTTACTATTGCTTTATGTAATTTGTCTTAGTTGTATACTTGTAGCATGTCTCTCATCCTCTCTGCAGCATACTCATGGAGAAAGCTCCCAAATCAGATACTTTTGAAAACAGCAATATAGTACCGATTTAGAAAGTTCATAGGTGTGTACTAGGCTAATGACCATAAGGGCCTTTTTAAGCCTTGCCATGCATCTCAAAATCTCTAACAAGTTCTGGTACCCTTGATAAGTGTAAACAGGGGCTTGGGAGGTGATATATTCACAAACAGGGGTCTGGGAGATTTACGGATAGCTTATGTCCATTAGAGACATAGGTACCAAACCAGGGATGAATTTCCAAATAAGACGACATGAATTAACATTCAATCTGATGTCATCAATCTTCACTTATCCTTGACTGATGGGCTTAGTTCTGATATCAGAATTGACTTGGCCGTTTTTTATTTGCAGTGGTGATGGACAGGTTGACAGATGAGATCAGACAGGAGGCCCCGTGGACTATGATGTTTGCAGATGACATTGTGATCTGTAGTGAGAGTAGGAATCAGGTTGAGGAGACTCTGGAGAGGTGGAGATATGCTCTAGAGAGCAGAGGAATGAAGGTCAGCAGGGCTAAGACAGAATACATGTGTGTAAATGAGAGGGAGGGTAGAGGAATGGTGAGGATGCAGAGAGTAGAGTTGGTAAAGGTGGACAATTTTAAGTACTTGGGATCAACAGTTCAGAGTAATGGTGAATGTGGAAGAGAGGTGAAGAAGAGAGTACAGGCAGGGTGGAATGGGTGGAGAAGAGTGTCAGGAGTGATTTGTGACAGACGGGTACCAGTAAGAGTGAAAGGGAAGGTCTACAAGAGGGTAGTGAGACCAGCTATGTTATATGGGTTGGAGACAGTGGCATTGACAAAAAGGCAGGAGTCAGAGCTGGATGTGGCAGAGTTAAAGATGTTAAGATTTGCAATCGGTGTGACTAGGATGGATAGGATTAGGAATCAGTATATTAGAGGGTCAGCTCATGTTGGACAGCTTGGAGACAAAGCAAGAGAGACGAGATTGCGTTGGTTTGGACATGTGCTGAGGAGGGATGATGGGTATATTGGGAAAAAGATGCTAAGGATGGTGCTGCCAGGTAAGAGGAATAGAGGAAGGCCTAAGATAAGGTTTATGGATGTGGTGAGAGAGGACATGCAGGCGGTTGGTGTGACAGAGCAAGATGCAGAGGATAGGAAGAAATGGAAAGAGATGATCCGCTGTGGCAACCCCTAATGGGAAAAGCCGAAAGAGAATGATGAATGTTACTGCAGCTGCCACCAGCTAAAAACTATTGAGCTTAAGTCCAACCCATAATGCCTCTCTCTCCTAGTTACCTCAGATCTTGTTTGCCACTTTCAGAGACAAAATGCATTTGCCAGAGCTTTCAAGTTTTTTTTACTGTTGCAAACTTTTGAGAATTCTGTCCTTTTTGGAACAATTACAATTCAATCAGATAACATAATGGACCAAATCTTAACACTTTTAGCAAGAAACACTCACACTGTGAGAATAGGTGTTTCTCTCCCAACCGATTTCTGATAGCAACGCATATTATGGGGAGGTGAATACGATAAACAAATTGAGCAGGTCTCTTTTTTTTACTGCCACAGAAGTGGCCCCTCATTCCAAACATGATAAAAAAAAATATCTTCATCCAAGAGCTTGGCCTTTCTGCAGCCTCTTGACCTCCTCTCTAAATGTCAAGTGAAACAACCACATTGTCTTTGTACACCCCCCCACAAGGGAGTCACACAGAGGGATGTTCATTGGTCTCCAGATTTTCCATATGCTTCCTCTGTTTCCCCAACTGCAAAATTCTCCAGAAAGTGATACAGTTGAGGAGCAGAATTATTACTCCTTATTGGTCAGGGCAATACTGTTTTTCCCTCTTCTTTCCGTGGTCTTATCTGATGTGAAAAACATGGACTCTGGACCCAGCTCCAGTCTTTCTATCCTATCCATACAGTTTGACTCAACTGACCATTCTGAAATTCATCAGACAGCTTGTTTCCCCCATTCCAGTCATGGCCTAGGAACACATCCTTCTTCCCCAGTACATCATATTATGCTAGCTTCCCACAAGCCATCCACACATAGGCTCTACACCAGCAGATGGAAAAATTTCACACACTGAAATTTTTAAAGGGTCATTGGCTCCAATTCAGTTAGCAGAATTCACGACCTTTTAGCTTTCATTTTCAACATATGAGCTGCTGCTTCAACTATTAAAATCCAGCTAGCACAGCTCTTTCTTGAGGGGCTCTATTATTAAGACTCACTTGTAAGGATCATGCTTCACCTTAGAATCCTTGTTTTGGTCTTATGGATGTTTGTACGGTCACCCTTCCAACCTGTTGATAACTGCGAGTTACAGAACCTTAGTTTCAAAAAAAAAAAAAAAAAAAAAAAAAGAAGTTATTTCTTAACGGTGACAGCTTCTGCCAGAGGAATTTCCAAAATACAAGCCTTATTATGTAAACATCTGTTCCTCTTTTCAGAGAGAAAGAGTATTGCTAAGGATAAACCCTTCCTTTATACTTAAGGTGATGTCACACATCAATATGTCATAAATATTGTTTATATTTGTTAGATATTGAGACACAGTTTCACTTTTATCTGTATACAACAAGGTTACCCTTAGTCAGATGGCTCAAAATTGTATTTCTTTTGTCTAACACAAAAACAAATTGATTTGCCCATTCCTTTGAAAAGCTCTTTCTGTGAAAGTCATGACTACTTCCATAGTTTTAATCTTCAGCTTCTATTGATGACGTATGTGCAATAGCAACTTGGACTACTCCACACACCTTCACCATCTGTTTCCAACTGAATTTGGTCTCGAAGGTGAAAAGACCAACATGGTGCAAAGGCATTTATAAATATACGCCAGTGAATCCCTCCAAGATCAAAGGTAGCTGGGGACTCTGCCCCATCAGTCAAGGATAAATGAAGATTGACAACATCAGAAAAAGAAGTTATGTACTTACCATAATGTTACATCTGTGTTGTTGATCTTCATTTGCCCTCGACTTCCCTCCCTTCCTTCCCCCTGCCCTAGCAGTTGTTTTCCTGGAATGGGCATCATGAAGTCTTTATTACTGATGTGCTATAAAATATTCCCGATATAGTCTCTATGAAAGCATTATATTTATATCATTCTGTTTCTCTGCAAACTTGATCCGAGGTAACTAGGAGAGAGGCATTATGGGGTAGGGCTTAAGCTCAAGATTTTTTGGCTGGTGCAAGCTGTAGTAATGGCCGAGTCGGTGCCGATATCGATACTGAGTCCATCAGTCAAGGACAAAAATAAAGACCGACAACACAGATGGAACGTTATGGTAAGTATATAACTTCTTTTTTTCTGAATAAAAACAAAGTCGTCTTTAATTGTACTGAATATTACAATTTCTCCATGAGAATCCAACATCCTTTTCATAAAGCATCATAGACTGTAGCATGTCAGAGTAAAAGTATAAGCCAAAATTAGGGGCTCTTGTGGGGTACGCTGATAATTGATCAGACACTTCTAATCATCTGTTCATTATTGTGACTACCCCAAATCAGACAGGCTTGTACATACTTCATGACACAAATGTATTGAAAGAGTATAAGCAGCCATAGCAGTGATACCAGTGTGTGTCACATGATCTAAAGACTTTCAAACTTGGATGTTTTTTTTCAGGTGTTCCTTTCTAAGGGAATTGAAGCATATTCTGATAACAAATGGTAGGTCTAGGTCTACTTATTCTCACAATCTGTACTTTCATAGTGGATTATGGGACAAATTTGGCTTTCCAAAGGAATCAGGATGTCTGCCCCCATGAGGGTAGAAAAGGACAAAAGAAAAAAAACTAAAATTAGGAATGAGCACTTATTTTGCTGCAGGCAGCTTTCAGAGTTGCTGCAATTCATGACAAAATAAAAAAATATGTTTTTTTATCATTTGCCCGTAGAGGTACTTTAATGCTTCACAAACAGTTTCTGAATACCCCTCAACATTATCATTTCTTTAACCACATCACATTTTGTTTATTCATCAATCCATCAACCCACAGCATTCATCCAAAAATCTGTAGTGACCAGGAGGTATTCAAATAAATGTATAACATTTTCAAATACTAAGTAGAAAAAAGGCGTGTGCACAACTATTACAATGCAAAATTTACAGTAATAAATCCATAATCGTGACTTGTGTCCGACACTGAGAGCATGACCGACAACATAAAAGCATAACTTAACATCAGTTAAAAAAAGAAAACAGTATGATTGGGCCAAAGTATAAACTATGCAAAATTTAGGCATTCTGCCTCACATTTAATTTGTTTAGACATGCTGACAGAATTATATGAAGTAAAACTGGTTTCCTACGTAGTAATAATATGCATTTAATGGAAAATATATATGATTTGGTAGAACTGTTTTTCCTTCACAGTTAACAGAGGTTTGGTAAAACTGCTTTCTATCACAGTAACTGTGTTATTTTAAGAACACAGTACCTGCAAGTGCAGAAAAAAAATATGCAGTAAACAGACTTGACTAGCTTAACACAATGTGCTTGGGTGAAATAAAAATTATTATATTTCTGAATGTTTTTGTAACAAATGGCATTAACAATGGAGGCTTGTTGAAATATCAAACAGCTGAATACATACAGCTACTTAAGAAAATTAACTTGCTAAAGGGAAATAGCTAACACAGGAGTAAAAAGTTTCAGACCATCTTATCAATTAAAGAATATTTCTGCCTGTTGAGAACCGGTTTTCTCTGAATGACATAAGGATGCAAACAAAGAATGCTTCAATACAGGAAAAGAATGTTTCATCAAGGACAAACTAGACAAAAGTGACTTTGAAAGACTATTTGGTGGACATTTTGTAATATGAGTCAGCTGAGAAGTGCAGTGTACATGACAGTGATCTGTGTTACAAAGAAAATGTAAAAAATCTTGAAAGTAGTGCTTGGTTGACTTGTTTCAATAAAATATATGAATATACAGTTGTACAGTTAATCTGTGTACCTGCGGATAATTCAATTTAACACATGCTGCAAGGGACAGGGTAAAAAAATACAACAGAAGACATTATACTAAATAAAGTAGTGTTAGACATTTCTAAAAGAAGCACTGAGTAAGGATGGAGTATCGATTGTGTGTTATACAGTCTTATGACATCTGTGACTGTTTGACCCTCAAATGAATCAGCTATGAGCTTGTTAGATAATGGGCCTGTGGTGGCATAGGACCATAAGATATGCTCAGCTGAAAAAAAAAGAAAGTTTTGAAATTGTAACCTTATGATTCAAAGAACAATATGTGATGAAAGTTGCTAAGGACAGCAAAATTGCATTTTGCAAGCTTCTGCTAGGCTTATTTTAAAACAAGTAAGAATGTTCTGAGAGTGCTCTGTATGGAGTCACAAGAGAAAGCAACAAGATCAGAGTAACGCCAGTGGAGGAAGAGGAAAATCATTGCAATGATAAACATGTTCCAAGGTTGTCAGTCGTTCTCTGAGTGACAGTTTCCATATGATGGCTGAGATGGTCACTATTTAAAATATTATTTGAATACATGAAAGCACTTAACTGTTCAGGAGGTGTGTTACCCTAAGCACTGATGTCTAAGAAAGGACTTTTAAGAGTCGAAGATTATTTGCTTTTTTTACATTTTTAATTTATTCATGCGTGAATGGGCGTACCTTCGTTGAAGGTTGTGCATCAGGCCTGGCAAGGCGGTACGTAAAAATCAAACTGCCAATCATTAGCGGATTGGAGTTCCGCTGTGGCGACCCCTAACCGGGAAAAGCCAAAAGACACAAACAAATTTATTCTACTCTGATTTCTCAAATGTGTTGAAACTTTTGCACATATTGTAAATGAATACACTGGATTTATCATGTATCCAAGCCATTACTCTGCCATTGTAGTGTTTTACTGTCATTTTACTGTCATTTATGTATTATTGTTTTGCTTACCTATTTTGCACATTTGGGTCGGTTTTTGATCCTGAGCGGAGGCTAAAATTGATCAGAAGTGATCAGTGCCTGGTAAACACATTCCAACAAATAAATAAAGTTCTGATCTTTCTAATAAAATATTTTATAAATACATCATCAATAATGCAAAAACATGCATTTTCCTGGAAATTACTTCTGGTCAGACATACAAATGACCTTCACACAGCATAGGGGGCATAATATATGGGGTTCCTATTAGAAACATGAACGTTTGAAATTTTGAATGGCATATGGTCAACACCATATGAATGAAATTTCAAGCATTCAAAGGTTAAATATAATGGTGCAGTTCAGTGCAGAATGGGAGAATTTCCCTTTTCTGCACTGAAGTGCAATCTCGGAGTTGGTATATTTAAGTAGGGGGGTGGGGAGCACAGCCCCCCATGTGCGTTGTGCAGGGGGGCTTGCCCCCCTGGCTGCATCATTAAGGTTTTTTTTTTACTTGTTTTACTATATATTCGAACTTTTAAACTTCGATCATATGTTGTCGAACATATGGGATTCAAAGTTTAGAAAGTTTGAATATATAATATAGACCCTTATATATGGAGTACCTCGGCTGCAATATTGGCAGATGAGTGATTCCTGAAAGAATCGTGCAATGTTGTGTAAGTACTCTTTACACAGCAGAGGAAAATGAACCAAGCAGACAGCAATAATGCAATGACCATCATTTCAGTGGAGTATGGAATACCTCCCAAATCTAAGGAGTGGTTGGGTAATTTTAAACTTTAATAAATGTAACTTTCTGCATTTATTTTCTTTCTTCACATAGCAGAGTTGTAGTGATACCTCCCATAATGCAAGATCTATGATTAAATCTCTTTCAGTAAGAAATCTTATCCTGAAGTCTGGCAGCCATCTTATCTCTGGCTCTGTAGCAAAGGACAAAACTCTGATTAGGGTCCAGACATCTAAATCTGAGTAGTGGACTGGGCACTGGAAAAACTATGTAATGGGAAAATACATGCGAGTAGCCAATGCTGGCTCTCCCATCCTGGGCTGAGGCAGCAGTGGTTCCAGACAACCAATCATCACCAAGTAAGCAATGGCTTGTGAGATGCTGAAATGGTCAGGACAAGGGATGTAGGCCTGTGATGACAGCCATCAATGCATGATTCTTAACAAGCACAGAAAAGGTACAGGAGGCCCTGAAATGAGGTGGTTACTCATTTCTGTCACCAGAGGTGGAGGTTAGGGCCCAACTAGAAATTCCATCATTATCGAGATGACAGCAAGGACACAAGTACCTTTCATAACTGCCTGGATGATAGCCACTCCTGTCACTTCCCACCTTAGCACTGAGGAAACCAACAAGTCCATGACCCATTGGGGGGGATTCACAGTTGGCAACTATAAAGGCAAAATAATACAGGGGCAAATAGTCCCCCAAGTCATCACGCCATGCTACTTGTAACTAACTCCAAGTTTTTTTTTCTTCATGACATCAATAAAATGAGCACACACTAATCACTGATGCTACATATAGTGGGGTGTGCAGGGGGGGCTTGCCCCCCTGCCTGCACCATTAAGGTAAGTTTTTTTTGTTTGTTTTACTATATATTCGAACTTTTAATGAATGAAGAATCTGTTGACCCAATAACAGCTACTGACCACTGCAGATATTTTATTTTGTGGTTTATTGGTCTGATAAGAGAATGATTAAGTGGCATCTGGTGTTATATCAATGGTATTAACAGCTTTCAGAGGTATAACAGAAAGGAAAATTCTACCTTTTACCTTGCAACAAAATCGTATTTGATACTGTCTAGAACCACCAATTATCTCTGTATAGTCAATATTAAAAGTCTCAATTTTCTGACATTTGATGACTCTCAGTGATGACCATGTCATTGGCATGACAATATGTTGCCAATCACTGAAAGCAAGACCCTTCTTCATCAACAGGATGTAAAGGAAGGCTTACATAACACATCAAGGATGAAATGATATTAAAGAACTTGTGGAACTATTTGAACAGGTGAGGTTCTTGAACCTGAAAGTGTAGATTTAAGCTTTAATGTATATAACAAAAATTATTTTTTTAAGTTATACATAGTATATATTAGTATACATTAACAGGCGTTCTAACAAATAGAAATGTTATGTTAGGCATGAAAGCTGAACAAAGCTGAGATGCAAAGGGTGATGTATATTAGAAATAACTCAGTTACAGATATGATGACAAACCCAACGATTTATAAAAAGGTGGGTGGGGATACTGACTGGCTACTGCGGTTTTATAAAGGAGATGTGAACTGAGCTTGATTACTCCTGTCTAGCGCTGCTGAAAAGTCTGGATGCTTTCTGGCAGAAATTAATGCCATTATTTGTTGAAACAAAAGGGCTTTGTGAATTGTCCTATTAAAAAGTAATTTGTAAAGGAACAGCTAATGGCCTCCTTATCCTCTGCTGGTGTGAATGATGGGTAGAGATGTGATGTCCTTGTCAAAGCAATGACATATATGTGACTGTCGAAGAATGTTATAAACAGTGCATTAATGATCTGGCACAAGAAACGTGAGATCCTTATGAGGGTGTGTACATTCAGCAACATTTTCGGGACAGTTACTAAAAGAAATGGTGAAGACATTTTACATATTCAAGGGAAAAACTGGCACTTAAACACTGAACACAATAACATGAGAATATGAAGCAAGTACTTAGTGTGAATTATGTGACAAGACATGGGGTAACTCAATGAGCTAAAGTGGTGACTTCACCATATACAGCCGGAAGGCAATATTTGCAGGTTTGGTGATTACAGTTGTTGAAAGAAAGACTACAAAGCAGCACAAAATGTAAAGGAAAGTAAAAAGAGGAAAGAATATGAGAAGATTATGGCGAGAAAATTACCCAGCGGTATTATGAAAGAACATGATAAAATGAGTAATATGGACAATTAAAGAGACCAAGAAAGAACTTAAGGTATGCAGTAATTAGATAAAGACCAAATAAAGTTCTGTCTAGTTTGAGCACAGGAAGGTCAAACTAGGTGCTAAAAATCCCAATAGCATGATGGTGTCTACTGATACAATCCCATCAAATGACTTGATGATCTAAAAAATGCAAAATTTATGCCTTGTCGATTATAGGCTGAAAGAAGCACAATGCTATCAAGATGAATGTGGCGTAGTATAGAAATATGGATGCTGTATGAAAAGGCCGGACTGTCAGGACTTGTATTTCTGTAAAACATGTAATATAACGCATTACATTTGAAATATATAACAGCAGTAACAAAAACAAATGTCAGTTATGGTAGCTCACTTAAATGAGAAAATCTTTTAACTGTAGCCTTTTGCAATTAACTAAAGTTTCAGTGTGAACACACAAAATTGTGTAACATGTTTGTACAAAATTAGAACTCCACTCCTATGTCTTTAGTTTCCATTTTTCAGCTTTCCACACCACAAATACCCCATGATGTGGCACTTCTAGACACTTCTTCTAGGGCCAGCTATCAGCTTTTATCCCGCTCTGTGTTGTGGTCCTTTTCTGTGCTCAGTGTAGTTCTCTCACTGTTATTGCTATGCAGAACATTTCACAGATGTGAGTTTTTATGTTGAAGTCTTGCTAAATATAATGACAGACTAAATATACTGCCCCATTATACAGATTCTGTACAACGAATGGACAAGCGGTCATAAGCAAACCTTGTCAGCTATGTCCTACTGCATTCCACAGTTTGCTCAGCTGGCATGCTCATAGTTAACCTGCGGGTAAATACAGCTACTTTAACTCATTCTGAATTCCACAATGCAGCCAACTACAGTCAGTATGCAGACTTTTTTTCTTCTAGACCTCCACTTTTCCCCTTGAGTTATTCTCCCTATCCAAAAAGCCTGTCCACCTTCCATCTAACTGTTCTACATATGGGTTATACACTTACATTTATTGGAGATGTAATCAGATGTTGGAAGTCCTACCCTTAACCATGGGGTCTGGGGGGGGGGGGGGTTGGCCTATAACCCACAGCACGCCTAGCACTAGCTACGATTGGTTAGGCATAGGAAAACTACAGTGTGTTTCACCCCCAGGCCTTCTATCCCACTCTTCCAGCCTGATGTCCAGCTTCACTAAGTACTAGCCTCTGCAAGCACTCAAATGGAAAGGGATGTAAGCATGATTCCTTCTCCCATGATAGGTATAACCCATCCTCCCTGCCAACTCTATCAAAATGCCTGGGCCACTCATCAAACTCCAGTCTCCTGGGTTGTAATCAGGCCTCTCTCTCTCTCTATGCCACTGAAGTGGCTCAGTACATTGACTTTGTGCCATTCTGGGGTCTACAAGTCATAGTCTCTCCAGACCCTATGCCTTTAAATTTCACATTTTTATTCATGTACACATTGAGTTCAATTTCTGCCACTATACAAAGTACTAGATTTTGCTAAATACAGAAACAGCAGAAGAACCTAAAACAAGTTCAACATTTTTTAAAAATTCAGCGAATAGAACACTGCACAGCTGAATTACATCACGATGGTACAAAAATATATGCATATGTATATACATATTTTACTTAATATTTCATTTGCCTAATAAAAACATTTTATTTACAAATTCATATAAGTAAAATCTCAGTACAGTATACCATACCCACACACTAATAGTCAAAATAAAGATAAATAAAGCACTGATTAGTGAAAGACTTCCTCTTTTCTTGTAAGCCAGACTAGCCCACTAGCCTACTTTAACATAATATGATGCATTACAGCACACCTAACCTTGATACTGTAAGCTGGTTTAGAAATGTTAAGATCTGTGCAACTGTTATTTAGCATCTTCCAAATGCTACACTTCATTCAAATCTTAATAACAAATGTATCATTTTCAGGTCCTGAGATGTGCTGGAAACCTAACATGTCTGAGCCTGAAGACAAACACTTCTGTTCCTTCCCTTGTCAACTACATAGAATTTGTAAGTACAGCCTACCTTTCAGTTTCCTGCTATAAAAAGACGCACACTAATTGTCCAGGGCTCAAGTTATGGCAACAGACAGCAAACTGTTATCACAAACAGCTGGCCTGTAACAATACATACTGAAGCTTCTTTCCCTATTAAGTCCTTCTTGTAACTATTGCATTCCGCCTGACAGTAATGCAGGAAAAGAAAAACTGAAATTAAGTGACAGGTCTCTATAACAAACTGCTGCACGACCTGTACAGGCAGAGTAATTATATGAAAAGATGCTGCCTTCAGGCATCAATAATACGGATTAGAGTTATGCGTCTAGCTGCTTCAATGTTGCATACTTATATTTTAGATAAATGTCTTCATTACAGGCTTAAAGCTCGGGAATAAAAATATGAATTACATATTGTAATTGGTTAAGTGTGACTGAAACATTCTCATTTTTATATGCTGCATTTTTACAATTACATTTAACGTAATGTACATTACAAGAAGTTGGTTTCAAAATGAATTTCTTGAGCTGCAGAAATAAAACATGAAGTTCATCATTCATAGTAATTAAGTACATATTTATTTTCTGGAATGGAGGAAAGCATTATGAAATTTGAAAGCAAGGTTAAGGAAACTCTGCCTTGATAATACATCATAATAAATTACAGCCACATTGACTTTCTTGGCTGAATCCATAGGATTCTTTTCAGCTGAAGTTAAGCATAGTATGTTGAAGGAAGGTAAAAAGCATTAGCTTACCTTTTTACAATAACTAATTTAAACTGTCCCACAAAATATTATACACACACAACCACACACACACACATATATATATATATATATATATATATATATATATACACACACACATACACAGATATATATGGGTCTATATTAAAAGCTCGAAGAGGCGTTACATATAATACCTCCTCAGTGATGCGTTAACACTGACCGCACTAAACAGCGAACATTCAAAAGAGCGATTGCTTTCCCTGGGAAAGAAATAGCTAGCATCAAAAACACATACACACAATTTCAAACATAACTAACTGGGGGTCTTCACTCCCCACATGTCCCAATGTGGGGGGCTGTGTCCCCACAACCCCCTAACTAAATATACCAACTCTGAGATCGCACTACAGTGGGGTAAACGGCAATGTCATGGCTCAGGTAAAGCGATTGTTTTCCCTGGGGAAAGAAATCGCTGACCTGAGCCTTTGCTATTTTCAGATTTTGGTCTACAGCCGTTTTGCCGATCTAATATAGGCCCATAAAAATATATATATTTAGATACATACACATGCATATATATTATATACACACACACACATACATACATATATATATATATATATATATATATATATATTATATACACACACACACACACACACATATATATATATATATATAGAGAGAGAGAGATATGTGTGTGTGTGTGTGTGTGTTTGTATAACATGCATGATAAGATCAAAGCTTACTAGTTAATTCCATTACATGTTACCTATTTTGAGCTTTGCCTATTAACTAAGGCTAAGCATACAGTTTCTCTTCTAAATGACATCAAACAAAGTCAGGATCCCTACTATCATATTCAGGTAGAGTTGTCGACAATTAGTAGTTTCTTGTCTGAAAAACAAAACCTTTAAAATTAAAAAATAAAATGGAAAGAACTAAATCCCAATTGGCTAGCAAAATATGACAGCTGCCATAGCCGACAAAATCAACGAAGCAACCAACAAAGTAATAAACATAATACTTAAGTCACATTTCAGAAAAGTTATGATGGCATACCCCCCTTGGTCACACTTCCACATACACATACATACAGAAGTCCTACCACCAAGCTTTTGCATGAAAATATGCAGCACTGCTGTGGGCCATCTCCAAGTCCATGCTAGATGTTAATGGCACTTTTTTTGAGAGAGATGTATGCTAATTAGTTCATAGGTTCATAGGTAGGTATTAGGCTATCCACCTTGGGGCCTAATACAAGCCCAGACAAAAAGGTACCCTGGCTTTTGCCACCCAAAAAATTATTTTCCTGTGCCACTGTCGAGCAGAACCACAGAAGTGATCCCCGGGGTGAATTTCTTATTTCCCATCCCATCATCAAGATTTTTCTTGAAGAGTTCTAATGAGGAGCTTTGTTTGATATAGATAGGTAGTTCGTTCCAGAGTATGGGAAGTCTCTGGGACAGGAATCTATCCCTCCGGCTTTATTGTGGTGACAAGGTTTAGGTCCCTAGAACGTGTAGCTCGGAGGGATTGGGACTTCTTTAAGTGGAGCATGTCCAACAGATCTGGGTTTGACATAGCTTTGTATGTTAGGCAGAGATCACCTCTGATTAGGCGATATGCGATGGAGTAAAGCTGGAGTTTTCTGAAATGGTCTGCATAGGGCATCTGTTTGAGGCCAGTAATCCTCTTTGTCAGGTATTTCTGTGGCCTTTCCAGTTGTTGTAGATATCTTGTGAGGTACATACCAAAAGGGGCGTTGTACTCTATAATGGGTCTAATGAGTGATGAGTAGAGGGGAACAAAAACCTCTTTTTTTCTGGATGAGAAACCTTTTGTGATGAGGTGTGTCACGTAGAAGGATTTCCTGACTACTGTGGCGATGTGATTATCAAAGGAGAGACTACTGTCCACCTGTGTCCCAAGGTCTCATCACACTTTCGGTATTAAGTATACTGCTGCCTATGTTGTAGTTCATGGGTACAGTTTTTTTACCAAAGGGGATGACAATGCACTTTTGGCATTGAGCTTGAGGCCATGGCTTTGACACCAGGCATCTGTCTCAGTGAGGCCCTTTTGTAGGATGTCCACATTGTTAAGAGTTTTGATTATTGCTCCTAGTTGGCAGTCATGTGCAAACTTCGTTAGCCAAAGACATTCTGAGTTAGCCTGTACTTCAGAGAAGTAGATACCAAACAAAAGAGGACCCAGGACTAAACCCTGTGGTACTCCACTTGTCACTGGTCTGAAGTCGGATTTGGAGTCTGCTACTTTCACAGTGTGGGTTCTGTCAGTGAGCCAGTTGGAAATCCATCTTGTGACATAGGGATTTATACCTAGTTTAGTGAGTTTATCTATAATTTCAAAGAGGGGGATGGTGTTGAAAGCATTGGCAAGATCTAGATAGGCTGTGTGAACCACCTTACCCTTGTATACAGCTTTGGTGACTGCTTCAAAGATGTCTATCAGGTTTAGAAGACATGATCTGCCTTTTACAAACCCGAACTGGGTGGGATCCAGAGTTTGGGGATTACCAATGTCTTTGTTTATAAGTTCCATGATGATACGTTCCATGGCCTTGCAGACCAGGCTCGTCAGGCTAATGAGGTGGTAGTTCTGGGGTCCGTGGTGGCTCCCCCCTTGTAGAGTGGGATAACCATCGCTGTGTGCCATTCAGCGGGCACAAAGCCTGAGGTGAGGCTATGATTGAACATGGCACTTAGGTGGGGTGTCAGTTCATTCTATAGTTCGTGTAGAACGCAGCCTGGGATGTTGTCTGGTCCCATGGATGCTGTGTCCTTGGCTTTGGAGAGTGTGGTTTTTACCTGTGTAGCCATGATTACAGGAACTTTGCATTCTTCCGATATAGAGATGGGCTCTTTGGGGGGGGGGGGTAAAGTTAGCACTGAACCTATCTGCCAGGATGTTGGCAATATCAGTTGGGTCTGTATATTTAGTGCCATTGTGCTGTAACTCAGAGCAGATCTGAGTGTTGCCATTGAGATTATTGACATAGCTATAGAATGCTTTGTGGTTGTCTTTAGAATCAGTGGCGATTTTGTTTTCGGAACTAGCTTTGGTGGACTTTATCAGGGATTGCAGCTTCTTAGTGAGGCTGACCAGGGAACTCCTCCACTCATGGGATTTTACTCTCTTTTGCAACAGTTTCTTCCTTCTGTTGTACACTTTGTTTATGGCAGGGGACCACCAGATTGGCTTCCTTTTTTTTGGAGGATACCATCTTGGTTCTGTTTGGGATAGCACGATCCATGCACATGTGTAAGTGTTTATAAAGTGCAATTGTGTAAGATTCAGTAGTCGTAACTGTATTGCCATCTGCATGGGTGGTATGAAGTTCACCACTTCTGTTTTAAGAAGCAGGAAGTTGTCTTTGGATAAATTTTTTTACCATGGTTTCCTTAATGGGGGGGTGGGGGCAGGATGTGGATATCTAGGGTAATTAGCTTATGGTCGGATCGGACCAATGAGGCGTTGACTTCAGGTTTGGAACACCGGTTGTTCAGGTTGGTAATGACTAGATCTAGGATATTGTTGCCCCTGTTGGGGGTGTGGATAAGTTGATCCAGGGCATTGGAGATTATGAATTCCAGAAAGTGTTGAGCAAAGGATTTGGTACATGAGTAGTTTTCCCAGTTAACAGTGGGGTAGTTGAAATCACCCATTATTAGGGTGTTTGGTTGAACCCTAATATTTTCCAGTACATCAAGAAAAGAGGAGTGGGAATCCTAGGGCATGGTGGGGGATCTGTAGCAAGCTACAATTTGGATTGCAGTTTTGCCCAGAGTTAGTTGCACTTGGATAACCTTGGCTACATTATGCTGAGCAAGTAGCCTGGTGGTGTGGATATCCTTAATGAATATGGACACACCTCCACCTTTGGTGTTCTGGTCCAGGTTACATGGCCGAAACGTGTGGTATGAGTTATAGCCTGGTAGTGCAGGGGTGCTCTCTGGAGCTTTGAACCAGGTCTCAGTCACTGCACAGATATTGATGTTCTTCATTTTAAGGAGTGCCTCGAGTGAGTGCATTTTAAGATTTAGACTTCTAGCATTGAGTAGCATCACCCTCAGTTTTTCCTTGCCTGTTCCTGTTACGGTGGTGAATTTGTCATTTGAACCTTGCCTAAAAAAGGCACTATGGGGTGGCAAGAACCTTAACCAGTATCCGGAATCCCAGGGGTGACAGGTGCAGGCCATCTCTGGCAAAGCATTGTGGTCTGTCAACCATGTCATCCCAGGCAGACAGATACCGGATCCCTTTAGAATGACACCAGAAGCTTAGCCAATTGTTGAAGTCAATCATTTTCTCCTTGTACTGCGGTATCATGCTGGGTGATGGCATAATGCTAATCAGGGCTAGGGTTATACCTGCCTGGGCTACAAGATTGGAGGGCTCTTCCATGTCTCTTTTCATGTAGTCCAGGGAGGTATGTCTCAGGTCATTCACACCAACATGGACAATGACAGAGTCATATTTGTACTTGTTGTGGAGTGACCTGAGTGCGTGTGTTATGTGGCGGATTCTGGCACCTGACAGGCAGCTGACAGTAACCTTCTCCTTGTTTAACCTGGTAAGTGGGACATCAGTGTGCCTGACTATAGAGTCACCTATGACTAGTGTGTTGGGTACGTTGTTTTGCCTTATTGGCTGTGGTTGAGTGGCACACTGAGTCTGCGGGCTATGTGTCATTTGGGTTGTGTTGGGGTGGGTGGAGGTTGCTTGCATTTCTGCTTTGGAGGTCTCTGTTGCTTGAGCAGATTATTACTGAAAGCCTCTGCGAATGTTTTTGTGTTTCTATGTGTGGATTTTGGTGGTGTAGATTTAGTGAGACTATGTGATGAGTGTGGTGTGATGCAAGTGTTTACCTTATCCTCTTGACTGTCAAGTTCACAATTGGTTGGGGAGAGCTTTACCTCCAGTTTGGCTAGATAAGTGCATCTCTCACAGGTTGTAGTGTTGGGTGATGGAAGGAGAGGGTTGTCTGTGTACATGAGGCAATTTCTACACTGCCCCAAGATGCCCAGATTCATCAGATAGACAGGAGAGAACACTGGGAGCTGACCCTTGGACATGCCAGAATAAAAAACTATTTTACTCTAGATAAGTAAGGAAAGTGAGTACAAGAGCTGTTTTTCTCTAAGCAAGTGAGGAAAGTACCAAAACTGTTTTCCTCTAGGTAATGAAGAAGGTTGAGTGCTGTAGTAATTAGTAGGTTTATTTAGGGCTTACAAGTTCTGAACAAGTGCTGATCACGAATAAGCAAATTCAAGTGCTAAAACTAAGAATCTGTATCTGGACTAAACTAGTTACAGGAAAGGGGGGAAACAAGTGCAAATGCGGGCTTTTAAATCAAAAAGTTGAAAGAGATGGAAAAACTGCGCAAACGGCCAATAACTACAATTTCTGGGCCAGAACCACTCCTTATGTGGTAGATAGCTTACCTAGTGCTTACCACTCCCACTGATAAGCTAGAAAGCTTCCATCCAACACAGAAAGCGTGGGGGGCTCAGAAGCTTACATACAGTCCTGGATACAGCAAATCTGAATCTGGACTACACTAGTTACAGGAAAGGTAGGAAACAGGCTTAGATTTTTTTTTATACAGAAAAGTAGCTAAAACAACAGTAAAAACAATTCAAATGCAGTGCAAGCTAGTACACTTGAGTATGTAGCAATGTTAGACCAAACAGTTTAAAAAAATGCAATTAAATTAAAAACGACTAAAAACAAGTACAGAAGGAGTCTATTAGGTAGAATGAGGTAAAGAGATGGGACTGGGGGGAGTGTTCCAGATCAAATCTATAGTGGGGGCGGGCAACTGCAAAAGCCTCCAAATTTAAAAAACAAGACAGGAATAGGGAGGGTGGGTAGGGGAAAACCAACACCTTCAGCAGAGATCTGAAAAACTATACAGTGAAGCAAAAATAACAGTGCACAACTCTGAAGTCAGCCAGCAATGATATAAAATTAGTCAAGCAACAATTAACAGTACACAACTCTGAAGTGCCAGAAAATCCCCAATTTCTGCTATCTTATCAATTTCATATGCTACACTCTATTCTTTATAAACCCTCCTTCTGCCCATCTCTATCTTCCTTAGTCTCCATCTACATCCCATCTTGGACCCTCCGTACTTCTAACCAACAATTACTTGATATCTACCACCCAAAAAGGTCAGTAGGCAAACTACTCTACAAACACTCCCTAGACCATGCTTGGAACAAACTTCCCCTTGACTTGCGTTCAATCTCCCACACCTCACACTTTAAAAATGAACTAAAAGCTTATTTTCTCAATTCCAGAACCTGCCCTTGCCATGACCCTACCTAGTCTTCCTTCCCTTTATGTACCCTCAAAAGGACCATACTTAGTACCTCATTACACCTCTCTCTCCAATGCGTCTACTATGCATTTGCACAATTTTATACAAACAAAAAATGTTTATTGTTGACCTATTGAACTATATCAATGTAAAATTGTTACTTAGCTTCTTTTTAATGCAACTTTAATTTTATGCATGTAACCCAACATATGTGAATCATTTTGCTATAACTGCTATTATATCAATGTTGATTAAAATTGTACTTGTTTTAAAATGTACTACTGGAGCTTTTCTCCTCGGGTCTCCACTGAAAATGGGCCACAAGCCCAGTTGGACAAACCTGGTTAACAAATGTCAATAAATAAATAAATATAAAAATATACTTGGCTCTGTATATCTCCAGATAGTTTGAAGAGTACTCTGTAAGGACACAGGAAGGCTCCAGCAATGATATGCAGGCTGTTACTAAGAGGGTCTAATTTTATGCAAGTAATCCTTGAGATAGTCAGATAACACACAGGATGTAAAACCAGTTATACCAACTTAAGACATAGAGAAATAGAGGGAGGTGGGGAAAACCAACACCCTCAGCAGAGATCTGAAAAAATATACAGTGAAGCAAAAATAACAGTGCACAACTCTGAAGTCAGCCAGCAATGATATAAAATTAGTCAAGCAACAATTAACAGTACACAACTCTGAAGTGCCAGAAAAATATACTTAGCTCTGTACTCTCCCCTGGAACTGCCCAGGGCAGACATTTGTGCAGCTGAGTGATTCATAAAACAATAGGTAATCCATGTTTACAGAGATAAGCGCTGGGGATGTTAGTGGTCAGGTAGTGCTAAGGGGTGTGAGAGTGTATGTGAGAGACTGCGTGTACGAGTGTGTGTCTGCCTGGGATGTTGTGGGGAGGGGAGTTAGGAGGTAGGTAGGTGTGTGTGTGTGTTTTTTTTTACTGAATGAATGTGTGTGTGGGGTGTGTTGGGCTGGCTGTCGTACTTTCACACAATCCAAATTAATGAACAAGTTCTGCATTTATGGATCAGAGGGACCACTAGCTACCAGGAATAACTGCAGATGTGGGTAAGGGGGAACACTATCCATCAGGGATAAACTCTACCTCACTTAAGTTTCTTAATGTCACTTAAACTTAACAGGAATCAGGGAAACAATAGACACCAGGGAGAACACTTTAACTGTCTTAAGGGCATTTATTAAAAAAGACAATGTGGGGGGAGCAGTACACACCAAAATTTGTATAAATCTTGGGCATATCCATTCCCTGTGTGATGATGTGAGGTAGTGCCAGCTATGCCAGAGAGAATAGGGCAGTGTATCTGTAGCATATGTGAGCATAACCAGTTGGAGTTTTGTAAAGAATTTTATGTCATTTGAATATTAAACTAATCTGTACAGTTGCTTGTGTTAAAAATGTACTAACAGTGGGTCCTGCTGGACAAAAAATAAATATACATGTAAGTCAGATTAAAATGTAACTGGTAAAATGTATATATGTCAACAGAGGATGCTGGAAGGGAGGGGGTTAAGCTCAACTCAGCCAACCTTAAGAAAAATAGCTTGACATTAAATGACTTGGTTTAGGCCATAAAAATCTTATGTCACAGGTCTGAATGCAGCAGAGATGCAATGTCTGGGCTGGGATCCTGTTCTTACTGTCATTTGTGGTGGACTAATTACTACCCTGATGTACCAGAGAATGGCTAGTTATTATCTGCAGGACAAATCCAAGGCAGAAGGTCATGAGCAGCAACTGTTTTATTTGGTAAAACCACATCAAACCAAAACAAAAAAATTACATATATATTAAGCGTTTTCATTCCTTATCAGAACTTCATCAGAATAAAAAAAACAGTTAAGTTACAAAACTTTTATACACACATCCATGAGCAATGACAGCAATTCCTTTGATGTTTCTACGCAAAGTAGTATCACAATGCCATCTAGTGTTCGGAAGATTTAAGTACACTTCATCTTGACAGTGTGTAATCTTGCAAGCCAGTTAACAGCTGTAAACTTTTTGTATTGAACAGATTATGTTTTTATATACATTACTTTCTGTGAAAAACCTTAGATAAAAAAATAAATCAAAAATCACATGAGAATGAGAAGTTAAAATTGTATACATAAAAATCACTCCAAAAAGCTAGCACCTAAAAATAACTCAACATTTAATGCATGCAATGAGATGGTAAAGAAAATTAAAACCAATTAATGGGCAATAGGGGCATTCATTTAAGGAGCATATAAAATGTATGTCATACATCATTTCCTTGAAGGGGCTTGAATTGGAGAAAAAAATGTGTTAAATATAAAGTTTGCATAAATAGCTTTATTATATAAAAAGGATACTTAAAGTGTGAACCCGTAGCAAAGGGGCCAGAGGTATTAATATACCATTCTCCCCATCTCTGTTTCATTACCTAGTCAATGCTTTAAATTTCAAAAGGGGTGCAATAAAACAAGACTCGTTAAGTCCAGGCCAACCATGGGCATTCAGAGCCAGTTACCAATACAATTCCCTTAGTTCCATTAACTGTACCCATGGACCTCCCCTCATTCCCTCCTTTAATCCTTCTATAACTATGAGCTTACAATTGGTTTTAATATTTTTATCATCTCATTGCATGCATTAAATGTTGAGTTATTTTTAGGTACTAGTTTTTTTAGAGTGATTTTTATGTATACAATTTTAACTTCTCATTTTAATGTGATTTTGATTTTCATTTTTTTTTATCTAAGATTTTTCATAGAAACTAATATATATATATATATATATATATATATATATATATATATATATATACACATACAAAAGATAATCTGCTTGATACAACAAATTTACAGTTTTTTAGCTGGCTTGCAAGATTACACAGTGTCAAGATGAAGGGCACTTACATTTTCTGAACACTAGATGGCATTGTGATACTTTGCCTAAGAATTGCTGGAGACACTCCCTCTTGAAAGGAATTGATGTCATTGCTCATGGATGAGTGTATAAGAGTTTTGTAACTTAACTGTTTTTATATTCTGATGAAATTCCGATAAGAGACTAAAGTGCTTAATATATATATGTAATTTTTTGTTTTGGTTTAAAGTGGTTTTACCAAATAAAACAGCTGCTGCTCGTGAACTTCTGCCTTGGTTTTGGAGCCTCTTGGATTTTGTGTTTTACTAGTATCTGCAGGAAGGATGAAAGTGTTGGAATTGTTTTATAATCTCCAGATGCTAGAATAATAAGCATTAGCAAAGTTCTAGGTATGTATTGTGTAAGAAATCAGAATTATGTTGCCACAGATCGTTTAAGAATAGTTTATTGTAGTGAGTAACATATAGCAGCAGATATAAACGTCACAGCAGCATAATTAGATGGTATACAGCAGCATAATATATAAAATAGCTGAACGCAGAAAAGTAACTATAGCTGAACAAGTCTTGTTCCAGACTTCAACTGCATTTCCTCTCCTAAACATACCAATTAAATTACTTCAGTCCAGTGATTTTTCCTCTGGGAACCATGTCCACTCCCTGTTATCACAGTTCTCAGGCCTTGTCTTCTTTTACAGTCTTGCAGGTGCCTACCATGGCCTAACTGTCTCATTATCTAGCATTCTATACACATATCTTTCCCTTGAGAAAGGAACATCCTGTAGCATTCCATTAAAAACTATAATTTCTGCACATCTCATGCTTAGCCAGCAAGATTATCTTTTCCTTTCTAATAAACTGCATGAGTACATGAAAACACAAGTCTGACACTATATTTTCAGGCCTATTATTCTACCTTAAAGTACTATAGTGAATTCACTAAGAATATCTGCACTTTAACAGCATCCCTTGAGGTCCCCGATGAAGGTTTACAGGGACTTTCTTTTGTAGCTACCTCACAAATGTAGCATATCTGTATTACTAACTACCGTAATCTGATTTGAATACATGGGCTTTATGCCACCTCCCACTAGAATTTTTGTAATGCACAGTCTGCAAAGTAAAACTGCAATAGTTAATGCTGTTAGAATCAATATAGCTACTAGAAGGTATTTTAAAATTGTTCCACCTCAACCCTGGAATAGGTCTGCAATCCAATCTGTCCATGAAGTGTCACCAGTATTTTGTACCTCGGTCATTACATCACTCATAATCTGCAACTGAGTCTTAACAGATTTACTTTTATTCAGCATTTAACTACAGCATTTTATTGTGATCAACCCGCAAGTCCTATGATGGGAAGCCAGCAGGTAATCAAGGGCCATATAAATCTGGAGGACTACCATATGCAGCACAGTCATTTTTAATGTGGTCTCTTATGTTTTTAAATGTACAGTTATCCAATACCTCTGGTAATTTGGCCAATTTATGCAATTTTCAGATAGCTTTAACAGCTCCATATGGAGGAAATATACCTGCTCCAATGATTGTCCCATCACCTAAATCCATAGCTTTTGGAATCTTTAAATCCAAGTCCTGATGTATGTGTTATGTATTTAAACCTGCACACTATTCTAAAAGTCAGTTTAAGTCTTATTTAATTTTGTAGTTTCTGAAACTTGTTGAGCCAGGCAATTTCTACGGCTTGTATTACACATCCTATATAGCACGATCCATTGATGGTAGCCATTTATAGGCTCTGTTTTCACGCACAATATATGTGCTTTAAGACATAGTTAGAATGCCAACTCTGCTGTTCCAGAAGCAGCATGAAAAAAATGCCATACACAGTCTCAACTTGTTTCTATAAATCTTCAGTCATGCTAGATACAGCATGAACTGTTAACCCTACAGATTTTTCTTTTCCATCTCTGTACACTGTAAAGGTAAAATTACACTGACTATTGCATATGTTTTCTACCTTATGAGCTGATAACTTACTATAACACACTGCTTCTCTCTTACAGCAAATGAAACATTTCCCTGTTGTCCATAGATACAAATATTGGGTATTTTTAACATTGTAATATTTAGCCCATTTATTACTTCAGTCCAGTAATTTTCCTCTGGAAACCATGTCTGCTCCCACCTAGCCTTGCTTCTCAGGCCTTGTCTTGTTTTTCAGTCCTGCAGGTGCCTAACCATGGCCTGACTCATTATCTAGCATTCCATACACATATCTTTCCCTTGGGAAAAAAAAAACATTTTGTAGTATTCCCTTGAAAACTATTATTTCTGCACATCTCATGCTTAACCAGTAAGATCATATTTTCCTTTCTAATAAACTGCCTTTCCCTGAACCTGAATAAATGCATAAAAACACAAGCTTAACTCTATATTTTCAGGCCCATTATTCTGCCTTAAGGTACTACAGTAAACTCACTAAAAATACCCTCACTCTAATATACTGTGACACATCTGTGCCAGATTCTGGCTCAAGTTGCTAGTGCAGGGGTAGTTTGGGAATCACAGAATCAGGTGACCAGATGTGATGGCATTCTGTGTCCAGCACTGAAGTTGTATTTAGATACTAGTGAAAATTGTGACAGACACTCAAGCACACCTTTTTGGAACTGACAAGACCACTCATTCATTTCATCTTGCCTTGCTCTTTCAAGTAAGTAGGGAACAGCAATTCTTCAGTCAGTTAGGAAAATATAGTGAGATTAGTTAAGTATTCTTTTTCTGTAGCAGTACTGAGATTAGTTAAATACTCTTTCTTTATCTGGCTGAATCTTTCCAGCTGTGTTGTTTTTATATTTCTTTTGAATTGAAACTCTGCTGTTTATTGTAAATAGATAGGCGGTATTTTCATGTTTTCTATTTTATTATTTATTATTAAATATATTTACACCTTTCATTGTGGCTGGTCTTTTATTAAACATTTTAAGCTTTGAGAGTAATTGTATTTATTTGCTGGCACTATGGCTTCATGTTCCTGAAAGTCTTGTTGCTTGGTCAAACATTACCATGTATATAAGTATTGATTTTACTAAGAGTTATTGGGTACTCTGGGAAGAGCCTTAAAGTAGCTAGCTGGTGGAGTGAATTGACCTCATAATTCAGGTGGAGGTGGCATAGCTGGTAAAACTGTGCCAGCCTTTCCCAGGTGTGTGTGCGTGTGTGTGTCAGCTACTTGAAACAGACACACAGAGCACTGATTTCTACAGAGAGAGAAAGGTGGACTCTAATTTGGGGACTGGATAGAAAGTCTAGCCCCAGGTCTGGAGTGCGCTCCCTGTGTGCGCTTAAGGGATATTGTGCTCAGTGCAGAGACCTGCATCTAAAATTGCTGTGTGTATCTATTTTTGTTCCAAGTGAACATTCCCCACAGGTGTCAGCGGTATGGATTGAGCCTCCTTGATTACTGGCCCAGAGGAGGGATGTCACACCCTGCAACAGTTCATGAAATACAAGACAAGGCACACCGAAACATAAATCACAAGCTTGTAGCCCATTAAGACAAAGCCAGATTTAATGACGGGGCAAAGATATACAATGAGGGATGAATTGTATTTATTACTATTATACTCTTGGAAAGTTGCTAGAATAACAGCATTTACAGAAGCATGTATTCACTAAAGAATATAAAGTGTAAAACTCTAATTTCTGGCATTAATGACTAACTAATAATCTGTGATTTACCAGGGTAGGAAAAAACAAGAGACATTGTGGATGTTTTGACAACACAAGGACAAGATGCGTGGATATTATTGCATGCATGTATGCTTTTGTGGGAGAGTGACCCATTCCTTTGTCAAACAGATGCATCTGCCACCTGTGTTACCAAAGGAAAGTACTTAGCAGCAATTCAGAGACATGAAAATTAACCAATAATGAGGTCTGATATCATTGCAGCTAACATGTCTCTGAATATGAAAATAATGTATTGTCTAAAAAGGGCATTTTTACTGCAAACCTAATGTAAATACTAAGGTTCATTCTGAATCCCTGAGTTAGTCCATAACATTTGCTCCGATGAAGGATAAATATTTACATTCATCTTAGCCTTCACTGTTAGCTTCCATCACAAGTCTGCAACACAAAAATACATTTAGATTTATTATACCAAAAATAATGGCTGCATAAATATCCTCTGACCTTGCTTTGATTTCTTAAATCATTCCAATAACTTACTGTTATTCATCAGACAGGTATACAACACTAATTATTACTGAGCTTTATAACACATTATCATTAGGCAGTCACAGGACATTACCGATGTGGCACATAGCAGAAAACTGGTACCATTTCTTGTTGTCCCCATCAACACTGTCCTCAGCCAGAGAACTGTGTAAATGCATTGTTTGACATGTTACATCATAGATCATGCTGACAACTTACATCAGACATTAAAATGTTCTTCAAACTGATAAGAAACAAACCGCTGCAGGTTTTCTACATCCTCTTCCTGGCAAAAGGCCTAAATGACTGGCTCTGTAGATTGCATTTTGTCTTTATTCATTTTTACCCGTTTTCTCAACTCTTTCTACATACATTTAAAATCAGGTCATACTAATTCATGCTGACCACTTTTTATAGCACTATTGCATGTGAAATGCTTTGCTATTACCAGTAGTATAAATTTTACATTTTAGTGAATTAAGTCCAAATGTTAGCAGACTTCATAAACATAATCTGACTTTTCTGAAGTTAGACTAACACAACATCATAATTATGCTATATTTACAAACACTGCTTAATTACATTAAGCAAAGTGAATGATTCAAATGATGAATAGCAGAAGAGCTATAACTCATAAAATGTTCATTTAAAATAACTTGGCAAATGAATGTGCAGATGAACCCAGCATTACTGCACAGTTTAATATGTAGGTAAACACAATGAAGCACACACATGTGAACACAATGCAATCTATGGTGTGGCCTACAAGTTTGAGCAATGGCAGACCCCAAACTTCACTGCAACTTGTCGTGGCACTTGTATGATAACCTTTCAGTGATCTACCACCAAGCTAAATGATCAGCCCAGCCTGAACAATTATGGCTGCACCTTGGTACAAAATGTTGAATTGTTAGACTGGACTCTACTTCTGAAGCTGTTCAGTTTAAAGATGGAATAAGTTACTGTGATCTGAAATATACTGGAGTATAAAATATGCTGAAGGGAAGGCTTACTGCGAAGTTTCTAAAATATCATGATAATGACTAGAGTTATAGCAGATGTCAAAACATAACATTCACAACTACATATATTCTTGTATCTTTATTATCCATTACTAGTAATGCATGGGGCTGTATTCATACTTTGCCACTGCGTCGTACATGAAATGTAATACAAACAGACCACAGAAGGGTCAGAGGACAGTTGGGCTAAGCCTGCAGTTGATGCTACATTCTATAAAGAACAGGGACTAGATATTCTGAACTGCTGAAATTCTGTTTAGAGCTTATACAATCTAGAGCGCTGGATGCTGAATCAAAATGCAAGGTCTAGTTAAACATTAAATTCTAATAAGGTTATACAAATGAAAGCACTGAATTTAAAAGGATTAAAACAAGCCCTTTTGGCTTGCGCTTAATGTATTTAGTTCTGCAGAAACATCAGACTAGATATGCTTTTGTGCACATTGCAGGTGGACAGGACAGGAATACATATATATGCAGGGCTGGGTATATGCAGGCAGTTCTTAGCAATATCAGTCTATGTATAGCATGTTTGTATGCAGCTGGTACATGGTCACTTTCCCACCCACTTATTCTGCACATAAGCTGTATGCAACTATTTTTCAATAAACATTTCTTCATACAGGATGAAAACAAATCACCATTAACAGATTTCTAATAATGAAAAAATAAATAATGTTCTCTACCAGTTTAATTTATTTTACTAGCTTGATAACAAAGACTGCATATGCAATGTAAGATGATACAACTAGAAAACAGCATTTCATACATGCAAAAAATAAATTACTGTAAATAAAACAGGAATAAACTCTTAGGAATACGGTGACCTTAAGTTCTACTTTACTGTTTACTGACACCGGGGAAGAGTCAACTGACTTCTAAAGCAAATATTTTTTTTCTAATGTAACATAATGGCATTTGTACTACAACTACATCAAAAGAACCAACAAATTAATGCTTTATACTCACTGGCTGCCTACTAACTGGTCATTTATCTAACATAGTTAGAATTTTCAGCATATGTTATCCTTCTCAATAAGTGAGACTAGTTAAAACTAAAAAGATAATTGGTGCATAAAGCTCGCAGTTAGAGACTTTCACACACTAAGGAAAATAAAACTCTGTGCCCGTAAATTACAATTCACAGAACTGGCACATAATTGGAACACTTCTCCTGTGGTTTATGAAAGCAGCAAAGTCCCTTGCCAAAATATTAGACTTGTACACCATTACTAACATATCATTTATTCTCTGTACATGATACAATCCATTCTACTGAAATTCTTTTAGTAAATCATTTATTACAACTGTTTGCACCATCTGTCACAGTGCTGTTAAGAAGGTTAATATACTGGCAGTTTCAAAAAAGTAGTTTAAAAAAAAAAACATAGTCAAAGCCATGTGATATGTGTAGAACCCCTTGTCTTTTTCAGTATGGCTCTCAGAGTCTCTATAAACTTACTAACACAGAATCCAGGCAATATATTATGTAGCTTCTTAGAACCAAACCTCTATATACACCACTTCATAAAGGGTCATGCAACAGCACTGTTTAATCCTGACCAAGTTATGCCTCACTTTACTGCTTCTGCAACAACTAAGGCAGGGAAAAATCTAAACCATCACAAATAAAGAGAAATTCTGGCTCAAGGACCAGCAACAAACATTAAATATAAAACCGCATACAAGTTTTCATGCTGCAGAGTCGCTCATTAAGATAAAGGCAGAGTTTAATAAACGTGATACTTGGATTTCATGATCTCACATGTCCTATTTGCCATAAAGAGAGAGTACTATATGGCATTTGCTGTTAAACATCTGTCTGTGTTTGTTTGTCTGTCTGTCTGGGGGCAGTCCCTACACACTGAATTACTCACAAAGCACTGCCCTTCAAGTGGATTGGCAATACAGTTTCAGTTGGTATCATGGATGCACAAGGACTGCCTGAAGAAAAAGAATTAGGCAGATACTGACTACATCTTTCTTAGCAGAGGGAGGGTTGTGAGGCCAGAGATTGTTGGCTGTTGGTGCAGCCTATAAAGCAGCTGTTAGTAAGGGAGTCCCAGCACAACAGCAGTCGTCCTAATTTGAGGGGCCCTGCATTTGTATTCAACATAACACGTTGCATAAACAGTGAAACACAGTAAATAATCTTTTACCTTCCGCATTATAAGTGCTGAGACGCTATCAAGTAAGGAGAGTGATCGATAATGGCAGATTACAGAAAGCGGATATGGAAGGTTCCCTAGTAAGGAGAGTGATCGATAATGGCAGATTACAGAAAGCGGATATGGAAGGTTCCCTAGTAAGGAGAGTGATCGATAATGGTAGATTACAGAAAGCGGATATGGAAGGTTCCCTTGAAGAGGTCAGACAGCAGACAAAAACAGTCTCTGTTTGGATCATCTGGGGATTATTCAAATGAGTTTCTAAAAGAGAAATATGATAACATGGTACAGCTCCAGCAAAGAGTGATGCATGTGCAGCTCCAGCAAAGAGTGATGCATGTGCAGCTCCAGCAAAGAGTGATGCATGTGCAAAAGAAGTCCATGGAAAGACGTGTCAGACAGTTAATAACGAACAGAGCTTGGCTGCATTAGACAATAAAGCAAGGTAAGGAAATAAAAACGCGTGAGGGAATTTAGAATTTGAAGGAGGACTTGCCTGTTTGGAATTTGTGAAAAATATGAATGTAAAAAGGATTTTCCAAGAGATGATGGAGTAATGATAAGACTTGTAAATGAACATTCCCAATGGCGGAGAGGGCATATAATTAACTGAGAATGATTCTGGTTAAATTCATGTCATGGTATGAGAAAGAACAAGTCCTACGCAATACTGGTGCATTATTAAAAGGATAGTGGCTATGCTTTTACAGCTTGTTTTACCTGCTGGTGCTATGCAGTGGTAGCCTCAACTCTTGGTTGCCGTAAGAATGTCACCAGTGTAAACTGAGATACAATGTATTAATTAAAGCAATTCTAAAATGTTTTTACCAACTGGGATGCAGCTGTTTATATCAGCTCAGGTGGTGATAAAAAGGGTACAAAGTTTGCTGGAATTGCTAGATTATAGGGTAGTGCAACAAGAAAATGAGACCAAAAGTTTGGACACTGCTAAATTAGAAGAGTAGATAAGATGAAACTGGCACATAGGAAGCGAGCAAGACAGGTCACTTGGCTGTTTCAGCCGACAACGAACTACTAAAGAATAATGAAAAGGTGGACACTAGTAGTGTGGGGAAGAAAAGGCCGTCTAAGGGAAATTATATGAAAAGGTGGACACTAGCAGTGTGGGGAAGAAAAGACCATCTAAGGGAAATTATATGAAAAGGTGGACACTAGTAGTGTGGGGAAAAAAAGGCCGTCTAAGGGAAATAATATGAAAAGGTGGACACTAGTAGTGTGGGGAAAAAAAGGCCGTCTAAGGGAAATTATATGAAAAGGTGGACACTAGTAGTGTGGGGAAGAAAAGGCCGTCTAAGGGAAATTATATGAAAAGGTGGACACTAGCAGTGTGGGGAAGAAAAGGCCGTCTAAGGGAAATTATATGAAAAGGTGGACACTAGTAGTGTGGGGAAGAAAAGGCCGTCTAAGGGAAATTATATGAAAAGGTGGACACTAGTAGTGTGGGGAAGAAAATGCCGTCTAAGGGAAATTATATGAAAAGGTGGACACTAGTAGTGTGGGGAAGAAAAGACCGTCTAAGGGAAATTATATGAAAAGGTGGACACTAGTAGTGTGGGGAAGAAAAGGCCGACTAAGGGAAATTATATGAAAAGGTGGACATTAGTAGTGTGGGGAAGAAAAGGCCATCTAAGGGAAATTATATGAAAAGGTGGACACTAGTAGTGTGGGGAAGAAAAGGCCGACTAAGGGAAATTATATGAAAAGGTGGACATTAGTAGTGTGGGGAAGAAAAGGCCATCTAAGGGAAATTATATGAAAAGGTGGACACTAGTAGTGTGGGGAAGAAAAGACCATCTAAGGGAAATTATATGAAAAGGTGGACACTAGTAGTGTGGGGAAGAAAAGGCCGTCTAAGGGAAATTATATGAAAAGGTGGACACTAGTAGTGTGGGGAAGAAAAGGCCGTCTAAGGGAAATTACATGAAAAGGTGGACACTAGTAGTGTGGGGAAGAACAGGCCATCTAAGGGAAATTATCGGCCAAAATGTTTTCTGACTACTTTCGCTCTGCGAAATACAGCTCCCAATAAGTAAATTAGGAACCCTCGTAAAGAAGAGTCTTCACAGTGGGCAAATACATTCAAGCAACACAGAGATGTATGCGGTTTTCTGACAGCACCAGATAAATGACTTTGAACTGTATGCAAAGTTCTAATTATGCCCTTCAGGAGAAGGATTTTTCTTTTATTAAGTATACAATAACTGACTTAAAGGACTTGGCATAAGACGAATGTTCAGGGCAGGCAGGATACTGATACGACTGTTACACGTCTTCATGTTTGAACTTTTTATTATAACAATAAAATCTCTATTTTTGCTTCCTACTGCACAGAGTTCGACTCTCTCAGCCATCATTTGCCTACTGTGTGACCTTGACAAAATCATTTAACCAGGCAGTGATTGGGACAATTGGGACATTTTGCTAGATGTCTCAAAAGTCTTCTGCAGTGTAACTACTATGAATCTATAGGGGCTAATTTTCAGGGCAGTTATGATTTTCATATTATTATGCTTTAGACCTCCTTGTTTGACTATATTATTGCAATCCTAACACTTCATTTTTATAAGGCTTTGTATCACAGTTTTCATATGTTGTGGTTACAATGCAAGAAATATATATATATATATATATATATATATATATATATATATATATATATACATATACATTTGTTGCTATGACCAAAGTCAGTCATGGGCAATGAATGTTTTAAAGGGAATAAGATGACATGGGATTAGTTGTGTGTTAGGAATGTTTATCACCATATCACAACTAATATCACATTTCTTGTAGATCTGTATACATGTGGTACTGCTAAACTGTTCTTACATTATTATTAGATTGTTTTTCTACAACAGCGTAATTTTTAAACAGTCAGGAGATTAAAACATTTTACTTTCTTTGGGAAAGGTTATTTCATAATCATGTGTGCAAGTTGACAATAGTAAGTTAAAGACAGTATGGATTACGTACAACAAAATTATTTTGCCACAAAAAACGTACTACATTCAGCTCTATCGCTGCTGTTTAGTCAAGATGATTCGCATATATTTTCATAGTTAAGGGTATCTGGGACATGAACATTTTGCTGTTGGAATAACATGCCAGAAATTTATTTGGATGACCCTGCTAAATGTATAATGTGGAAGAAGTACTTCTGTTAAATTTGTATATAACTGAGAAGATATACTACAGCAGTACCCGAAGGGGGTATAACTCTAAATGCAGGGAGGACATGAAACCAAGTAGACTGTCCTACAGGGATAAGAAGGGACCTCAGATGGCCACTGAAGTGGCAGAAGGGTCAGAAAGACATTTTAACTGGTCTCAGAGGGTGTGCAAATTGGAAGTCGGATAGATTCAGTAGCTCTAACAGTTACATAGGTGGTGTTATACATAAAATCACAATTAGTGACCAGAGAAAATGAGTCAACAGTCCTAATATACTAAAACATTTGTAATCTAAAAAATGTATTTACTGGTGGGTCTACCCACTTAGCACTAGCCTAGAACGAAAAGAATCTGAGATAATGTTGCCTTCTCTTACCTGAAGTTGAGAATGATTAGGTAAGTGGTTTTTTTTTTTTTTTTTTGTATGTACAGAGGAGTGGTGGTGACAAGCTATGTATGGACTGCAACAGTAGAAAGGGACTTCTAGAAATGGTACCTAGGGTATAAGGAGTGTGGAAAGGGGCATATAGCAATGATACCTGGGGATGATTTATGGTCATGTGAGGAATTGTTGTGCAGTGAGGGAGGTGGAGAGGACTGAGTTATTTTGTCCCTTAAAAGTTGACAATGAGCAACTTTCTGGTTATTGGATTATTGATCGCATGCTGGAAAGAATTTACTGTCTTTCAGCCATGAAGAAACATATGGGATAGATCTAAATAAATGCTTCTGTCACAGCGACAGACATCTCTAGTAGGAGGGAATAATCTATCTTGCAGAACAGCAGTCAACAGTGACATACAAAGTGTGAAGGTAGTCGAAGGGGATGGCACCCAGAACAGTGCAGGCTCTTACAAGACACCTCCTGATGAGACAGAACGAAAAGTCTTATGCTATGCCTTTTATGTGACAGAAAAATGAAAAATCAAGGTATGAAAGGGTAAAAAAGCTGAACAAAGGCAACCACTCTTAGTATTAGCATCACTTATTTAAAGAAGATATATATGCAGAATCTTAGGAAGTGTACAGAAGCTATTCTAGACTTGTAAACAGAGACTAAGCAAACACTAGCTAGGCAAATATGTCAACTGATATTTTTCTACTGGAAATACACACATGAACACACATGCATGCATGCACACAAACATGTACACACACATTTGCATGTATATATATATATATATATATATATATATATATATATATATATATATATATTATATTATATTTATATGTGTGTGTGTGTGTGTATATATATATATATATATATATATATATATATATATATATATACACACACACACATCGATATATATATATATATATATATATATATATATATCTATACAGAAAGAGAGAGAGAGAGAGATAGGTGTTCTGATTTATTACTGCATGCATTTCATCCATGCTAAAATCCTGGTGTTTTACATCAGTCGTACAACTGGTCGAATTACATAATGGTCGATCTTTGTTAGATTGACCGTTACGTAATTCAAGGGCTTTCCCCATTTTTTCAAGGTTGTGCAACCCAGGAGTTAGTATATGGGATATCTGAGGGGTGTGGGAAGAAAAGCACCCCCCCAAACAAATGTATTTGTTTTACTTTTGGTAAAAACAAATGTAACCTATTAGTTTGCATTTGTGATTACTTTTTTCTATGATTTTCGTGGCTGTTAATGACAATCAACAATTTTGTATGATGTTTAGGCTTCAAACAAACTTACTAGCAATTATTCATTACATGTTTAATTTAATAAAAAAAAAAATACTGAAACACAAAATATCTAAAAACAAAGGGACTTGACCCCATGCATAAACTATGTTTTGCTTTTAAGTATTTTTTTCAATACTTTCAGTTACTGTGTTTTGGGATTAGATATTATGCATTTTCAATCAAATGAATGTTTTCCGTATATACATAAATATATATTTATGTATATGTGTACAAATATATATATATATGTATATGTGTACAAATATATATATATATATATATACATATATATATATATGTGTATATAGACAGAGAGAGAGACACATACACAAACATACATGCCAATTACATACAGACATGAATCACAAAATCATGTAAAGGTGCATTTGTTTTATGCATAAACTAAACAAAGGACGACTTTCACTTTTGAGACACGCAGCAGCTATGGTACACCAAGTAGTTTAAATTTAGTAAATTCCAGTTCCTTGAATGTGCAGACACATACTGCAGAGCCAATATGAATGAAATGGTTCATTACTTTATACATATGTCCCTAAAATTAGCTTCTTGTTCTGGAAAACAGATCTGGTCCTTGGCATCTCTGCCAAGCCCAAGGGACCCCTTGTCCTTGAAGTTCAGTAAAACCACCTGCTGTTGAATGAGGAACTTTCTGTTTGTTACAAAGTCACCAGAACACTCCAATCGGAGTAGCTCTTGTGTAGCATCTGCTTCCCCTTTTACACTAATCACCACTTCCTTCTATGTCAAATTTATATATTCATGAAACATTTAATACTTAGCAATCATAAATGCTTCACTGCAGATATTAAAACACGGACGGCTGCTTGCCAGCCTCATTGCGGCACAGGAATCATAATGTCTCAGTCCTTTAGGTAAAGAAAACGAAGACTTAGGCTCACAGACGAGGTTATTTACAACTTCACCAATAATGAATAATACTAATAGAGTGACAGCGAAATAATGCATTTTTAAAAAGCCATAATAACTAGCAAGCTGTTTGCACTGCTGGAACAAGACAGTTTAAGATGCTGTATCATATGCCTCCTTGCTGCTGTTTTTTTCCTTAAATTACTGTACTTTCTGGGATATCTGAATTTTGTTGTGGCAGGAAAAAAACATAACTGTCGATAGTTTCCAGTTAAATCACAAAGGCAGGGTGTATGAAAAAAAGGTATCTTGCAAGAACAGGCAGGGAAAAATCAAATACCGATGACTTTCAATATTAAAAACATATGTATGACAGAAAAATGCTTAAGAGTTTTATAGATCATATCCCTGTAATTATTTGCTGTAGATACTTGCCTGTTTTACTCTACTCACCAGCAAGGCAAATCTGAGCAGTATGCCATGTTTTACGGAGGGTATTTTAAAAAAAATCATTGTCAACTGTGTGAAAGAAAATGATGCAGTGTAACATACAAGGCAATATTCACGCATTCACTGATCAGGAGTGTGACTTCTGCATGGCACTTGCTGAGGTACCTCACATTCATCCTCTATATTAGCAAGCCAAACATATTGTTGTGTTCAGCACTGCTTTCTTGCCGTTTTAAGACAATACAAAAACATATCAACTTCATGTAACTGCAACCTTCCACCAGAAAACATTCCCAGTGTGATCCAGAGACTAGGCAAAGACACCCAAGCCATAAATCATCAATACTTCTGCAGCTTTTTCTAATATAGGAATTACTTCATTGCTCTCTATGATAAACTGTTGTTCATCTCAAATATTTCTTGTTCTGTAAAGCACTGAACATGTCAGAAGAATTATTGATCCCTGGGAAGGCGTAGTGCATTACAGTAAAAGCAAAGTTTTTTTTTTTCCAAACCACAGAGTATAATGGATGACGTTTATGTCCAAGACTTTTTCATACTTTCAAAACTTTTTAGGACAGCAGTAGTGAAATTCAATACAGACACAAGATGCAAATATGCAGAAAAATAATGATAATTAAATAAAAAGTGAAAAGGTAATTTAAATAGGAATAAAACTTTTCATAGCTGTGTGAACAATCTAAATTTTATACCTTTTTACTCTTTTTCATTGCATCTGCTTTCAAAGTACTCTTGCAAATATCTCAGTTGTTTAACTTCAGAACCATTCAAACTGTATCCCCCTCCAATGGAAATTAAGATGGTGTGTATTATATTCCTTCTGTGATGCTTAGCACTTGGACAAAGGTTTAGTGAACTTTTTCACATCGTTAACAAAGGAAACGTCATAATGAATTGATTGATAAACTCAAAACTGTCAAAGAGCTGTGGTGTGTGGACTGTTCAGAATAACCAAAAACCTCAGTGAAACAGAAATGTATAGCTTGTATAAAATGTGCATATAAGTAGTACTTTGTAAGGTACCATGTACAGCCAAATGTCCAACAAAAGGCAGTGTCATTCGATTTAAGCTGAAACAAAGCAAGATGGCAGACAGGATGTTTTTTGCGTTGGCTACCACTAGTTCTTACAAAATGTGTACATTTTTATTATTTTAGTCAATGTAGGTGCTGAAAGTAGGTCAGTTACTCTTCAAACCCCTGGACCACCAGGAACAAAATAAGAAAGGATGCCAGCCTAAAGGCAGGGGTAATTTCATTCTGTTAAAAAAGTGATAGTATAAAACAACAAAAGGCTGGGATGACAGATACAAAGGCACAGTCAGTGTCACTGCCTGCTGTTTGGGACTTTGGAAAGAGGGGTTTGGGGTTGCACTACATTCTGGTAAACTCTGAGCTGCTGCTGCTCTGTTTTTGTTTTAATACTCAAATAACTCAAGCTCCTTTGGACTGAACCTGTCTAATCAAGTGACCAAATATGGGGGAAAACACGCAAAATCCTTCAGATCAGAAGCAAATCAGTACAGTCAGTTTTCAATGGATTTGTGCAACCCTTGTACTAAATGACAAGCTAATCTGCACAAAAACAGTGTATTTGTTACATTTGTGTTTAGTGCGATTTGGGAAAGGTAAGGACTGGGCACAAGATAGCCTGGTGGAGAATATGATGGCAACCCATCTTATTATCTAGGTTTACCCAGAATGCACCATGGACATTGCTGTGCTTGGCATACAGTGAAAATTAGTTCCACAGGCGGCAGAATGTGTTGAATGTGAAACTATTATACTAATGTGAATTATTTATCTAATGAAGAAGGTTTAGGGCTTTTAAATTGTTATTTAACAACTCATTTACTCAGTGAAGGAACAAATGGTTGAAAAGGGTTTGGTTTTATAGGCTAAACACAGATCACCGTAGAGGAGTTTGTAAGAGACTGAGTACTGGGACAGAATTACCAGACTATCCAGTTATATGACAGTTCTGCCAAATTTAATCTTCTTGGTTAGGAATCCCCAAGCTCTCTGAATTTGACTGATATGTTTTAATAAATTCATAACAAATAGAACTGTCTTCAAAATTTGGACTGATAACAGATGACCAAAGAGGAATTAGGCTTCTTTGGATGTAGAGAAGACAGCTTTGAAAATTAGTTTTGCCATATAAATGCATTTGCAAACTGCTTTATAAACAATGTGGTTGTATCATCTATATACATGCTGTGTAAATATACTGTTTATTAACATGAAATATGCTAGATCTTTAATGTTTACATTTAGACAGTGGCCCAAGCACCAGCTGTTAACATAGTCTAGCCCATACTGGAGTAACTCTGCGACACTGTTTTTTAATTCTTCCACTAATAATCAGTTGACAGTTATCCATAAATATAGATAACATACCAGTATGGAAGTCTCTAGAAACATGCGCCATTTCTCTGGACTTTTAGAAATTATGAAGAAAAGCAGGAAGGACAGCGAGAAAGATCTGGAAGTCTGTGTTCAGTAACATTTTAAAAAGGGAGGGTGGTGCAAGCATCTTGGAAGAAATGCCTGTAAAGTGTTTATTCTCTCTATTTATTGACATTTGATAACCTTGTAGTTCAAGTGATCACCATATCCTTTTCAGCTACAACATGGGCACATAATGGTAGCGGTTAAGTATCTCAAATAAAGACAGTAAAATGCAGATTTACAACAAACATTTTGAGAAAATATACATTCGCAATGCACATAGAGAAAGACAACTGAAGAATAAAAACTATATAACCAATGGGTAAATTTGGCAGTGACATCTTAATACTGTTTATGGCTATAACAGCTAAAAAATGACAAAGATGTTACCAAAAAGGATAGATAGAGACCGCTGTGGTTCTGTGGAAGGGAGGTAATATTTGATATCATTAACAGAACAATGATGATCCAGAGACGAGTAGAATATAAGAAACCACTTGCTGATAATGAGTGTTGACACACACACAAAGCATTCAAAAGGGTCAGCTTGGATTTTATGAGTAAGGCAAAGGGTACCATTTGTGTTACTTGATAGAATAACAGGGTAATACGGAAGCAATATAATGGGTTAGAGGTAAGAATTAAGGTGGGAAGGCTCCACACTGACAAGCTGTGTTTGAACAGAAGAACCTGGCAGGGATGTGCTGTTCCCCTCTGTCATTTGCATTATAGTTAGAGCCACTGACACAGAAAATAAGGGATTAACAAATTCAAAGATAGAACTAGTGGGTTAATTAAGAAAAGTTAGCCTTATGTGCTGATTATATTATTTTATACAGGCAAAAAAAAAAACACTGCATCAGATAAAGTCCAGACCAGGCTCCAAAAATATAATGCAAGAAATCCAAACAGTGACACCTATACTTATGTGGATATACGATGAAATATTTAGATGTATGGATTAAAAAGGATTCTGTTATGGCAGCTAAAGGTATGTTAGAAGAGACTAAACAGAAGACAATACAACAGTTAGGCAAATGGAAGCTCTTAATTACGGATATGGACAGTAAGCTATAAGAAGTGAAAAATGTTTCTAGTCCCATTAGTCTATGTACAAGATCAGGCATATTTTTATCAATCAGAGGAGAAGGTGAGGATGGCAATAAAGAGATGAGGAAAATTATTTGGGAGGGGAAAGGAAGAGAGCTGATTTACCCTTTAGAACAAGTTGGTTTATGGTTCTACTTGAAGTAGTATTTTAATGCTGCACAATTAAGGCTCATATACCTATTGCAAACAGCAGCTACAAATCAAAAAAGAAGTGTGGAATGATGAAATGGGAATGGGGGAGTTCAACAGACTGATAGAGACTAGGATTTTAGATGCATAAAGTACTACAGAGTATATTAAGAACTAGGCCAGTGCAGGAATGGAGAAAGGATATTTTACTAATAGGCATGTCTGGAAGTAAGGATACAGAAAATAAGTGAGAGTGGTACCAATTTATTGGACAAAATTAGAAAAATAACCAAGGTATTCAGAAGAAACAACTTGAGAAGGAAAGGTAACACACTAGGATAAGACTAAGCAGAAGTTTAGACTACAGATAAGAAATTGCCTTCCCCATCAGGGATTGATAACAGAGTATATGGGAACGGAAAGGGATATGACGACAGAAAAATGTTTAGCTCAGTATGGAACAAAATATGCTGTTAAAAAGGGATAGTGTATAACAGTGTATAACAGAAACATCATTATGTATACCTGTTAATCAGAGGAGGACAGAAAGATACTCTGCAAAGGAACAACAACAAGAAGTCTGTAGGGTTCTGACATATGCATCAAAGTCAAGAAGGTTTAGGAGTTTTGCTTGGAAATGTTTGCATATGTATTTTCATACCTTAAGTAAACTTATGATGATTTTTCCTCAGGTAAACGCTGAAGATATGATGATGAAGTGAGAGGAATCTGTAACCATTTTTTGTTAAATGTTAGAAAATGGAGAATTTTCAAACTGCCCTACAGAGTACTTTCGCAGAACTGTTGTGGGAACAGTTGGTATCAACTAAGACAATGACCCTTTAGAGCTGGGCTATAAATGAATCATCATCCCAGCTGAATGGAAGACAGCCACAGTTATCCCCATGCACAAAGGTGGTGCTTCTACTGATCCCGGGAACTACAGACCTAATAGCCTGACTAGCCTTATCTGAAAGGCCATGGAGAGAATCATCATGGACCCCATCAACAAAGATACAGGTAATCTCCAAACACTAGATCCAACCCAGTTTGGATTTGTCATGGGGAGATCATGCTTGAAAAACCTGGTGGACAGTCACAAGGGCCCTGGATGAGAGGAAATCTGTGCATACAGCCTATCTAGACCTGGCCAGGGCATTTGACACTATCCCTCACTCAGGCATCATTGACAAACTCTCTCAGCTAGACATCAACCCTTATATCGTAAGGTGGGTTGTGAACTGGCTCTCTGATAGAACCCATACAGCCAAAATAGGGGAATCCACCTCCAGCAACAAACCTGTTACGAGTGGTGCTCCACAGGGATCGGACCTGGGACCTCTACTGTTTGGAATCTATTTCTCACAAGTACAAGCTAAAACCAAGGGACTGTGGCTGACAAAGTTTGCTGATGACTATAAACTGGGTACGATCACAGAATCTCCAAACAATGTCAACACCCTTCAAGAAGGTGTTGCATAAACAAATGATTAGTGCAAAAGACCTGGCCTCAAACTCAAAGCAAAAAAAATGTATTATTATCCCTTTTGGCAGGAGCGATGTTCCTGCAAATTACCACATCAGTAGCAATACTCTAAGTACACACTCAGTGGTGAGAGATCTTGGCACTCAGGTTGACAGCAACCTTGCCTTGGATCATCATGTCTCCACAGTGGTAAGAAGGGCATTCTATATGGCTCACCTCATAAGTAAGAGCATTTCTTCGAGAAAACATGAGGTTAGCACCTCCCTGTACTCTTAAGTCATTAGGCCAATAACGGAGTATAACGCCCCCTTTGCCATGTACCTTTCAAAGCACCTGCAGCAATTGGACAGACCGCAAAGGTTCCTCACTAAGAAAATTAAAGGTCTTTAGCAGCTATCCTATGTGTATCAGCTGAAATCACTGTCACTTTATTCTGTTTCATACTCAGAGGCGATCTCTGATCCTGCTTTACTGGAAATGCTGCATATCCGCAAGTCAAACGACACATGGGTTACTCACACTAAAGACCTAAAACTGACATGTGACATCAATAGAACCTGCTGGCGGGACAGATTTGCCTCCCAGAGGTTACCACACCTTTGGAATAGACTCCCACTTCATGTCAAACAGCACCTCATTGGCCCTCTACAAACACAATCTGAAAGACTGGATGGGTAACCATAAATTCACCCCAGGGGCTTCACCTGTTCCCCTCTTGGACAGGGGCAATAGGTGCTGATCATGGTAACAATGTTAAAATTTGGCTAGGCTTGTAAGGGCCCTTGGCCATTAGCCTAGTAACTTCCCATGATCCTATGAACTGCCTAGGTATAATAAGGGCTTAATAAGTTTAATATTAATGGTAGTCAAAAATCAATTACAAAAAATACAAATCAAAATCTAAATTATATGCAGTTGGAAGTGCTAAATGTTAAAAAGGAGATAATATAATTGGAATAGTGATCTTTAGAAATGAGAAATAGTAAATTACGTGGGAATAAATGGAATTTTGGGGAAAATACATTCAGAATAGTGTTCGGAGTGAATCATTTTAAGAGACTGCAGGAACTGGGCCATTTATGTAATGTTGGACCGAACAAAACTTGCTTTTAACAGAAAACATATAAAAACTACATGGTGATAACAATAAATGATTTTATTACATGTTTTTATTAATTTATATTAAATCCTGCTGCAACTTAAAATGGGATGATTTAATAGAGATTAAAAAAAAATCTTTCATGGCTAGAAAGGCTATACACAGATCTCCATGGAGCACTTTATCAACATGTCCATCTACAGCTACATTTATTTATACTTTAACTAGTTTAGTTCTACTAGGTTATTAGCCTCTTTTCAGGACAGACCCTAAGTGGTATTCAACTTGACTACGGGAAATTTGGCTAGGGCACTGGGAAACATCTAATCTTTTTTACGATAAGTGCTTAGGGATCGTCTACATCCACATGAGCTACCACCAATTCAGGCAGACGGGACCTTGGTTTAATACCTCTTCCAAAGGACTATGTTATCTGCATAGATGCTATCAAACAGAAGTTCTTCTTTTACTCGGGTTCATCTTTAGTTTTGAGGTCAGCATGCATACTTTTGATTGAAATTTGTATAATACAGAAACACATATGGAAGGGTGCTAAAAGGGGGAAAAAAGTATATTGTCTTTATTATAGTTTCTCATCTGAGTAAGGAGCTCCTGCCAGAGCGTACACAGAGCTACCAACTATCAGCATAACAAGCCGGAGCTCCCTGGTTCTTTTTCTTAACTCACACCCACAATACTGGCTTTAGTAACTTGTTTAGGAGTTACAGGCTTGTACTCTATTAAAGCCAACACAAAGTCAGCAAGAAACACAATATAATGACATTTTCTGTAAGCTTCTTGCCATGAGGAAATATCTCCTTCACATGCTTTCTGCATTTTATGCCCATCAGTCTTCAGTTTACTACCCTGAAGGTCAATACATTTTTAGACTGATTAATTCCCCTTACATTTAAGGGCATCTGTTAAGGCCCTACTGACCAGTAGCCACTAGTATTATATGCTTACATCTGATAAACAATTCTTATACTAAGTTACCAGTTCCACCACTAAAAATGGCTACTTACACTGTTCCCATGTGCTTACCGCCATCTCTCATCAGTGGGACCTCTTGTACCCAAAACATGTTAGTCTTACGGTTGGCATGCAGAAGTTCATATATACTTTTGTCTTAATCCTTTAATAAGTGTTAACATTTTAGTTATATTTGTTACCTGCAACATTTCATGGCACAGCTCCTTAGCAAAAAGATGTGTCAAACTGTGTAAAATGTATGCCAAGGTAAGTTCTAACTGCACCTTACCTTGTGCCACACCTATTCTTTAGCTACTGGTACCGAAACCAGTGTACATGAAAGCCTTGTTATCCATATGTCTATGTCGCTGTTCATTTTTTGTTTCGGAATGCCAGTCAACATACATCAAGTTACCTTAAATACAACTCTACATTGGATGCAATAGGTTTAGGATGGAAAAGGGTAAAAAGAAAACGCTATTGCTTTTAATACATATCAGTTGTTTATTAATTACTCGTACATAAAAAAGCCTCTGTTTAACTCTGTCTATGCCAGTTTGGGACATGTGGCACTTTGCAAATGATACATACTCATCTATTCCTTTTTTCAAGTCACTAGAAATCTCTTCAGTGTATACTACACAAAAATACAGGTCAGAGATGTGTTATTCTGACCTCCATTACTCTAGTTAAACACTGAAATGGGGTTGTAGGGATCTTCTGGATTTAAGGAATGGTGGGAAATGCTTAACTGATACTTTTCTTCAAACTGCAGTTACACAAAGGTGCATCAGCTTTTTTCTGTACAAATCTGACCAAGGTTAAAAAAAGATATATAGTTTGCAAATGTCTTTCATTCTGCGGATTTAATTGTGTGCTGTGGAGTTCACACAATTTACTGTGTACGTATTTGCTGTTAACATGCTGCTTATAAAATACAAAACATGTGCTGTATCATCTCTGGAAGGTTCACGTCTGAAGGGGATCTCTTATTCCTTCCTACTTCCTCGTTTTTTCTCCCTGTTCTTTCCATCTTTGCTTTTTCTATATTAATACGTTAAATAAAAATATTTAAAAAAAATGTTAGGAAGATAAAACCAGATAAATGCTTTAAGTTCAAGAAAACAGAGTATCTACTCATAAATTATTTGTCTTTGTTGACAAGGAAAGTCTGATGTGGCAAACGTCCATTTTTAGAGGAGGCTCAGGAAGAAAAGCTCCAGCAGATGCATTTGATACCTGGGACAGAACAAATCTCGTTACAAAGATACACTAGACAAGGAAGCTCATTTTATGTATTGTTTCACTAATGTGAAGAAGATGGAGCCACCTCCAAAACTTATGTGGAATAACATTTGTTTTCCTTTAGATGTACAAGAAGGAAAAGATTAGCAAAGCACTTTTAAAGAAAAATCTAAATATGGAAAACTCATCGCATTACAGAAAGGTTATGAAAATACAACCTACGTCTCACTGCTATACCCAAGATTTTGCTAAATAAAAAAGTTGCAGAAAATTGTAATACATAATTCACATTTTGCAAGTTCTGTGGTGGGAATAGTGAAAACTTACACAGTTAGACAAAATTAACTGCTGCTTTATAACTGTGGAATTTTGCAGTAGACCTCCCACCCCCACCCCCCAAAACTTTGACCAAGTTGATTCATGATGAATTATCAGAAATGAAATCAGCAAAATATTCAAATCTTCTAAAAAAGGTAATCTTAAAGTGAACTCCTGATTCTAAACTGCAAAAAAAAAAAATATTTTTACTGTTTCATAAAATGGTCAGACATAACAATATCATAAGTTTAGGATCTGAGTTTTAAAAACTGATGAAGGCACATGCAAATTAAATGCCCTGCAAAGTAAATGTGACATTCGGTATTCAAATTGTACTGCATTAGTCTGCCGTACTGTCAAAGAAAAATTCAAATTTTCTTTTACAGAACAAATAATGCATTCTGGCCTAAATCTGAAAATAACTGCTAGCAGGTTCATGAACATCTCTGATAACACAATTATTTTGTACAGCCACACTATATCTAAATCCAGTTTCACTCAATCTTTCAACATAGAAAAGATGCAGCCAACCTCTACAGGCAATGGAATAAGGCAGGAACCCACAGAGGATGGGAAGCAAACCCATCACAAGGTACACAAGGGAATTAGCTCCAAATGACTTGCTCTCAGTGTAAGTGGGCACTTAGACAATGTAATCTGACCAATGGTGTAAGCCTGTTTATAAATGGTTTTTACAGCAAAGTAAGTCACTTACACTGAGAGCAACACTTTTGGAGTCTGACCAAAGGTGTTGCACTTTCTGGATGGTAACAGGATTAAAATGACTGAATTGATATGACTGTTTGCTTAAGTAAGCACAGCTTCATATCTCTTGTGGTTTTTAAACGTCTAATGTCAAAACCTCAACACATTACCTCCTCTTCTCTCAGCTAGTCTTGCTGGGTGTTGTAAAATAACTACCACCTTCAGCTCGGAACTGACTAGGGAATAGACAACAACATGTCATAAACAAAGACATGAGATCTGACTAGTACCCACCCCACACTTTCATAAGTGTGGATGTGGATTGATGTTTTTGTCTTTCACAACATATGTGCAGGTGATATAAAATTAGACATAACTGGACAAATGTATGTAAACACTTTACAGATGATCCTAGAGAATGTAAACACCTGGGTAGTTTCCAAGAATATGTTAACAAATGTAAACAAAACTGAAGATATGACATTTGGCAACCATATAATTGACAACAATTACACTGTAAAAGATGAAAAGATGGAAAGAGTTAAGGTCTTAGGGAAGAAACTGGGGTGTTAATGGACAAAAGCCTTACCTTTTTCAAAGTATACACTTATGGTTTATATATTTATTTTATCTGTAATTTGATTATTGGGTTAGAGTACTAATGCAATGGACCAGTTGTGTTCTCAGCACAGACCAATGACCAAAAATATAAACATTTATTATGCACACAAGTGAGTATATCAACAAACACTGAACATTCAATATCACAACCAATAAAAGAAAATAATTTTTAATGGAATCTAAAATGATCAAAAACAACAAAAATTAAAAATCTTTTTTTTGCAGACAGGTAAGCACACCCGTTCCTTCCACTCTCCCTGGTAATTATACATATCAGGTTGGAGATCACACAACAGCTGGTTAAGGGCAAATTCCCTTAACCCACTGCACCAAGATCCCATATAAAAGAATGGAGGTAAAAACTCCATTCAAAGCAATGTTCACTCTTATTAGCATTCCTTATTATTTAGAGCTTGAAAAACTATTCACTCGTATGAGCGTTCAATGTTTTAGACTGTAACCATACAAGCATATATACAGGTTATGAGTAATACAACCAGGACAAGCAAGACAAAGTAAGTAAATTAATACTAGAAAACTAATTCAATTAAAACATGAAAGCATACACACTGTGTAAAGATAGGAGAGGGTTAGGAAGTGGACTGTTTCCTTAAAATGAGCAAGAATAAGGGAAGGAACAGATCTTAGTTCCTCTCTATACTCTTAAGATCATAACTTGTGTATGGTTACCCATTTGGGCGGCCCAAGACCAAGGCAAGCAATTTAAAATTGGAGGAGCTGCAGCAAAGACCTATTAAAACAATCATAATGCTTTATCATTTAGAAAACATTAAAGACTCTCAATCTTCACTCCTGTCATACATGAGATTGAGAATTAATGGAATAATAGCATTTATGGCACATACGGTTTTATTTCCATGTAAATGCTTAGGACTAGGGAGAGACCCATATTCAGGGCAAAGTCAAACCTCTTACGAAAATTAAAAAGTAAAATAACTACAAAAAATTGTTTTGCTACAGAGTACATACATGAACCCTTGAGTGAACTTGCAAATAACTTTTAAGACTTAAAAGAATACCACGGCTTTAAAAAACAAGATGGACAACATTTATGAGGATCAAAACCATGCAGTTTAATTAGTAAACATTCACGGGGTATTTCATTACCTGTGTTGATGGCACTCAGGATGAACATATTGTCCTCCCTCCTATTCATGAATACAGCAAGAAAAAATTTCACAAGTAGCAAAAGAGGATATTTGTTAAATAAGAGTAAACTATTATTTAGTGACATAAAAAAATATTGAACTGGAGTGAAAAACTGCTAACCATCTGCTTAATGATCAGCTTTAAAACAATTACTTTGCTTTTCCAGAGGGGAAAATAAATGACTAAAGTTAGCAGAATAAATGAAGTATGCACCATAGCTTTTCAAAAGAAAATCTAATCAGCTGTGGAACAAATGAAAGTAACAAAATATACACGACAGAAATCATGATTTAAAATCAGGAAGTAAAATATTCACTATGGTAAGAGAATGCATTTTCTGGCAGTCTTTAACTGTTTCCCCTGAGAAGTTAAATGCAGTATTTTCTGGGGATACATTTCAGTGCAAACAGCACTTGCATGTAAAAGTACTTTGTGTGGCATGATGCAAAATTTTGTCTCGACTCCCCCTTCCCCAACAAAAAGCAGGACAGAAAACAACTGGATTGACAGTTTAAAATTACCATAACCAAAGCGTTGGGAGTGAAGTGGAAAAAATGCATATACTGCAAAAGCTGAATTTCTCAAAAATAATGCAGTGGTGGTTGTTAAAATAATTTTTTGTTTGGATGGTAATTTTACAAACCTCATTTAAAAATGCATTCAAGAAAGAACTCTACAGGGACAACCCTACAGTCGCTCACAGGAAGATACAGACATGATTAACACTTGGGGCCAAAATGTGCAGATATGGGCAAGTATTTGCAATCTGTTTAACTTCTTATAGAAATAAACTTTTAAATACATATAATGGTGCATGTAGCTGCCAAGCAATAAAAATATGCTTTCAGCACAGGAAAAGGAGATCCATCACCTTTGTAGGAAACGATTCATGGGAGTTTCAAGGCAACTGAATCAGGTGAACATTTACACCTTCTCTGTACCCACTTTCAGGACATTCATCTTTTCTCTAGGAGGGCAATGCCACTTACACTTTGGATAAAATAATAAGAAAGAAACAGAAGGATAAAGATAGGGGTGATGGGTCCACAGAGAGAAGAGGAGGAGGAGCAGGACTGAGGGAAATGGTAATGATTCACATTATTATTATTTTTATTTTATTTTTTTAAGAAAAAAAACTGATGACTGATTTTGTTACCAGAGACTTGACAGTGGAAAACTAGCGACCACTCTGGTGCCAATATGTGATCCAAAGACATTAGAGGAAATAATCATTAGAGGAAGACATCAGGATTAGGAATGTGTACACATGAAAAACCATATGTGGTTACTGAGTATTATTATAATTATTATTATTATTACTACTATTGCTGCTACTAGAATTTAAAAATGCATTTCTAGTTTCCTAAGGAAAGTTTGCTTGTTTGTTTATTTATTTATTTACAGAGAATGATCCTGGCAGACTAGGCTTGTAGAAGTCTCATTATATCAATAAAATAATATCTGAGACTGGGTACTGACTACTGAAAACTACTACTATCAATACAAAGCTTTGGATGTAGCTCTAAGCAATGAGTTTTGTTGTTAATTATTAAAGAAAAAAAACATTGGTAGAGAGAATAACCATTTCAGGGACTGATCAAGACACAAAGCAAACTTGGTAATGTTACAAAAGCAACTGCAGCCCCCTTACCCCCAACATAATCTTATGATTTGCGTGCGAAAAAATGATGGGAAGGAAATGAGTATTTCATTGTGTAACCAAGATAGCACCAAAACAAACAGGACAGCAAAATTAAGGTCAAAGGCAAGCTGAAATCCAGTTCTGTAAAGAATTACAGCAATGACACCGCTAGTTAATTTTGACATTAATGACCCAATTAATTTCCCTCTTTATGATGATGTGAAATGCTAGCTAATAGGGCTGTTGGAACTGCTGACCCTGAATCCTAAAATTATTGTGTGGATCACACTGGAGCGCAAAGGGGGGTTTACTGGGAGGAACAAATCATACTGGGGAAGACGCAGGGGTTGGGCAAGGAGAAAGTACTGGTTACTTTTATAGATCACAGCACTTCAAACAAAATTGTTTGTTCACTTGACATCACAGAACATACACAGGATGGAGTGTTACAGTCACACAATGGATACAATATTTTCAGTTACAGTTACACGGATATTTATCTGAACTACTTCTCTCTGTTCAAGAAAGGTTTTACTTTTATTCCTAGCAAATGGCTAACTTGATGGATTCACTGATGGAGCTTAAGCATTTTATGAGAAAATTAAATCTGGAAGCTTACTTTGATAAACCATAGGGTCACTTCAGATTTATTTAAAAAGAGAAGTATTTTTAGGGTCTATATTATAACATCGAAGTGTCAAAACTTTGAATATTATAACATTGAACCCAAAACCACGAAAGCTGAAAATCCCGAAGACTGAGAACAGCGAACCCCCCCCACCCAAAACATGAAACACACAAACACTACCAACTATTTCTAATGTGGGGGGCTGTGCTCCCCACACCCCCCTACTTAAATATACCAACTCCAAGATCGTACCACAGTGGAGTAAATAGTGGAGCCACGGAAACGGCCCACCAAATTCTTTCCCTGGGAAAGACTTCGATGTTCTGCAGCTTCGATATTGTCAAGTCTTCGAGGTTACCGGTTCGATGTTATAACATTCGAAGTTTTGACACTTCGATGTTATGGCATAGACCCGTATTTTTAGCCCCACTATGCACCACTTGATTTAAGTGCTTGAGAAGGTCAGTGCTAAGCAAAAGAACTGACAGTACAACCTTTCCAATTTGGAAAGGGAAACTTTAAAAGCCTTATTAGACTACAAGTCTGTTGGTATAATGAAACCAGATAAATGGGTGGCATGGTGTTATTCTATGCTATAGACTACTCCAGCATTATGTTCGAAATATTACAAGACATCAGTACTTATTAAAAATTGTCAAAAAGGCAGGTGAACACAGGATACAGATCAGATGACCTATTTTTACATGACTGCCGTATGCAAGGGTCGATTAATTGGACAACTTATGAATTTTTATATCTGCCCAACCCTGTTATACCATCAATTCTGGGGATACCAAAAGTGTACAAAGATATATCAGACCCCCCCCCCCATTTAGACCACTAGTAGTGGTGCAAAGCACAAAGACTTGTCCACTGGCAGTTTTTATCAACAGATTATTTTAAACAGATTTTAAAAAGCCTACTTGCATGTTAAAGTCATTTGAGGATTTTTTTAGGAAGGTTAAACAATACCTTAATGGATCCCAACATTACTTTTTTTACTATGTATGTGGTAGATTTATTTACATGTATTCCTCAAAGTGACGGCATTGATTTCTTTAATGTTGCTATTATCACATGCCAATTTTTTTCATCCAAAGAGATATAAACAAAGATTTTATGGACCTTACATTGGACAACAACTACATTTAATTCAAATGTAAATTTACAACCAAATGGGGTATGGCTATAGGGGTGATATGCATACCAGGTTTGGCAAACCTGCTGATGAAAGGGTAGGAAATGTTATATATGTTCTCAACAGATTTTTATAAGTACTGTAAATTAAATTTAAGATACCTGGATGACATTTTTATTTTACAGACTAGGTCAGAAGACAAGGTACAAGAATGTATCTGATACCGAGACTCGACAACTCATTTCTTAAAGTTTACTTTTAATTGCAGACAAGCCATGATTAATTACCTGGACAACTATTTTATGTCACAAGGTGGTTTTAGTTCAATTATTTATAGGAAACCAACATTTCATAATGCATATTCACACCTTAAAGATTTTCATCCCATGACTTAAAAAAAAAAGTCTAATTAGAGGTCAGTTTATCAGACTGGCATACAGAGTTCCCAATATAACTATATTTGATTATGAAATAAGCAAGTTACAATCTGTTCTTTGCTAGGGATTATCCTAGAAATACTGCAACAGATATCAGTAACAATGTAGCTTGACAATGGGGACACAGACACAAACTGTTCCTAGGTTTGGGTTTAGACAAGGCTAGTGAAGAAATTGGTACGCTGATTGGAAAATGTACTGCTGGCACAATAATAGTAAGTACTTAAAGACAGCCCCTGCTTTACAATAAAGCACTGGGGCTGGATACATTAAATCTATTCATCTTCTTCTTTTGGCTGTTCCCGTTAGGGGTTGCCACAGCGAATCATCTGTTTCCATTTCTTCCTATCCTCTGCATCTTGATCTGTCACATCAACCACCTGCATGTCCCTCTCTCACCAAATCCATAAACCTTATCTTAGGCCTTCCTCTTTTCCTGTTACTTGGTAGCTTCATCCTTAGCATCTTTTTCCCAATATACTCAGAATCCCTGATCAGCACATGTCCAAACTAATGAAATCTTGCCTGTCTGGCTTTGTCTCCAAACCTTCCAACCTGGGCTGACCCTCTAATATACTTATTCCTTATCCTGTCCACCCCCGTCACACCCAGTGCAAGTCTTAACATCTTTAACTCTGCCACATCCAGCTCCAACTCTTGCCTTTTAATCAATGCCACTGTCTCCAACCCATATAACATAGCTGGTCTCACTACCCTCTTTTAGACCTTCCTTTTCACTCTTACTGCTACTCGTCTGTCACAAATCATTCCTGACACTCTTCTCTACCCACTCCATCCTGCCTGTACTCTCTTCTTCACCTCTCTTCCACACTCACCATTACTCTGAACTACTGATCTCAAGTATTTAAACTCATCCAACTTCGCCACCTCTACTCCTTGCATCCTCACCATTTTTCTATCCTCCCTCTCATTCACACACATATATTCTTAGTCCTGCTGACCTTCATCTATTATAAGAAACAATTAGAATATTTTTAAAACAAATCCAATCATATGTACAAATTTAGGGAACAACACACTTTTGTATACAAAATAGCTAACAACTTGGAACAGTTGTTTGAGAATCCCTCAAACATCAACATTACTGAAACTAAGATAGGAACTAAAAAAGTGTGGTGTCAGCAGACAAATGTAAACATATATCTGAACAACCATTTCTATATTTGGGGAATACCTCTAAAAATCTGTATCGTTCCAAATAAGCAATTGTGCTATGCAGAGAGTGGTATATATAGCAAAATGTTCTGTGTGCACAGCGTTTTAGTAGTAAAAACTGAAAGGGCACTAAGGAAAGGGGTATATGAACATTACTATGATATTTCAAAATGTACTGTTAATACTGCCCCATACAAACACATAACTAGCTTCGTCTGTATAACTTGAGCACTAATCCAGGCTTTCTTTTTTGGAGAAGGTTCCCCTGCACCCCAGTGGCAGGAGTGTGCAGTTAGAACTTGCCTGATTGAAGATTACAGGAACAGGGCTCAGTTTTGAGATTTTTTTAATTTGGTAATTTGTTTAAAAGCCTTTTCTGATTGCTTGTAGTCATCTAATGCTGTTTTAAGTGTATTTTTTACTGTTTGTAGTCGTTTAAAGCTGTTTTAAGTGTATTTTTTACTGTTTTTGCCTTATCTTTAAAAAAAATAAATACATTTTTCCTTGTTTCCCACCTTTCTAAGCTAGCATAGTCCAGTTTTCAGGCTAGTGTTGAACTGAGGGCTGTGTTACAATTTTCTGAGTTGCCCATACCTTAACTTGGATAGAGGGAGGTTTCTCTGTTCACCTGTGAGAGAGGGTGCTTTGAGCAGCCATCTGTCCCTGGATGAGTGGTTCCAGCCCAGAAGTTAGTAGTTTATAGGCCATTTTTGGCTAATTTCTCTTTCATTTCACTGCTGTAAAAACCACGTTTGCACGGTTTTGCACATCCGGGCAGCGCCGGTTAGCTAGGGCTAAATTTATCCTGGCTCCACCAAGTCTCGTCTTCGGCATTTCCCTTGAAAATAGTCTAACTCTCAACCTAAGCACTTAAAAAGCATCCTGCAGTTCAGCACTTGCACAGACCTAATAACAAGCACTAATATACCCCGACACTTGATTGCCCAGCAGGGCAAGGCTCATTATTCACCCCTCACCAACCAAGCGACTAAGCAGCTCACCCTACTATTCAGGCATGACCAAAGGGCAATTTCACGTATACTCTCCAGTCCAGCTGGTGAACCTGGGTATCCTGAGGCAATGTTACAACTGCTTCATGTACACAGACAACCCTCTCCTCCTACCACAAAACATTAACATATGCGAGAGATGCAATTATACAGCTAAATTGGAGGCTAAACTCTCTCCACTCAAGACTGGAACAGGCAGTCATGAGGAGAAGGTTAACACTTGCACCACACCTCCAGTCTCACACAGACATATTAAACCAGCAACTGGCAAAAAATACACATAAATACACAAAATCATACTCGGTGGCTCTAAATAAAAACCTGCAAAAGCATCACAGACCTCCAAAGCAGACACCTGCACCTCCCGTCACAAACCAGAAAACACATAAAACACAAAATCAGTGCGCCGCACAATCACAGCCCTTAAGGCGAAATAACATACCGAACACACTAGTAATAGGTGACTCTATAGTCAGGCACTCTGACTTCCCACTCACTAGGCTGGACAAGGAGAAAGTTACTGTTAGCTGCCTGTTGGGAGCCAGAATCCGGCACATAACACAAGCACTCAGGTCACTCCAGAACAAGTACAAATATGACACTCTCATTGTTCACGTTGGTGTGAATGACCTGAGACTTACCTCCCTGGACTTCATGAAAAGAGACACGGAAGAGATCTCTGATCATGTAGCCCAGGCCAGTATGACCCTGACCCTGAGTAGCATCCTACCCTCACCAAGAATGATACCGCAGTATAAAGAAAAAAATATCAATTTCAACAATTGGCTAAGCTTCTGGTGTCATTCAAAGGGGATCCAGTGTCTGTCAGCCTGGGACAACATGCATGACAGGCCTCGTTGCTTTGCAAGAGACGGCTTGCATCTGTCATCCCTAGACTTTTGAATACTGGCCAAGGCTCTTGCTGCCCCCATAGTGCCTTTTTTAGACAAGGCTCAAATGTCAATCCCACCTCCGTAAACAGCACAAATAAAAAAATGAGGGTTATGCTACTCAACGCCAGGAGTTTAAATCTCAAAATGCACGCGCTCGAAGCACTCCTCAGTATGGAGAATGTTGACATCCATGCAGTAACTGAAACCTGGTTCAAGGCTCCACAGAGCACCCCAGCTCTACTGGGCTACAACTCATACCACACATTTCGGCCACAGAACATGGACCGAAACGCAAAAGGAGGGGGTGTATCCATATTCATCAAGGATACCTACACCTCCAGGTTAGTGGTGCAGCATAATACCTCCGAGATCATCCATGTGCAACTAACATCAGGCAAATCTGCAATACAAATTGTGGCCTGCTACAGATCACCCTCCATGACCCAGGACCACCACTCCGCATTTCTGGAGACACTGGAAAACATGAAGGTCCTACCGAACACCCTGATATTGGGCAATTTCAATTACCCTACCGTTAACTAGGAAAACTACTCAAGTACAAACTCCCAGGTCCAGCGCTTCCTGGAATTTATCAACTCAAATGCCCTGGATCAGCTGGTAAACTCCCCTACCAGAGGTGAAAACATATTGGGCCTGGACATCACCAACATGGGCAACAAGTGTTCCACGCTGAAGGTCAACCCGTCACTGGTTAGATCAGACCATAAACTAATCACTCTGGATGTCCACACACCACACCACCACCTCCAACCAAGGAAACCACAGTGAAAAACTTTTCTATAGCAAACTTCACCTTAATTAAGACAGAGGTGGTAAGTTTCACAGCCCCCACGCTAAAGGATAACAGTGTCCAAGATGCAGGAACCTTTACAAATGCACTCCATGAGCACCTACAAGGATGCATGGATCATGCCATCCCTAGCAAAACCAAGACTCACTCCCATAAGAGAAGGAAACCAGTCTGGTGGACCCCTGCCATAAACAGGATATACAATAGAAGGAGGAAACTAGTTCAGAAAAAAAAGCAAATCCCAAGAAGGAAAGACATCCCTGATCAGTATCAGTAAGAAACTAAGGTCTCTCATAAAATCCTCCAAGGCTAACTTCGAAAGAAAAATAGCCAAGGATTCGAAAGATAACCACAACGTCTTCTTTAGCTATGTCAAGAATCTAAGTAGCAACTCGCAGATATGCTCTGAGCTAGTGCAAAATAGCACAAAATATACTGAACCTACTGATATTGCCAACATCCTGGCAGATAGATTCAGTGCAAACTTCACCCCCCTCTCACCCCCAAAAGGGCCCACAACAATACCGGAAAAGTGTAGTGTCCCGGACATCACAGATGCACAGATGAAAACAGCCCTTTCAAAAGCCAAAAGCACAGCGTCAATGGGGCCAGATGGTGTCATAGGCTGCGTCTTGCATGAACTACAGAACGAACTAACCCCCCACCTAAACACTCTGTTCAACCTCAGCCTCTCCACGGGCTACATGCCCATAGAATGGTGCACAGCAACGGTTATTCTGCTCCACAAAGGAGGGGCCACAACTGACCCTGGTAACTATCGCCCCATAAGCCTGACTAGCCTGGTCTGCAAGGCTATGGAGTGCATCATCATGGAACTCATTAACAAAGACATTGGGAACCTCTAAACACTTGACCCGACCCAGTTCAGCTTTGTTAAGGGCAGATCATGCCTACTAAACCTGGCTGACATCTTCGAGAACATAGATGAGGGGAAGGGTAGTTCACACAGCCTACCTTGACCTCCCCAAGGCTTTTGACACCATTCCCCACTTGGGAATTATAGAAAAACTCACCAGCCTGAACATAAACCCCTACATCAGGAGATGGGCTGCCAACTGGCTTATAGACAGAACTCGCACAGTAAGAATAGTGGGCTCCAGGTCTGACTCTAAACCAGTCACAAGTGGTGTCCCACAAGGCTCGGTCCTGGGACCCCTACTGTTCGGCATATACTTCTCAGAAGTACAGGCAAACACAGGAGGACTATGGCTAACCAAGTTCGCTGATGACTGCAAAATGGGAGCCATAATTGACTCTCCGGCTGACATGGACATTCTCCAAAAGGGCCTTACTGAGATGGACACCTGGTGTCAAAGTCATGGTCTCAAGCTAAATGCCAAAAAATGCATAGTCATCCCATTTGGGAAAAATAAAACACCCATGAATTACCACATAGGTGGCAGCCCCCTTAACACAGAAGAGGTAATAAGAGATCTGGGGACCCAGGTAGATAATAATCTGTCCTTTGACAATCATATTGCCAAAGTAGTTAGGAAATCCTTCTATGTAGCCCATCTAATTACTAAAGGGTTTGAATCTAGAAATAAAGAAGTTATAGTGCCCCTCTACTCGTCACTCATCAGACCCATCATAGAGTACAATGCCCCATTTGGCATGTACCTCTCAAGACACTTCCAACAGCTGGAAAGACCACAAAAGTACCGCACCAAGAGGATTACTGGCCTCAAACATATGTCCTATGCAGCCCGACTGGAAAAACTCCTGCTGTACTCAGTGTCATATTGCTTACTCAGAGGTGATCTCTGCCTGACTTACAAAGCCATGTCCAACTCAGAATTGATGGACATGCTCCACCTAAAGAAATCCAGGTCACTGTGAGCCACTCGCTCTAGAGAGCTAAACCTCACCACAACAATAAATAGAACATGCTGGAGGGATAGAGTCCTGTCACAGAGACTCCCCATGCTTTGGAACAAAATTCCTAACTACATTAGGCAGAGCCCCTCACTAACACTCTTCAAGAGAAACCTTGACTAGTAGATGGGTAACAGAAAATACACCCCTGGGATCCCTTCATTGGCTCTTCTTGACAGAGGCTCAGTTAATTAATTAATGGGGCTGCGAAAGCTGACACACTCTGGCTAGGCTTATAAATGCCCTCGGGCAGATAGCCTAGTACCTACCTATGAACCTATACCAGTCTGTCAGGATTTCAAGGGATTTCACTTTGCTATTTTAGATAAGGTTATTCTAAATGACAGAGGAGGGAAGGTGGAAAATTAACTGGAGTATAAAGAACTCCTGTGGCAACAAACTGAATGCTACTGTTGCGCCAAGATGTAAAAAAATGTATCCATATTCCCTGTGCTTACATTAAGGATGGTAAAACTGAAAGCATCAATAAAGGGTACATACCTCTCAACTGTCCAGATTTTTGTCTCATATTTATATTCTCTTTATCATAACATTTATGATTTTCTAGCAAATCACTTGGATTGAGGAGTGAAGTCACTAAATAGTAACACACATTTGAGTTTCAGACTTTATATCGTTCAGAAACTGTATGCTAACACAAATCATGTTATTCTCACAACTTTTTAAGTTTATAAGAGCAATATTTAAATATCTTCCTGTTCTTGGGCCTTTGTCCCCCAATTACTTTAGGCTTTGTCTAGATTTTTTTAACTTAGAAGTTGAGAAGTGATGGGGTACAAATAAAGTTTTAACAGACTTTGTATTTTATATAGTTTTATTTTATTTAATGCCTTTTAGTTTAATTGACATAAGTATTTTTTAATCTTTTGTAGTACTGTTATAGGTTGGCAAGGTATTCTTTGCAAACAAATTAAAACAAACATTTTTACTGTTTATTAAGAGCAACCAGCTAAGTTTTATGAAGTTAAACAATCAAATTATCCACATTTAAATTTATATTTGCAAATTTTAAATACTGTGTTTTAGAAGCTATAATGTAGTTTTATTCACTCAGTGTTTCATTAGCTAAATATTCATGGTGAAGTTATGTGAATCAGAAGTGGTACACTGTTTCCTTAAATGGAAAACAATTTACACAACTTTATTTAAAGAACTGCAAAGAAATATTTCCTGTTTTGTCTCTGAGGAAGTCCCTTTGTATTTACTTTTTTATGAGGACAAAAGTACAAAACGCTTGTAGTAGTGTGCTAAAAACTTATTCTAACAGCATTAATAATTTGTATAGAGAACTGGATTGGAGCTTGATGATTTACTTCATTTCAGTGTCCAGTGTTCACTGTGTAAACTTGTGCAGGCTACTAGTTTGGTGCGTGTGCACTGCACACTCTTGTGTAGGTTACTAGTGTGATACGTGTGCACTGTGCACACTTGTATAGGTTACTAGTTTGGTGTGTGTGGACTCACCTATTGTACTGAACTACTATATTTTATTCTATACTTACAGTCTGTAAAGGACAGTTATCTGTGTTACAAAAACTCTTGGTTAATGTGCAATTATTTAATGAACAGACTGGAATGAAACTTGCCTTCAGATATGGCTCATCACATTGATTTGCCTCTTTACAAATTGAGATCACTTTACTGATCACAGCCCTATGCTGGCTGCAGATTCTATTCTAACTCTTGTCTCTAAAGGATTGTTCAGTGACTCAGACCTGATGTGCTACACATTAGTCATGAGTACCGAGCCCTGGCTAAGTCAATTATTAGTGAAACATGGGATTCAGAAGCAGTGTTCAATGACCACTGCTAAAGACTCCGGCTCTAATAAATATGTTGGCTATGCATACTTCTACAATAAAAGTAATGCAGCATTGAAGCTGGTCATAGTCGGCTTTAGGCACCAGCGAACACCGCAGTCGCTGGGAGCCCCCTGTTACTGGTGAGCCCACAACCACAACAAGTTATTTTGATATTTTTTGACGTTTGTCAAACCTACAAAAATAGTAATATTGTATACTTAAACCATGTAAGTAATAACACTTATTTATATCTCCTTTAAAATTCAAAGATATCTCTGGTTATAGTAACAGCATTTTATTAACTGAAAGGCTTCACAATTCCATGAAATATTTTACCATTGACATAGTGCTTAGTTAAACCTTGCTGGGGACCATTCTGTCCACTAAAACTAACAGAGCCAGCTTTAGGTACCTGCAATACCAATACCTGTGGCTGCAGGTGTGAGGGGGGGCTAAATTATCCCAACAAAAGCTGCTGCTGGTTATAAGTGAGGAGAGAAAAATGTTCTGATTATGGTCTTTTAACTGAACAGGGCTGTGATGTGACCCTTTTAGAATAAAGCTTACAATAAACATGAACAAGGAAATCACTAGAGAGCTCAGCAGCCCATAGTGACTGATCTCAGTGCACATCTTGGATTATAACAGAAGTTGATACTCCCAGTCTTCAGTAATGGTTTTCTTTTTCAGGGAGTTTTCTAAATACTGGCAGAATACCAGATTCCATAATGGTACAGCGGTAGTGTTGTTGCCTCACAGCAAGAGGTTCTCCTGTTCAATTCTCGGTGGAGTCTGCATGCCCTGCCCGCAGTCAAGTGGCCTCTGAAAGACATGTGTGAATGGGCATGCCTTCGTTGAAGGTTGGGCATCGGGCTGGCAACTCGGCACCATAAAAATCAACTGCCAATCGTTAGCGGACCAGAGTTTCGCTGTGGCGACCCCTAACCGGGAAAAGCCGAAAAGGCAAACAACCACCACCAGATTGCATAACTCTCATCTTCTTTCCTGAAGAATTCTACAAATTGCCAAAAGTAATAGCAGAATAAAGTCTCAATCAGGAACATGTTTTAAATATTACTCTAATTCACCTAGAAAGTTAAAAGAATAACACCTTTTGCATTAACATGCATTTTTGGACAATAAGTATAAAACTCTGATGTCTGGATTTATTGATGGTCTGTAATCCTGAATGACTTACCAGCAAATCAAACTTTTTATGAAGGACAGAACAAAATTATGAAGAAAAATCAGGGACCGTTTGTGAAACCAGGGACAATGACAAGTATGTATTACTCCTCAGTGAGGTAAATTAAACTGACTTTCCCCTGCTGCTGTTTGAAGACTGCTAAACAGCATTCACTGATCTAGTATGACAGTACTATTGTTGGACAACGTATTGCTATTTATTGAAATAAGTGGCAAAACTATTACTGCTATGGCGTGTGTGTGTGTGTATGTTTAAAAAATATCACCAATTTTTATGAGTGCATGCAGTAATGCCAGGACTCATACATTATTCTTCTGGTTATAAGTAAAAAATGCAGGTAACAAGTAATTATATTTTAAAAATAAGGCATATAATACATTACAGAACATTCAGATACTTAGATCTATGAGTGCGGTGCCCCCACTTCTTAGTCTGTATAAATGGATAATCATCACTGACTGTGAGGGGGACCCCCACAAAAGTTGTTGCTGGTTGGGGAAAATGAGGATGAAAAATGTGTTAATTTTCTGATTACACTCTTTAACCTGAACAGGATGTGATACGACCCTGTCAGAATAAAAGCTTCTGGCCTCGGCACTCATTTGCACGCATTCTAAAACCAGCCCTGCTCAGATGTGTGCGTGTGTGTGTGTGTGTGTGTGTGTGTGCGTGTGCATGTGTGTGTGCATGTGTGTATGTGTACAGAAAGCTGCTGTAGCTTATGTGTGTGTGTGTGTGGGGGGCTGGGGATTGTGTGGTTATTACTTTTATTTGCATCACAGTCAAACCTTACAGATGTGCGTAGGAGGTCGGCTTAGCCTGCATTTGGGCTGGCGACAATGTTGTCATTGTTTTCTTTACTTTTCTTATAGAAAAAGAAGGTTACTATAGCTTGTCTAGGGGCAACAAAGTAGAATATATTACTATAAACATTACTTGTGTTCACTTTCCTCCCAATCACACATGAGGCAACTCTCTCTCTCTCTCTCTCTATATATATATATATATATATATAAAACACTTTATAATCTCGAAATACTGAAAAGTCAAATTTCAGTATCTCGAGACAATAAAGTCAAAGTTTTGAAATAGTGAAAGTACATAATCGTGAATTTGAATATCTCAAATTCACGGTTATGGCTTTACGCTACGTAATGTCCAGGGATGTATGTGGATGGTGTGTAGTGCCGAGTGTGGATTTAGATGTAATGTCAGGTAAGTGAGTGTTTTGTAAGGGTTTTGGATGGGAATTTGAGTGTATGTGAGTGTGCTGACATGTGTGTGTGTGTGTGTGTGTGTGTGTGTGTGTGTGTGTGTGTGTGTGTGTGAGTTTGCTTTTGTTTTCTGTTTGTGCGAGCTTGAAGTTAGTATATATAAGTAGGGGGTGTGGGGGGTACAGGGGGGCTTGCCCCCCTGCTTATTTGTGATGTAGGTTTGTGGATGTGTGTTGTTTTGTTTATTTTGTGGTGTATGTGTTGTGGTATAGGTGTGGTCCAGTGTTTGCTGTGTTTTCGGTGTTTTAAATTTCGCGGTTTTGGGCTTTTGGTGTTGTGAGGATTCGATTTCATGGTCTTGAAAAACTGAAATTTGAGATTTCAGTCTTTTGAGATTATGAAGTGAATATATATATATATATATATATATATATATGTGTGTGTGTGTGTGTGTGTGTGTGTGTGTGTGTGTGTGTGTGTGTGTGTGTGTGTGTGTGTGGCTGCATTTGGGGGTTAGAGGTTAGGAGTGATGAAGCATGCTATGTATGCATGTCCGCAGTTACTTAAAATACATGACTGTGGAAATTTGAAAATCTACTTTTATCCAAGTCTAACCCAGAGGGCTGTATAGGCAGAGACTCTCTCTTTTGTTTTGGGGGGGGGGGGGTTAGAGAGTAGGGAGTCGTGCATATTACCAGATAGGACCTATGTATCCTCACAATAATTGGCTTGTTAGTTTATCGTGAGCTTCTATTTCGGCGCCTTTGAACACTAAGCCTTGGACATAACTTATTTTTGTTCATGCCACCACTGAATTAAAAGGTTGGGAAAATGCTCTAAAGTGCAGCCCAGAGCATCTATAACGCCATGGCTTCTGGGGGCACTAGCTTAACTGAGTTAGTTCCTAAATGGTTATTACTGTGCTGTCCTGGTCAGGAAAGATGTGTTGAAAGGATGCAAGGAAAATTAAAGCTGAACAGCAACAATGAATTCCTATCCTTATTCATAACTGCTGTTCAAGCCATCATTGGATGAAAAGATTATGTAAAAAGAATAAAAAAACTTTAAAATGCACTTTAGAGAATATAGAAAATTATGGCTTCTTAAAAAAGCTGAAGAGTAAGGCAAGGTGTAAGAAAAGAAAAAAAAAGAATGTGCACAGTATGGGGAGCCCAAGATTGGGGGGAGGGTGGCAGAGTGAAACCCTAGAGGATATTTGTGTGGGTAAGAGTGGGGGGCTAAAACAGTAGGTATTGCACAGGGCACCATTTCACCCAAGTCCTGCTCTATACATAGAGTTGTTGTAATGTAGCATTGTTGTAAGTCAATGCCAGTAACAGTGAATGTCCCACTGAGATGGGCCGACATACTGTTGTACTTATGCCTGTTGTAATGTAAGAGCACTGTAGCTACAGTTCAGTTTGTGTGCACTACTCCTGAAAGTTTCCAGCATGAATTAAAACCCTGCTTAGGATAGGTGGCAGTGACAGGGCCATAGTTAGACTGGAAGTGCCTGGGGGGCCCCAAACTTGACATTTGCTGGGGGCCCCCAAAATGCTACCACTGGCCCTGAAGCTGGTGCAATTTGATCTTTGGATCTTCACTGAGACATGGAGTTTGACTTTTTTTCCTGCAAAGAGGAGAAGACCCAGAAAAGAAACAGGCTACTTAAAACAAATACTGTGTCACTACTGATATCCACTTACTACTGTAAACTATAACAAGCTCTGACTACTGATAAAACTGGTGATAAAAAATGTTAACACTCAAGTGTACACAATGTAGGCAAACTTGATAATTACACAAAGGATACGCATGATTAAACCAGCAACTTCAGTCACTCTGATAGCGTAGGGATCTCATTTTTACAGATGTTCAGATATGTATCATGAAGAGAGATACAAGAAATCATGCTTTTCCCAAGTAGAATATGATGAGGCAATGCTTTTCCCAAGTAGAATATGATGAGGCAATGAACTTGCTTTATTTTACTAGATCAATAGTTCAGCAAATTCTATTAGGCCAACAAAAAGAAAACAACCACATTGAAGACAATATACAGAAAGTCACAAAACCAGCCCATAGTTAATCTTAACAAAAGTAAATACAGAGATCTTTGATAAAGGAAAAGCCTCATCAGAAAAGCTAAATGAAATGAATGCAAAAAAAAAATATATATATATATTAAGGTACAATCTAAGTGTCCACTGTCAAAACAAAAACTGTAAAAATAAAACATGTCCATATCAACAAACACTAATAATCCCTTGAATAGCCTTTTCCATGTCCAATATCACAAAATGTAGTGTTAATTTTGCAGAATTAAAGTACAGTGGAAATATAAAAGAAACAAAAACATCATATGACATGGTCAAGATCGTCAACTGGGATAAAAATGTAATACTACTACTTTCGGCTTTTCCCAGTTAGGGGTCGCCACAACATACTAAAATGGGATAGACAATATTTCTTCTTACAGTTCACGAAGGACCATCTTGCTCAAGGCATTAAAACATGTCTTGAGATTTGGCAAACTTGAAATTAGTTATATTAGTAGGTGATGCAAGAAAGGCATACACCCTACACAGTGGGTGAAGGCTTTGCTCCTGCTACTATATGAAAAAAAAAAAACTGTGACGAGATTCCTTCATTCTAGCCATCTCAACCAAAAGGTTTTGCTAAAAGGATTCAGTGAGACAAAGATGACCCATGTTTTCCACTACAATGACAATTTAAACAACAAGAACTATATACTGCTGGTACTGAAAGAAGCAAGTCAGTGATTACAAAAGGTTACAGAAAGTTTGCATGAGAAGGAGAAGCCTAGAAGTTGTTACAACATACTATCTATTTTTAGAAGTTATAATGCAGTAATAAAATCAGAGTATCTTTATAATCTGAAAGTACCACTCATGGTCCATGCAGATAAGTGAATATATATTTCCTAAAAAACTGTTGCAGTTGGAGATTGTACACTGTTTAAAATATAGAGAATGTATAAAATGTAAAATGTGTAAACACAGTACTGTGTGTATTTTGAAATTCAACTGTTAGAAACTGAAATTAAACCTGGCTCTTCAAATGTGTACATATTTGCAGTACTTTTAGCTCTAATACTGCAATACCTTATTTGGACAATAGCTTGTTTGCCAGGAGTGTCACTTATGGAAGAAACAGGAAAAGTGTGATCTAAACTTAAAATAAACTTGAAATAAAGAACCTGGTACTCTCTCAACTACAGCTGCTTTTTTCTAAAGTGTGCCTGACAAATTTTGCAGCTGGTTTTGGATGGACAAGTTAGCAGAAGACTACTGGTAGTGATGAGTAAATAAACTTCAGTTTCATTACAATGTTTATTTTCTAAGCACTCGTACATTACCAAAGAGACGCAGTGCATATAGCTACAATAAAATAAAGACAACCATGGTTTACCTTTAATACCGCAAATTGTGCAAGTGTGAGTATGCAAAACAGTGACTAGATATGTGAAAAATAACCGCAAAATTAAAAAAATATCGAAAATGAAATGGAATTTTTTTTCGCCTTTTTTTTTGCCCTTTTCAACTTTCAAACACCACCAGCATATCACTGTGTTCAGCATCAAGCCATACACATAACAGCAAACATCAGAAGTGATTCCTGTCATGAACGTGCCACAATAAAGTCCCTTATTCACTGTAAGCAATGTACAGCTTCCTGAATTTTGTTCTGTGTAATTTATCTCCCAGAAATTGATGTGCTCTAGCAAATAGCAAGTGCAAGATATCTAAAGTCATGAGAAGGGGCAGTATTCACCACTAATTTAACAAATCCTCTAGCAGTGAATTCAGAATGTTTCTCCAGTAAACTTGTAAAGGCTGTCCCTTTGTCCAAGAGTCTCCTACGTTTTGGTGATGAAGGCAAACACAACAGCAGTCTACATCTCAAATCATCAACATGTTTCTGCTCAAGTTGCACAGCCTGTAATATGTCAAACATATAAAGGGTTTTCTTACCCAACAAACTACGTAGCCACCTGTAGACCCAAAAAGGCTTGCGTTTCTAAAGTAAATCCAAACGTTGAGGTTGATAAAGAGCTCTCGTGAGGCTTCAATCGTGATAAATCCAATTTATTGTAAAAAAAACTTGAAGCGCTGAAATAAAAATACACTTTTCGTCGCTGTATAGTAAGCAACTTCCTCAGAAGACAACTAAGGCTGTAGCCTATTTCCTTATATTGAAAACATGTCTTAATTGATTAATTAAACAATGTGTTCCGTAAAGGGGTTTATTCATATAGTTCTCCCTAATGCATACGTAGTATCATATTTTTATATCAAATTTGTTAAGTTATTCCATGTATATACATTAAAAATTCTATAGGAAAGAAAAAGTATATATATATATAAATAAATTCCATTGTTCTCAATTATTTAAAATAAGTTAAAATAAGTTTAAAAGTATGTGTAAAATGTAACATTTAGCTAATATGAATATATGCTAAATGTATATATTCACAACCAAAGCTATCTATTATAGGGGTACTAAACGCCTAGGCATCTTTAATCTCATTGTTCAAGTCAGTGCAAAAAATCTTATTAAAAACTTTAAAGACAGTATCCCTCAGTCTAAGGTCAAAGGATGGCTGCTATAATTCACAAGACCTTAATGCCCATAAAAACTGTATGTAAAATTTTATATAAAATTTCATATAGAAAATCCAGTATACAAACCCCACAGTAAATGAACACCATATAAGTGCCAAAACAAACACCATTAATATATGTAAAGCTAGAAGTAAAGAATTGAATATATAAATATAAATATACAGTATTTATAAAATATATTAGGAACATGTTTCCCAATAGTTATAAATTTGATTCTAAATCCAAGATAATTTATTAATAAATATTCCTACTTAATCTTTAAACCTTCACACTTTACCATAACTAAGGTCTATAGAATTAGAGTCTCTATTTATAAAGGCTCTATCATCTTTCCATATTTTTCAACCTTAAGATACATTTGATCGAGGACATTTCGTTGATTCCTGGGTACTGGTTTGCGTTTGTTCTCAACTGCCACACCAGTTCTTTTCTCTCTAGTTTTAATGGTTCGTATTTACTTCTGGGGTCTTCGCTTATTTGTTCTATGGCTTTGAATTTAAAACTATGACCCACATTTTCTAGGCAATGTCTAGCTAGAGCATTTTCTAATGTCTGTCTACTGATACAGTAATTATGTTCATAGATCCTATCTTGTAGTCTCCTATCAGTCTTGCCTATATAGAAGGCTGCACACTTCACACATTTTGCTTTGTAAACAATCTGTTTAGTACTACAATTAAATTTATTTCTAATCGTGTAGGTTATATTATTTATCGTAAATGTATGGCCTTCTTCTATGTATTTGCAAACATTGCACATTCCGCATTTTGTCATCCCTGCATTATTAACATTTTTAGGATTTTTGGTTTGCAAAATTTCTTTCAAATTCATGCCTCTTTTGTATATTATCTTTGGTTTATCTGGTACTAAAGCTTTGAGGTGACTATCATTAGATAGCAACTCCCAATTTTTTGAAACAATGTTTCTAATGTCATTAGAATCCAAGTTAAAGATTGTTATAAGACTACATGAGTAATTAAATTTGACTTCATTGGTAGATTGGGGCCCTAGTTCATTCCCATTTGTTTGGGAAGTCCCTAATAGAGGTATATAATCACCTCTTTGTCTCTTAGTTTGGACTTCTATAGCAATCTCTTGGATAAACTCAATTGGGTATCCCCTTTGGAGGAAGAATCTTTTAAGTAGATTACATTCTTCTAAGAAATCAATATCACATGTTATCATCCTTGCTGCCCTCACCATTTGACCCTTAATAATTGATTTTTTCCGGTGTAATGGGTGGCAGCTTGTGAAATGTAGGAACATGTTGGAATATGTCTCCTTTCTATAAATTCTATAAAATATGATACTACGTATGCATTAGGGAGAACTATATGAATAAACCCCTTTAAGGAACACATTGTTTAATTAATCAATTAAGACATGTTTTCAATATAAGGAAATAGGCTACAGCCTTAGTTGTCTTCTGAGGAAGTTGCTTACTATACAGCGACGAAAAGTGTATTTTTATTTCAGCGCGTCAAGTTTTTTTTACAATAAATTGGATTTATCACGACTGAAGCCTCACGAGAGCTCATTATCAACCTCAATGTTTGGATTTACTTTAGAAACGCAAGCCTCTTTGGGTCTACTGGTTCTTTTTGCTAGTTTGTGTTGCCATTGGATTCAGTGTTCGAGTTTGTTTTTGTCATGGACCAGATTCCCGCTAGTGGCTCCGTTTCTGATACTAACGCTAATGAGAGCAATGGGAACCTTACCGCTCTCATAGAGCTGTTAACACAAAAAGTTGACCGGCTTTCCCAGAGAGTCGATGAGGCTACATCCAGGTCAGAGAATCCTTTACATATTGGCAGTAATGGAAGTGCAAGGGCGGCACCAGCTACTAGTTATTCTTCCATTTTGGCCGGACCCTCGAGCAATAACGGAAGGAACAACTCAGAGAGATTAAGCAGCGAAGCGGCTGGAGTTGAACAACGCAACCGCACAGCCCAAGGGCCTGAATCATTAAGAACTTGGGTCCACAGGTCCTTTTCGTTTATCGACAGTCAAACAACTAATATGTCTTTAACAAATCAAGGGGTAAATAACGATATTAACTTTAAACTCACTTTGTTTGATGACAAACTTTTTAGAGTTCGCAAACTGCAACTTGAAATAGCCTATTTTAAGGAGTGCATTAAACTTAAGATAGTGCCTAAAGGAATGAGGCACTGGCAGTTCCCTACAGGACTGTTAGAAGGTTCTACGTTCCACAAAGCTTTAGTCATGCTTTTTGATAAGCATGGCTTAGAACTGTTAAACCCGTTTTGTATTCATTACCAAGAGACAGTAGATGAACTGCTGGCTGAAATAGAAGAGCTTAATGAATCCATAAAAACTGATGTTTATTTTAATAGATATCAATATGAATACGATAGGTGTTTTTTAAGTATAGACGACCATATCATTAAAATGAATGCCACTAAAATTAAAAAGATTAAACGAGATCTTAATGACTACAGTGAGGGTAAAGCGTACCCCCACCCCCCATTGATACAAAAACCAATGACTGGGAATGGCCTTAATCTGAGAAATGCAGAGGGTATCACTGATACACAAGAGAGAACTGCAAATCAGACCTTAGAAATGAGCGAAGAAGTCCATGATGAACTGAATATAGACTCTAATGGGGCCACTAGGAGAAGCGAAAGATTGTTACAACAACAAAATCGACAAACCCAAAATAACTCCCAGCCTGAAAGGGGTGAAGGCAACGCAACATTCAATAATAATAACAGAGGTAATAACAGAGGTAGAAATTTTCAGGGGCAGGCCTCGAGGCGTCCTTCACAGAACAGGAGGCAGAATGGAAACAGGAGGAGGAAACGGTGAATAATGGGACTATCACCGAGAATTTATTAGACGATCGACCCATTTGTAACATTGTATCAAATTCTTCGAATGACTTTAAGATATTTAACTACACTAATTTAACTATTGGTGGTGAGACTGTAGAACTATTAAGTAAAGGTTACACCTTTGTACCATCAAACAGGTTTAATATGGCAGAAACTTTGATTGACTTAAAATTATTTATTAGAAAACTGAACTTGTTAACACTACTAGGAAGTGAATTTAATAACAAAACAGATTACTTTGTGTCCAGTGTTTACAACCCCCCCCCCCCTGCATCCTTCCTTGGTTCTCTTTGAGAAAATAATGGAAATAGATCTTAGAAATCTCAAAGAAAAGAAAAAAAATATTATAATAATAACATTACCAAAGAAGAAAAGGACTTATTGTCCCTTTTGAGACAAATGCCTATTAGGATAATGAAACCTGATAAGGGGGGTGGTTTAGTCATTATGTTTAACAGTGATTATAATGACAAGATGACTAAGATTCTTGATAGTGAAACTTATTCAAAGTCATCACTAAGTGAAATGAATTCAGCACACCACAAAGTTAAAGCTTTATTCGAAGAATTATATATAGAAAGAAGGATAGAAAAAGATATGTATGACTTCCTACACCAGCCGAAAATAAGAACACCTGTTCTATTCGGTACACCAAAGGTGCATAAAGACTTACAAAATCCACCTATGAGGCCCTTAGTTGATGGTAGGGGTAGTATAACTTACACTTGTTCCAAAGTAGCAGATAAAATACTACAAAAATACATCAAAGTAGAGAAACAGATCTCAAAAGACTCATGGTCTTTTCTCAGTTCTATTAATAAATTGCCTTTTTTGCCTAATAGCTACTTGGTTACACTAGATGTTAAGGACCTCTACTCTTGTATCCCACATGAAGTAGGGATAGAATGGGTATCCCATCTATTAAGAGAGCTAGGAGCACCCACTAATGAAATTCAGTTAATGGGTGAACTAGTGGATACAGTGCTCTCCTATAACTATATATTATTTAACAAAGAGATATACCATCAGAAAATAGGCGTGGCGATGGGCTCCCCTTGCGGAGCCAGCTTCACCAATTTAGTTATGGCTTATTGGGAGAAGAAGACCATTTTGGGAAATGATACAATTAAGAAACAGATTCCATTCTACACAAGATTTCTTGACAACATTTTTTTGGTTTTTGAAGGTAAGGAAGAAGAAATTGGACAAATGCTTGTATATCTTAATTCAAGCACGGACTTCCTTAGGTTTACACACAAGTACAGCAAAGATTCAATAGAGTACTTGGATGTAGATTTGAGAAAAGACTATACCAATAATAAGTATACATCAAGAATTTATAGAAAGGAGACATAGTCCAACATGTTCCTACATTTCACAAGCTGCCACCCATTACACCAAAAAAAATCAATTATTAAGGGTCAAATGGTGAGGGCAGCAAGGATGATAACATGTGATATTGATTTCTTAGATGAATGTAATCTACTTAAAAGATTCTTCCTCCAAAGGGGATACCCAATTGAGTTTATCCAAGAGATTGCTATAGAAGTCCAAACTAAGAGACAAAGAGGTGATTATTAACCTCTATTAGGGACTTCCCAAATAAATGGGAATGAACTAGGGCCCCAATTTACCAATGAAGTCAAATTTAATTACTCATGTAGTCTTATAACAATCTTTAACTTGGATTCTAATGACATTAGAAACATTGTTTCAAAAAATTGGGAGTTGCTATCTAATGATAGTCACCTCAAAGCTTTAGTACCAGATAAACCAAAGATAATATACAAAAGAGGCATGAATTTGAAAGAAATTTTGCAAACTAAAAATCCTAAAAATGTTAATAATGCAGGGATGACAAAATGCGGAATGTGCAATGTTTGCAAATACATAGAAGAAGGCCGTATATTTACGATAAATAATATAACCTACAAGATTAGAAATAAATTTAATTGTAGTACTAAACAGATTGTTTACAAAGCAAAATGTGTGAAGTGTGCAGCCTTCTATATAAGCAAGACTGATAGGAGACTACAAGATAGGATCTATGAATATAATTACTGTATCAGTAGACAGAAATTAGAAAATGCTCTAGCTAGACATTGCCTAGAAAATGTGGGTCATAGTTTCAAATTCAAAGCCATAGAACAAATAAGCGAAGACCCCAGAAGTAAATACGAACCATTAAAACTAGAGAGAAAAGAACTGGTGTGGCAGTTGAGAACAAACGCAAACCAGTACCCAGGAATCAACGAAATGTCCTCGATCAAATGTATCTTAAGGTTGAAAAATATGGAAAGATGATAGAGCCTTTATAAATAGAGACTCTAATTCTATAGACCTTAGTTATGGTAAAGTGTGAAGGTTTAAAGATTAAGTAGGAATATTTATTAATAAATTATCTTGGATTTAGAATCAAATTTATAACTATTGGGAAACATGTTCCTAATGTATTTTATAAATACTGTATATTTATATTTATATATTTAATTCTTTACTTCTAGCTTTACATATATTAATGGTGTTTTTTTTGGCACATATATGGTGTTCATTTACTGTGGGGTTTTTATACTGGATTTTCTATATGAAATTTTATATAAAATTTTACATACAGTTTTTTATGGGCATTAAGGTCTTGTGAATTATAGCAGCCATCCTTTGACCTTAGACTGAGGGATACTGTCTTTAAAGTTTTTAATAAGATTTTTTGCACTGACTTGAACAATGAGATTAAAGATGCCTAGGCGTTTAGTACCCTTATAATAGATAGCTTTGGTTGTGAATATATACATTTAGCATATATTCATATTAGCTAAATGTTACATTTTACACATACTTTTAAACTTATTTTAACTTATTTTAAATAATTGAGAACAATGGAATTTATTTTTATATATATATACTTTTTCTTTCCTATAGCATTTTTAATGTATATACATGGAATAACTTAACAAATTTGATATAAAAATATGATACTACATATGCATTAGAGAGAACTATATGAATAAACCCCTTTACGGAACACATTGTTTAATTAATCAATTAAGACATGTTTTCAATATAAGGAAATAGGCTACAGCCTTAGTTGTCTTCTGAGGAAGTTGCTTACTATACAGCGACGAAAAGTGTATTTTTATTTCAGCGCTTCAAGTTTTTTTTACAATAAATTGGATTTATCACGATTGAAGCCTCATGAGAGCTCTTTATCAACCTCAACGTTTGGATTTACTTTAGAAACGCAAGCCTCTTTGGGTCTACTGGTTATTTTTGCTAGTTTGTGTTGCCATTGGATTCAGTGTACCTAGCCACCTGTGCCACCCCTGAACAGCGTTCTGGCTATGAGGGTAGCCCATACCACGTATGTCATACTGATTCCAAAATGTACTATCAAATAAAGGAGGTACTCATTCACTTGTATTTCCTCTCATACCATATCACTGTGGCCTGCCATATTTATATATGTTTCCTTAAAGAAGGTACACAAAGGCTTACCCTCCTCTGGCATGTCAGCTTCTATTTCAAAGAAAGTATTACATATGTCCTCTGAGTCAACAAACACTAATGCAGGTATCTCCTTGCACAGCATTGCAAAGGATATACTGCCTCCAAAGTGTCCTGCCAAATGTAAGCGTTGTATATTTCTCCAAACAATTTGGCACAAGTGGAACCAGCAACCTTTGGTTAATGTATTAGGGAGATGTCTCTGAATAGAATTCACTGCAGCCATTTCGAAATCTGTCAACACCATACTGGGAAGTAGTCTAAATTCATTTTCAAAACTCTGCTCCAAAAAGCATCATAACACCTTTCACTTTTGCTGGGCATTATCTCATAAACAACACATACCATCTTTCTGTTCACTCCACCAGCCAGTGTGCAATGTAATGTGTAAATTGTCTACATTCAGTAGTACTAATAGGGAAGGTCCCATCCACCATTAGGTATTCAGATTCACAAAGCATATTCAAATTACCCCTCATGGTTATAACAACATTGGTAGCACCTTCATTATCAGCACTATGTTTGATAATGAATGAACCACTCTTTAAAGATAGCATGTCAGCACTCATTTCCCCGAGATTACGGAAGCCACTGCACTTATTCAATTTCTTTCTGTACTTCTGTCTACCAATGGTCTGCTTAAGGGCACTAGTATTTGGTAACTCATTGACAACTTCACTTGATGTACCAGCTAGGACTTCTGCAACTATTTTGCATGGGTCCTCCACAGATTGCCCAGCACGACGTTTCAACCATTCTTTTACCCTCATGACCTCCTCTTGCACTACATCTGGGGCATAGTAATGTGGTGTGCTCTATACCAGCCTATAGCCATGTACATGAGTTTCAGTAATGCATCGACCTTGCACCTTTCTTTGTTCTTCCTTGTACAACACCAATACTGCTCGACCTGAACAGCCTTTTCTTCGTAATACTGATACCCGTCAACTAGCAATAATTCCCATCCCTTCTGTGCCATACTTGTGCTATATACTGAATCCACATTGCTGGGTGCATAGTCATGTGACATTCCTTCCCCTGCCTGTAACACATGCAGTACATATTCACTACAAAATGTCTTACACTGTAATAACTGAACATATGATACACTTTACACAACTTGTTATGCCAAGGCAACATTTGTACAGTTTATACACCTACTTATGCCAAGTCAACATGTTACAGAGCTTATACCACTTCTTATGCCAAGAGAACAATTAGCCTGTTACTGTATGGCTATCAGGAATAACAATTCAATAACACTACATAAATTCTACAGTTATATTGCTCATGGTTAGCAATGAAAGCTTACATAAGTTTGCAACAATAGTTCTGCTTTATGCAGACTCTTTTTACTTGCTTTTTAACATACACTGCAGATTGTTTTACCTCCATAGTCCTTGGATTGTCTGCTGAAATTATATATCCAAAACAACAGAACGCCACTTCAAATGTGCAGATCATGTGCGAACTCTGCTTGGACCAGGAAGGGTTGAGGTTATGACGTATGCGGCAAAGCTTAAGGTTGTATTGCATATGTGCGACTGTTTAATGTGCAAATTGATTTGTTCATTCATCCTTAACATATTCGCACTTACTGAAGTCAAACATCTGCTATCTTGAAAATGGTATTTCGACCTTTCTGAAGTCGCCCGATTGTGATTCATGGTATTAAAGGTAAACCAACAACCATATCACATAAAATGCAGTGCTATTCATGAAACTGGCACTTTAAACACATTAAATAAAATGTCACATAAACAGCAATTACTAGTACAATAAAACTAATGTTGTAATCATACATTCGAAACATGAAATTCTAACTGACTACATGCAAATCAAATAAAATGCCTTTTATACAAAGTCAAGACTTGCAGTAACCAATCAAATTCACAGGTTTGAAAGTCTTATAGCCAGCCCATGGTAAAGACAATCAGTTAGCAAAAGTTCAATGTTTACAAAGCTCAGAATCCAAACAACTCAAAACAAATGAGCAAAGATCCACAAGGGACAACTAAAGGCAGCTAGAAACAAATCATTCAAATAAAGTATGCATACAAAGAGCGAAAAACCACACATAATGAAAAAAGCCATACTGAGTTAAAAAAAATAAATAAATAACTCCATTACTCTAGGCAAAAAACAATGTCCTGCTGCTTCAGATCCTTGAATCCCAAAGTCCAACAAATACTACACAGTCCAGTTAAGTTCAAATTCATAAATCAGTCAAAAAAGTGTTCAAAGTCCAAACTTTCAGTATCATGAAAAGTAAACCAACTTTTCATCTGCAGGCAGTCAACACCACCATCTTCAGACAGGCTCAAACACCACACACTATTACAGTTTTTCTATAGGACTGTTTAAACACATTCATTTTACTTTTCATTTGTGCAATATACAGCTCTTTGCATATGTGACTTAACTATATTTACTTGTAATGATTTATTATTCAGTTGTAAATTCTTGTCACTGATTTTTTTTTTTTATTAGCTTAAGAATATAAGCACTGAAATTATATAAACATAACTGTTGGCTTTTACAATTCAAAGGGTTACTGCTCGAGCTTCTGCTTTCATACTACTATTTAGGAGGGTGCCTAATCCTAAGAGTAAACAATAACTATATTTTTGGTACGCTAGAGTGGTCTACCTAATGGTAAGCACCGGAACTATATCATTAACCAGTCATGAATATATACTGTAATGTTTGTGTTTGTTAGTGTGTGCATGTCCAAAATAATTTTTGACAAGCTTTAATGAACATCAGTAAGACTGCACTGGAAGGCACTGAACTCAGCTGGAAGTGGGTGAAATTCAAGACAGCCAGTAATTAGAACTCAGATAAACAGACCTAAAGTATCAGTGTTACCTTGTTGTCTGGTATTATGGAAGGAAGTGGTGTGCATTTATCATATATTCTTAAGGCCAATCGCACCTTGCATACAGAGAGTTAAACCTTTTTGCAGATGATATAAGAATGTCAGTTGGTCTTGATAAATGTGCAAAAGCAACCTTTAAAGCAAAAAAGCTGCAGCACCAAGAAAACATCAGTTTGGGACAAGAATGTGATATAAAAGAACTTGAGCAAGAGGGACTGTATAAACATTTGGACACTGGTGAAGGATCAACAATAAAACATGAACAAATGTGAATAAAACTTCATAAGAAATATTTTAGAAGACTTTAATTCTGAAAACATTGACATCTAGGAAAAAAATTCAAGCTATACACCAATTTGCTCCTCCTGTGCTAACTTACAGTTTCGGAGTGATTGACTGGCCCTAAAAGGTGTTAGATTAGATAGGAAAACAAGAATGATGCTTCATGCTCATCAAATGATTTATAAAAATCAGTGCATTCCCTGTTCTGAAGGAGGTATAAGCCTCCTTGAAACTGATTACATGAACATATCTACATTCGTGGGACTGCACATATCTGCTGACCTCACAAGATCCAAACATAGTGAAAGTTTTGAAACATGAGTTGAATAAATCTAAGATGACTTCCCTGCTTAGTCTGGCAGAAGCTATTTCGATGTCAAGTGGGAATGGAAATCAAACCACAAGTAGATAAAAAATCAGGCAGGAACTGAATGTGTCAAAAAAAATATAAGGTGAAAGACCAGATGAGAAGGCAAGAAATGTAAAAAATGCATAAATATAGTTGCAAGTATAGAAAACTCCTGGAAGAACCTCATGTTGATCAGGACTGAACAAAGGAATGGTTAAGGAGAGGCAAATTCAAACCACAAGATGAGAGGTTAATTCTGGTGGCCCAAGATAGTGGGCTACGTACACATCGGTTTACAAAATCCATTGAACATGTGCAGGAGTCATTAATGGGCACATTGCAGGTGCTGCAAAGACCACTTTTGGCTAACATCAAAGATTGAAACAATACTAATTTCACAAACTTTAATCATACTTTGACTTAGGAATGGGGTCCATTTCCGTCATGGTATTAGAAGCCCAAAAGCCTTAGAGAAATTAAAAAAAAAACTAGAGAGAGAGAGCAGTGGTATGGATTTGAAACCCATACCTACCTTCAAATATTAATTGGCAGAGGTAACAAGGATAGTGAGACATTTCCTGACTGTCCAGTAGACAAGGAGTCTGGATTCACTGGAAAAAAAACACATCTTCACCATGATAAAGAAAAACTCAAGGATCTGGCTTAGCAGTGCAAAAGAAAATTTACATGAACTCAGCTGGCATACTATTCTTCACTGTGCAGTGCATGGATGTTTTCAACTGTTGCATATGTTACAATGAAACAAAGATGGCCATAGTCCCAAAGCCACAAAATATCAATACAGCATTTCAAATAAATTCTCACTTAACATGCGAGTGGGAAACAGGAGCTGTGCACCTCACTTTCCATGCACACACACACACACACACACACACACACACACACACACACACACACACACACACACACTAAATGCTGAAGCTCTGAGGTCACATACCTTGGATACAAGATACAGAAAGTATTCATTCAATATTTATGCAACCTCATAACATCATATATTAAGACTTATTGTCATGGGGTTTTCAGCGTCAGTTTTGTCAGCTACAATGTTCAGCTGTAAAGGGTGCACAAACATACGTAGGCTGATATACCATGCGTACATTCTGCAAACATCACACAGACTTATTATGAGCTCATCAGTTGACTTATTATGAGCTCATCAGTGTTTGTTGCCATCAAGAATACCCAGTAGTGACAGGTGCCATTCTCTTCACAGCCACACGTACCGCTCACTTCCTCCTCCCTCTTGGAGTTCTCAGTTTACTACAAGCAGTACGATCACAGAAAGTTTGTTACCTAAAGATGTAACCATTTACATTTTTCATATCAGTGTAAATTTCATATGGTCCATGCTGTATGACTTCCATTGTAATATTCACAGCAAGCACGTGTTTTCAATTGTGTCTTCAGTCCTATCTGCATTACACTTCATTAAAATGTTTTGCACATTTTTATTCTAAACTATTACTAGTTATATTTACTGCTACGTTTTACATAATCTGCATTACGTAATGCATAACAGCAATAGTAGTAATAGTAATAATAATTATAGTAATAATAATAATAATAACAATTCTATTAGAACATTGTTTTCCACTGGATCGGTTCTGAAAATGGATTACTTGCAGTCAAACTATCCCATGTCAACAAAATGTATAAAAATAAAACACGGGCTAGTCTTGTAGTTTATCACTCTCAACTGGCAATAAAAAACATCAGCAGTTTGTACTCGGTGATAATCTTGTAGTTACTATTCTCTGTTCAATAAGCAAATAAATTACAGAAGAATAACACTGTGAAATCCCAGTTAGTACGCAGTGCACAAAAGTGGTGATTACAATCCTAGATGTCAATAGTAGAAAATGGAGTTATAGCAATAAAAGGCTGAGGGCTGCATTCCTTCTTTGACAAAGGCAAATTAGGCTTGCACTTGTGGCCTCTGATGGTGACCATATATCCACTTTGATGCACGTGGATGAAACAACACTGGTGCCACAGCAGAATTTGCCTGCAATTACCACCAAGTCCAAAACCTTCTGTTGCAGCATATCTGGTAATACACAGGAGCAAAATATACACAAAAATGCAGCTTTATAACAAATGAAGAAACATGGCATGGAAAACTGAGTTCAGTAATACCAGACTATTACTTCAAAACAACTTAATTCCACTTAGGGCCTAAAAACATGTTGTCTTGTCCATAGTTTCCAGTGTAAATTCACCAATAAAGAATCTTGGTCGACAGTCCCAAATGAGGGTCAGGTATGCTCACTATCAGGCAGCAAAACAAAGATCCAAGCACAGAGCTGGCAGTCTCTATAACAGCTATGGCAGCTATGGAACAAACAGAATACTGGGATGAAAAAAGCCATTTCATTACACGTCTTCTCCAAGCTCCAAAATCCTAAATGAATTCCGCAAGTGGGAAATCCATGTTAATATGCATATCTACATTTTTTCAAGATACCCTAGTTTGCAATCCAAAAACTTTATTTTTTTTTTTGCCCAGTAACTTCTACATCATCTCAAATTGCCAGGTCTACAGACAAGTAACCATCTGTATTCATGAATCTAGGGAGCCTACCTTAGCACACCTCTCATCCCTGAACTTGACTCAAATTTTAGTTCTGTCCTTCTTAATCCCTCCTAAAACTGGTGACTTTTGGAGGAAAACTGGTGAATTACACTTAATAAAGAATGGTAATAATTAAGAGTTTTAAACTTATTTTACTTCAGAAAATGTATATTAATTCATATTCTCTTAATGCCTCAATTTAATAGTACTAAAATGTTAAAAGTGTCCCTGATCTCTTCTGGATTTGTCCCTGATGATTTTTTAATTTGTTTATGATTGGTTGAGAGCTATGCACCTCAGGTCCCTGAAAAACATTGTTAATGCCACCATTGTAATTGAATTAAAGGCAGGACCCGAGGCAGATCTTAGTACAGTTTTAAACACAACTGACTGACCACATGACACCATATCTATGTCGTTACTCATTCCAACTGCAGGATGGCAGTAGAAATGGTTATGAAAACAGACCATTCGAGTGGTCACTTACTAGTGCTCTGGAGACAGAAGGTGTTACCAGGGGTGAGATCTGCTGTGTACAGTCAGAAGAGACCAAAGAACTTCATCCTCATGGAATGAGCAAGATTACACAGATCAAGACCACATGGTAGGATGGGAATAGATGACCAGGGAAAGAAGCACTACAAACACATTACAGAGTAGGAAAGTGTAAGCTGTTACTGCTTCCCTACACATCATAAACCATGAAAGGAAATGATGCATAATATTAAACAAATTAACATTGTGAAGAAGTGTAGCTCAAATATCAGGAAGGTGTAGGTCCATGCGATTCCAGCTGAGACTTTGAGGACACTAAATATGTTCAAGTTCAAAACTAAATGTGAGAAAAACAGGAAAATATGCTATGTGCAAGGGTGATGTACCCCACCATAGTTACTCCTGTGTAAAGTTCTCTCTCAGATAATGCATTAAAGTAAAAAGGGGGTGGTGTCATAGAGCCCCCCCCTCAAATCAGGGGTGCACAGAAGTAACCTCCTGCAAAAATGCCTTAATGATATCACATTTTGCTGTAATTATTTCCCTGTTCCACTTTATTTTTCATAATTGTACAAATTGCAGTTATGGTATTCACAATCTGACAGGGAGCTGGAGCAATGAAATCCACCACTTTATTTCTTTCAGTGTGAGGGCATTTTAGCACCACTAATAACTAGACTACAGTTATGTGCCGAACAAAGCCAACCTGCCCTAATTACCTAATGGTACATCTGGCTAAGTGTTTAATCGGGGATGCAAGGATTATGAACTAACATTTTCCATTATATAAAGTGATATGCCTCATTTATAGAAGTCTAATTAGTTTTTTTTTTTTTTTTTTTTTACCAGTTTTAGTTTGCAAAAAGGTCTGCAGGGTTTAGAGCAGAGCATGACTCACAAACTTTCAACAGATTTCAAGGTATACACGTCATATCAATGACTAGTGTTTATTGAGAATGTTAGGAACCTCTGTGGAAGCTGCCACAGTGATTTAAATGCACTTCTATGTGTAGGTGACCATTTTACTTAGCATCCATGTAGTGAGTAATAATGCCAGCTGTGTGCGCCTCTATTAAACACTGTCTCTACATGTTCAATAAATGCTGTGACCCTATATAAAACATCATATTGTGCTGCTTATTCATGCCTCTCTAACCACCACTTCTTCCCTCCAAACCAATAAACATATGAAACAGTACTAGGCATGACTAGTAATTTTGCAAGTTCAAAGTGCTCTACTCACCAGCTTTGCCATCTTATTTTAGATGTATTTTATTCAAATTTGCGAAACTTCCCCTGAAAGAGAAAACAGTTTTTTCTAATAACTGAAAAAAAAACAGCCAACTGCTATGCTATGGGTGGGCCCACTCCATTTGCCCTCACTACACTGAAGTTCATTAAGTTTCCCCTACCCTACCCAAACTACCACCCTCCCTCACAGTCTACATTTAAATGTTTTCACCTTCACTGACTTTTTATCCAGTCATAGTCCCCTGTAATAAAACTGCCATTAGCCAACTGCATTAGTAATCAACCTGTATGTCATTCCTAAACATATACAAATGTTCTCCCTTATTCAGACTTAATCTCCCAATTAATACAGTATTTACCCACTTCTCTTCACTACATTATTGTCAATTCCCTGCATTCCTCACTACATCATACATTTACTTTAGCCACACCTCACCACATCCATAAATACTCCCTATATACTTCAATTACACCCACTGACTTAAAATCCACTTAATTTCATTTGTTGGGAATACTTACACTCTTACATCCCATGATTCTTTCCCATTCCCTTACCCATCACATATTAATTCAACACGGATATCTGTTGTTTTATTCTATTTCAACCCTGGTGCTAAATAAAAGACGTTTGTGAAATTGCGAACTGAACTTTTCTTCTGAGGTTGGCTTTACCATTGTACCGTTCGTGTTCAGTTTGGATTTTATTCTTGGCTTGCACATATTAATTCAACCTTGCACTTCACCTTGATCCTCCAGCTATCACACTCACTCCACATTTACTCTTCCACTTATTTACAAACCTAACCACTAACTCCCATCACACTTAGATTTCAACACAATTTCTTAATCCCTTTCCCAACAATCTCTTCAATCTTAATCTGATTAGCTAGTTTCACTATATTCTATTGCACCCTAGTACTTTCAACTCATCTCCCAGCTGTAATCCCTGTAAAACCCTAACCTCCTTTTCTTATAACCCCTCTATTAAGATAATCTGTAGTGTTAAGGTAATAAAGTCAGCTACATAAACCACATATCTTCTCTATCATTTTGTACTCAGCTGCTTATTATTCCTATACTTTTACTTCCTGCTCATCCTTTCAGCCACATATTCAATCAAATAATTTTTACCACCCATCCTGTACTTCACAATCTTTACCAATAAACTCAACCAAGAAGTCATCTATAATAACTTCCACCTTATTATCTACCAGTACTGCAGACCTTCTTAAACATGGCATCCACCACAATCCTCTCATCTACAAGATAAATCTGAAAAATGAAGTCAAGATAAATGTTGACTCCAGTCACCACATTTCCCTTATCCTAACCATCGGTGGTGACATTTACCCTAACCCTGGCCCAGGACCTCACCCCTTACACTCTGATCCCTTTACTCAGTCTCCCCTAAGTAACACTACACTGGTTCCACTTCCCTACATACTGTACATATAAATTCTAGAGGCATCTATAGCAAGCTACTAGAATACCCAAGCATGGCCAGCACTCAGCAGACATTACAGTGCTAATGCTAACAGGAACATGGCTGAAAAATAAAACTAAGAGTAATGAACTTCTACCTCCTGATAACAATATACTGAAGGCTGACAGAAAACCCAAAAGGGCTGGTAGAGTTACAATACCATACAAAAATACTCGACATCTCACACAAATCACCTCAATGCCCTCCACAATTAGGCAATGGTGAGGCCTCATGTCTACTGTCAAATCCTTAAACTTCACAGGAGCATATATTCCTATGGGAGACATTACCACACCACAGAAGTGTTTTTTTTCCCTGATGCATCTCATCCAACATCCCTCAAGAAAAATTAATATTAGGTGACTGCAATATTGACTATCTCCCATCTTCTTGGACACCCCATCCCATACTATTAACCCATATGGACTCAAAATTAATCACCACACCCACATACTTCAAGAATAACAGCAGCAAGGGAACCTTAACCAATTGGATCCTTAACTCCATGCCAAATAAAATTTCCACATCGGGTACCCTTACTGACTGCCATTGTGACCATCTTCCTATTTTTATCATAATAAAACAAATATCCTAGAAAAAATGTCAGCATGGTGTGTAAACTCTCAAATTTCCACAAAGACACTTTCATCTACCACATAAAACTTTGGAATAAACTAAAACACTGACCCCTAGATGATACTGCACCTCACTTTAATGCATTTCTGAACATCTTAAATGAACTGGCTCCAAATAGAAAAAAAACAAACATGTCAACGCTAGCCCTGTCCCATGGAGTTCTTACAATACAAAACAAATCAAGAGACCAGCCTGAAAACATGGGTCAAAACAAAACTCTGTCAAATCTCCAAAAATTCACACAACTAATGAATCAAGACAAAGATCAAATTAACCTAGACAAAAACATATTGTACATAAATGCAAAACAAAAGCTACCAGACCCCCAAAATATTTGGGTCTTCTATAAATCAGCTGCCTAAAACTAGTCATAAAATACAGCTCTCCCCTACACTTAAAACTGACAACTCAACCAACATTACTGATGCCTTCAACTCCACATTTTCAATCCAGCACCACCTGACTTAAAAAGTTCTTTCCAAAATAATATCCAAACTTCAACTCAACTTGCCATTCTTTGCCAAAGTCTCCCTTTCCAGCCCGTAACTACTAAACTAAAGCTCGCCTCACCAGTGCAGGACAACCTACCAGGGGAATATCTTAAGATAGCAGCTAAGCCCACAGCTTACCCAATCTTAATTCTAACTGTATGCCAGCTGCCATCCTCTCCACTTTACCTAAAATTCTCAGGAAATGCATACAGACAACTCCTGCATTAAATCACACAAAATACTCTCTTCTCTCTCTCTCTCTACCTGTCTCTCTTACAACATGGCTTCCACTCCCATCACAGCACCTCCATCACCCTTCTCAGCTACACCAACACAGCCAACCCAAAAAGGAATGAAAATAATTTAGTATCAGCTCTTTTTCTTCATCTAGCAAAAGGTTCTGATACAGTCTCTCACTCCATTATCTTACAAAAACTGTGTAACCTAAGACTGAACACATTATCTCTATAATGGTACCACAGCAACCACTAAGATTCCATGCAATGCAGTGAAATGTCTCAATGAACTCTCATCCTCTCTGTATCAACATTCCATTCTGGGAACCATCCAGTTTAACATCTTTACTACTAACCTCAACAAGGGTTTTAGAAGCGACTCCTTTGTACAGTACGCTGAGACCTCTACCATTATTTGCTCAGCAAATGTTCTTCACACTCTGCATAAACTAACCCAGGAATCCTTTACTTCCAATGGGACTTGGTTGGCTATCTCTCAGCTGTTCATCAACCACAACAATCCTTTTCATCTCAAAACATCTGGTAACCAGTATGTCTTTCTTCTTTAGCATGTCTTCAAACAATACCAAAACTGAACTTGTCACACATATATACATATACAAACTTGGGGATACACATAAATGAAGATCGAATATTTGATTACCATATACAACACCTAGGAAAAATAAACAACAGAAGCTAAGCTCTCATTATAAGGTTAAACCTTACGTGTCTGGCAATGCAAGAAAAGATAGTGCCTCTTCTTCTTCTCATGTCTATTATTTCCTATACTTATCACCTACCTTAAGCAACATCCAAGTAAATCATCTAAAAAGGCTTGGGCAACATTACAACAAGGTAGTAAAAGTTGCTGCAAATCACCCTAAAATAATTTATCATTGCACAGCCCTTGGCTTTTTTTAGTGTCTGGACTTGCCCTATTACCTGACAAACTCCTGACTTCATTTTATCTACAACCTTATTTACAAACCAAAAGACTGAGCATCTGCCACCAACCTTATATAGCTATACAATCCATCCAAACCACTGCACACATCTGATGATCTCTTAGTATATAAATCTAAGCCCAATCTAAGCACAGCTGGCAACTCCATTTTCTCTCACCATGTATCCAAAAAGTACAGTTGTGTACACTTACCATAAATGTAGATGTTCAAGTGTATTCACTGTTGCAGTCATCACATTTGTGTTATCTGCCTGCAGGAAGCCCTCAGCCGGCCTGAATACCAGAATCATGGATTCCTGCGTCAGATGCTCTCTCTTCTTCCATGATGTCAGGTCGGCAGGGGTATAAAACATGCAGCCAATGTCATTACATCAGTTTTTCTTGCCCAGGATGTCAGGTGCCCCCAAAATGGGAAGCAATTATATGTTATGGTACCCTCCAACAAAAAGCAAATACACCAGAAAGCTTAAATACACCAAACAAGAAGGAAAGGTAGAGCCAAGAGAAGTCAGGGGGCTGGAAGGAGGGTAACCAGGACTGCAACAGTGAATACACTCGAACATTTACATTTATGGTAAGTGTACACAACTGTACTATGTTCTTTGTGCTTCACTGTTGCAGTCATAACATTTGGGTTGATTCCCAAAGCTAAGGAAGGGAGGAGGAAGTTAGAGAGCATTAGGGCCAGCTATTAAGCCCTGCAAGACTGCAGTGGCAAACCAAGCTCTGGATTTAGAATAAATAGGCATGTGGCAATGCTTGGTGAAGGTATGTACAGAGCTCCAGGCAGCAGCTTCTAGTATGTCCCTGTAGGGACACCTCTGAGAAAGGCTGTAGAGGTAGATGCAGCCCTGGAGAAATGTGATCTTATCTCCTGTGGGGTAGGTTTTCCATGGCGCTTATAGCAAAAATGAATGCAATGGGCTATCCACTTAGCAATGGTTCGCTTTGAAATGGCCTTCCCCTCTGCCCCTGCAGCAAAGCCAACTAACAACTGTTCAGATTTTCTGAGAGGCTTAGTCCTGTCCAAATAAAATCCAAGTTGTCTGTGCACATCCAAAGAGTGCAGTATTCATTCTCCTTTGTTTTGTGGATTTGGGAAAAAGGTAGGTAAATGAATGGACTGATTTAGGGCCATGCTAGACACCACCTTGGGCATAAAGGAAAGATTGGTCCTGAGGGAAACCCTGTCTGCATGGAAGATAATGAAGGGCTCCACTGCCATGAGGGCCTGTAATTCAGACACTCTTCTTGCTGAAGTGATGGCTAGAAGGAAGGCTGTTTTCCAAGAAAGGAATTTCAACTCTGCAGTTGCAGCTGGCTTAAAAGGAGGGAGAGTGAGCTTTTCCAATACAAAGTTAAGGTCCCAGGCTGGAGTAGGAGCTCTCCTGGGGGGGGTCTTAAATTTTTGGCCCCTCTGAGGAATTGCTTTAGCAGGGGGTGAGAGAAGAGGAGTGGGTTCAGTATTATAATGTGCTGAAATGGCAGAGGCATGAATTTTAATTGACGAGAAGGATAGGCCCTCGTGGAGCATTTTTTTTAAGTACGGAAGAATATGAGGTAAGCTGGGCACCGTTGTGCCCATCCCCTGAGTCTGCCTCCAGGAATAGTATCTTTTCCACTTTTCAGCATAGGATTTTCTAGTACTAGGCCTCTTGCCTCCAGAATGACATCTAGAACACGCTTACTGAGGGATGCTATTGGCGAGCTCAAGGAATTAGCCAGGCTGCAAGGTTCAGGGTTTGAAGATGAGGGTGCAGAATCTGGCTCACTTACTGGGACAGCAGGGAAGGAGTCTGAGGCAGGTGCCATGGTTCCAGCAGTGTCATACTGCGCAAGAGGTGGTACCAGTGCTGGTGTGGCCACTCTGGTGCAATCAGTATTGTCTTGTTTGATCTTTAGCAGAACCTTTGAGAGCGGAGGCAGAAAGGGAAAGGCATAAACTGAGAGGCTTCTATGGTAAAGGACAGGGCATCCACTTTCCAAGTTTGACTGTGGGAAGTCCTTGTGCAGAATTTGTCCAATTGGTAGTTCTGAGGGATGGTAATGAGATCTATCTCTGGAGTCTCCCATTTGTTCCTCAAGAGGTTGAATATTTTTGGTTCCAGTTTCCACTCGTGTGGGTCCATGAAATTTCTGCTTATGTCATCTGCCAGTGAATTTAGCTTGCCTGGCAGGAATTGAGCTTGTAGGTGTACTTGGTAACTCAAGGCTGTGTTCCACAGAGCCATGGCTAGTCTGAAGAGAGGGTAAGAGTGGGTTCCCCCCTACTTGTTTATGTACCACATAACTGTGGTGTTGTCTGTCTTTACCAATAATTGTCCTGGAAGAATGCGATCCTTGACGGCTGTCAGGGAATTTTGTACAGCTAACGTTTCTTTTTGGTTGATATGCAGGTGCATCTGCCTTGGGTTCCATTTGCCCTGAATGGACTGCCCTGCCAAGTGAGACCCCCATGCATAGTCTTTATACAAGGAATGATAAGAATCATTGATTTCAGGTCCTGAGAATGTTGACATCACAGACTTTTTAGATACCATTATAGTTTCCTCATATGCAGTGTTGCACATGGAATTAGTAGAATGCAAGAGGCCATGAACCCCAAGGCTTGCAGAATTTTCCTTTCAGATAGCTGGGTCTTTGTGGCCAGTAGTTTGAAGTAGGTTGTCAAACAAATTTATTTCTCTGGAGTGAGGAAAGCCATCTGGGAAGTTGTCTTCAAGCTTGCTACCAGGAATACAATTTGTTGGCAGGGTACTAGGTGAGATTTCTTTTCATTTATGGTGTACCCAGTGAGTTTAGAAGTTTCTTTATGAATGCCAGATGTTTTAATAGCAATTCCTGGCTTTCTGCCTGAATCAGACAATCATCCAAGTATGGGTATATTTGAATATTTCTCTGCCTGCAAAATGCAATGGCTGGAGCTAGACACTATGTGAATACCCCGGGAGCAGTAGATAAGCCAAAGGGAAGTGCATGGAGCCTGCCCTGTAGCATAGGTATTTCCTGCAAGATTCCCTTATTGGAATGTGCAGGCACGCTTCCTTTAAATCTAAAGTTGCCAACCAGGCATCTTTGCTTAGCACAGGAAGCAGCTGTTGAAGTGTTTGCATCATGAATTTTGGGATTACCAAAAAAGTGTTTAGAATAGAGAGGTCCAGGATAGGACGCCAGGAGCTGTCTTTTCTGGGTACCAGAAAAAGTCTTGAATAAAAACTTTGTCCCTTTTCTTCTGATGGGACAGGTTGAATAGCCCTGATACTTAGAAGAGAAAGAACCTGCTGTTGAGCCTCTGCCCATTGATTTGGGGGTAGGTCTGGCCAACTGTTTGGGGTTGGTAGGGTGTGGAAGTGGAATCTGTATCCTTGAGAAACTATATTCAAAACCCTGGGTAATGAGTTCCCACTTTTTTGCATGTAGGGCAAGCTTTCCTAATAAGGGAGCAGGCAGCTGAGCAGGGCTTGGAAGGTTTAAGGTTAAGTCATTGTGCCATTTTCCTGTAGGGAGTGTCTTACTACTCCCTGCTTTGGAAGTGGGAGCCCCCCACTGCTTAGGCCTGTGCATAGTCTGAGACTGTAACCTAGGTGGTCTGCTGTTCCTGGGTTTGGACTGAGAAGGCCTGGAAGAGGCTGGAAAGGACCAATTCTTTGAAGGCCAATGTCTACACAACCTGGGAGGCTGTACTTGCAGGAAATCTTTAACAGTTTGCATAGATTTAGCTTTTTCCTCCATCTTTTTGAGGACGACTTCTACTTTGTAGCCAAACAGGCAGTCTTGGTTTAAGGGAGCATCCAGTAATTTAGCTTTAACATAATCTGGCAAGTTTTTTTCCTTAAGCCAAGCATGCCTTCTATGTACACACCCAGTGACAGCAGCCCTGCAAGATGCTTCTAAAGAGTCAAAATCGCATTGCAAGTTATGTTTACCAACTTGTTCTGCAGAATGCATTAAATCCTGTAATTCTTTGTGTTCAGTACAGTCAGGAATCAACATCATCTTCTGTTTAAGTAGTCCCATAATGTGCTGCTGGTACTTTAACATATGAAACTGGCAATTTAAAGCCCTAATGGCCAAAGCAGCAGAAGTATATACCTTCTTACCCCATCTGTCCAAGTCTCTAGAATCTCTATCAGAAGGGGTAGGGATTTGGCAGCAGTAGCCTTAATGCCCTTTGGTCCTTGGGAAATGGTCTCTGGATCCGCAGCAGGATTCTTGAAGAGGAACTTGTGAGAGTCAGGTGCTCTGCAATACTGTCAGGTTTTCTGGGAGCTGGAGGTAAAGTGTCTGGGGAAAGGCTAGATTCCAAGAAAGCATCGTCTACAATGTCCAGAACAGGAGGGATAGCTAAAGGCCTGTGTTGAGGGAGGAGTAAGAATGCCCTAAGCCACTTTTTGGAGTCAGAGTAATCCTGGCTTTATCAGCGGAAGTGCTCCCTAAGAGTGTGCAAGGTTTCACTAAAAGAAAAATCCTCTGGAGGGGAAGCAGAGGGAATGGAATCCTCTGCATCAGAATCCACATAGGTAGATAAGGGCAAATCCTGGTAATCAGAAGAAACAGAAATATCAGATTCAGAATCAGAAGGAAAATCAGTTGTAAGTCTCTTAGAGGGGAAAGGCTGGCTTCCCCTAATTAAGGTAATAAGGTCTTCAGCCATTCTAAGCATTTGTTTTTAGGCCTATGGGCCTGAGCATGCGGTTTGGATGTCATTTTCTAGGCGTGGTAAATTTTAGGCCTGGATGAAGAAGATGGAGTTGGTTTAAAATGCAAGTCTGTAGGCCTGAATACACCCTCAGAATCTGGTGCCTGCACAGCAGCTCCGGACACATCCAAGGTAGAGACATCCGCAGGTTTCATAGTCGAAGAAGCATCTTGTGGCAGACTCTGAATGGGTCTCAGTAGAGGCCTGCAAATCTGAAGTAGCGGGCATCAGGGGCTGCAAAAGCGCCTCACTGAGTACCGGCAAACTGGCAACTAGCTTAACGGAAGCATCATCGGCAGTTTTGGACCTATGCGGTCTGTCTCTGTCTTTATCCTTACATTTTTTTTCGGAATATCGGTAGTTGGATGGCTTACCAAAGCCATTTCTGGATAGTTATACCGAGTACCAAAATAATTTGCTGCAAATATAGACCGACGACGAATAGTTCAGGGACTGAACAAGGCACAAAACCAACAGCGAGGAATGTTGTGGTCTGAGCCTAAGCAAGGAATGCAGTACGAATTAAAATCTTTATGAGGTATTCGCTTTCCACGGGTAATACAATTGTTAACTTTTACTGGCATCGGTTAAGAGCAAGAAAAAGGATCCCCAACAGGGTACTCAGCTTTTTTGAAGACTTCAGTTCTGAAACTCGAAAACAAAAATTTCAGGAGTCAGACGACAGCCACTTGTGAACTGCTTCTGCTTTGGGCACCGCACGGCAAGAAAGACTGATGTAATGGTGTCGGCTGCATGTTTTATACCCCTGATGACCTAACGTCATGGAAGAAGAGACAGCATCTGATGCAGGAATCCAAGACTCGGGTATTCAGGCCGGCTGAGGACTACCTGCAGGCAGATAACCCAAATGTGATGACTGCAACAGTGAAACACAAAGAACATCCTTGAATTCCATTCCTTGGACTGTAAAGCAAGAACACCCATTAAAGTCCTTTAAAATACAACCAACGTCTCAGTTACGCAACCCCTGGCTTAGCAAAGGCACAACACCTGGTTAGTGTCTATATCTTTTTTCCCTAATCTTTCCCTCAGCCCCCCTACATTTCATCCTGCTGTCCTTTCTATATTTACTGAACTCTCTTCTTCACCATGCTCTTGCCTATTCCTTTCATGTCCTCCTTTGATTTAATTCTACAATCCAAGCTATATTTTAATCATTAATAGCACTCAGCAAATGGAAATAATTAGATTAGGAGAAACTAACTTCCTATATTCTCAACAGCACCCTGCTCCTATGTTTACTGCTTATTGAATTTGATATGTTGTCTTCATTCACTATGGACAATTGCTGAAAGTGGCATTGTGCATTATTGCAATTTTTTATATGGACATGTATTTATGACTGGGACCAATGGTCAGACAGATTTTTCAGGTAAACAAAAGCAATATATACATAAATAAATAAATAAACAAATAAATTAAAACCTAATAGTCAAGTAGAATTATTAATAGCTCTATCTAATCAAACATACTTTATAGTACTACAGAAAAGGAAACAGCACATTAGGAGTACTGTGAAAGTACATGTTTAGTCAGTGTCAGTTCATATCTGGCCACATTAGAGGAAATAACTTAATTTTCAGCAAATGCTGATATCATCAGGCAGGAGACGTACATCTAATTGCCTGCCCTTGAAGTTTTTTCTACAAAAAAATTATGTTATTTGATAAAGTGAATCATTGTTTTATATAAAATAGGACATCACTAATGATTTTGACAGATGAGAGCAGGAGACAGCACATAGTCCTGTTCTGAGCTAATGTCTTAATTTTATTGTATTTACTGGAAAGACTGCAGCAAAGATGGGTGCAGAACCCTTAACACAAACTTAAAAACTGTGTTTTTCTGAGAAAATGCATTGAAAACCTATCATGTGTATGGCACCAGACCTTTAAATATTTAATGCAGTAACAAGCAAATTCTGTTTTCATTTGTGTGCCATGTTAACCAAAATGTCACTGCTGCGACAAACTGAATAGAATTAAACTCTCATTCTTTTTGTGATGTGTCTCATATATCTATTTATACACACACACACACATATATATATATATATATATATATATATATACACACACACACACACACACATATATATATATATATATATATATATATACACACACACACACACACACACACACACACACACGGAGAGAGGAAAATATACACATAAATATATATCTGCACAGACATGCACAAAATGCAGAAACTCATTTACAGAACCTTATGCCAAAATAAATTAGGAAGAATAATTTCTGTGTACATAAAAATAGTCTTTTTATTGACGTCTATTCTGTTTGATGTATTCATAACAAAATTATAAAGGCCATATATATATGGGGTCTACTGCTTTACATCGAAAATACACTTCTTTGAAATAGAGCAGTAGACCCTACACTTCAGCGAAAGTCCACTAAAACGAAAGTGCACTTTTGCTGAAGTCTAGTTCCCCGGGCTACACAAAAAAAAAAACACTAAAACATGTTTTTGCAGGAGAGGCAAGCCCCCCTGCACCCCCCACACCCGCCCTACTTAAATATACCAACTCCAAGATCGCACTACAGCAGTGAAAAGGAAATATACCCATTCCACACTGTAGTATGACTGCCGAAGTCAATGTTCGAAGTTTCACTACTTCGAACAAGTGGACTCGGTGAGGTGGGGTTCTAAGTAGTGAAACTTCGAACATATTGACGTAACCCATAGATATATATATATACACACATATATATATTTTTTTTTTGCAGGATGTCCTGTACTCCCTACAAAGCCCTTGTGGGTGGAGGCTTTACCCCTACAACCAATATTTCCATGTATATACCACCTCTAATGTTGCTACACCTGGCAGAGAAGGGGCAGAAAATATTTCTCAAAATTACAGTTATCTGATATTCTGTTTTTCCTAGAGATTAAAAGAGACAGCCCAGTAATGTACAACTTTCTAGACTACCTTTCACTCAGATAACTCCCAAATTACCAGCAGATGATTTCATGCCTTCCGCCCTATGCATTCAACACTCCTCTTCTGACTTAAAATGACTGCACATGGTCTTGTCAAAGTGACTTACTAATAGCTGGACAAAAAACAGAAGTTATATTCTCTGTAAATGCATCACAAAATACAATATATTCCCACTCATTACTGTGTCAAAGAACCAAATTCTGATCATCTCTTTCAACAAGTATAAAAGTAAAGGTCTCAAATTGTGGATACAAATGTAGGCCAATTTTGCACTTAAATAATACGCACAATAAGATTGTTATTACTTGTGGATTAAGACATTAAAAACAGGGTTATTAATTTTGTATTCACCTGAAAACCTAGTATAAAGTTCACTGAAAAGCAAAGGACCTTTGAACACAGTTGTGGTATTGAAATATCCACTGAAAATCGTATGCAAATTAGTACTAAGGAAGCACATCCAGTCACAAAGCTTCAATTACAGCCAATTAAAAGGTTAATAGGAAATCCAGTCACAGCAACTGCCCCTCCCATACTTCTTTGTTAAAGCTAAGATGAAAGGAAAATGCCTTAGCCAATACTACTATAAGTTTTTCTTGATCTGATGGTGTCTATAATATGAAAGCATTAATATAAATAAAACTATAAACTATTCAACTATAGACTGGGAAACCTACATTACTACTACAGCAGAAGCACAGAGATTCCTGGACTTTGTCAATACAAACGCCCTGGACCAATTAGTCAGAGTACTCAAAAGGGAGAACATCTTCGATCATGTCCTTACTAATATGGGAGCATCTTATACCATCTCTTATTAGATCTGACCATAAAGCAGTCTTCTTTGAAATAAAACTGAAACCAGAGATCCCATCTACCCAAGATACCTTTACAAATTTCTTTAATATACAATACCTACTCCTAAGTGGTAAGGCGGCAAGCTTCAAATCGCTGCCAAACCCAGTTACCTCCATTAGATATGCAGAAATGTACACAACTACACTACACCAGCATGTATACAGCTGCAGAGAAATAAGGCCCCATGGTGGAATCATAACATCAACAAGCTTTAAAATAAAAGATCATTCTCTCTCTCTCTCTATATATATATATATATATATATATATATATATATATATATATATATATATTCTATATATTCTACATATCCCACCCACCCCCAGTGCTCTTACACTTGTACCTCCCTAACCACACCCCCTCCCTAAGTCATCCTATCCATTGTAACTGTTAATTGATACAACTCCACCTCATCCCTCCTAACTTACTTTATCTGTTACCTCTCTCCTAACACCCTCCTCTTACATATACAGGTGGCTACTTCACTCAGGAAAACTTTACCTTCCCTATATTTCAACTTGTTTTTACTTATTAACTCTATCTCCTTAGAGCTTTATAACTTTTCTTAACAATATGTCTCCCATAACTAAAACTACCCTAACCAAACTAATACTCGTACACATATTTGTTCTAGGCTTAACCATGATCTATCTCCTTACTTCCTATGAAAAAGCTAATTATTACCACTTTAGTTACTGTCGCAAACAAACAGCCATACAATATCCTATCCAAACACATACTCATTTAAACATTACATGTACCCCCAACTACCTACTAGCCAAATACCATCGACTTACACACGTTAACTTCAACAATCCAAATATAAGGAGACTAAAATATCTAACCAGCTTCTCGTGCAAACCATCATTAGAACTAAAAACTCCAACCCTTAGCGATGGTGACATCCACTCTAACCCAGGACCAACTAATGACTCCACTGACATGACTTATAATATCACAAGCTCTACCCTCCCAACACTAACCACTGTTTCCATTGCCTTACTTTTAGGACTTCTCAATATCCGAAGTATTAACAACAAGATTGCCCATCTCCATGCCTTCCTTGATACTCACTCCTTTGACATCTTCTGTCTTACTGAAACTTGGCTGAAACCTGGTACTAAAGACAATGCAATACTTCCCCCTGGCTATGACATATTGAGAATGGACCGCATACATAGCAATGGTGTCGGAGTAGCGCTTCTGTTTAAAAATGGATTAAAAATCGCCTCTGTACCTTATAACCCACTAAAAGATACTAAGGCTAAAATCCTTATTGCTAAACTACAACTAAATCCTAATAAATCAATCTATATCATCTGTATCTACCTACCTCCTGGCAATAATAATACCGCAATTGGGAATATCCTAAGTTGGTTATCTTCTACCTACCCACAAGAAACAATAATTTTAAGAGACTTTAATTGTGACTGGTCTTCTGTCAATACAAATAATCCTTCCTCACATATTAATCTTCATGGCTTTACTCAGACAATTAATACTCCCACAAGAATCAAAAAACCTAACAACAAAGAAAGCATCTTAGATTGGATTCTTACTAACAAACAGCAACAAATGTATACAGTAGGAACTTTGCCTGATGATGTAAGTGATCACACCTTAACTTACATTATAAGACAAAAAAGTGACATTAATTACACCCCTACCTATAGGATCTCACGTAGCAATAAACATTTTAACCCATTATTACTCCAAGATGAACTAAGGGCCTGTAACTGGAATTTACTAAAAATCCTAACCCTTGAAGAAGCTATCAAATATATTCAATACCAAATTCCTAACAATCCTTGACCAACATGCCCCAAAACAATCTGTCAGAGTTAAATCTAAACCTGCCCCCTGGCTGTCCAAAGAGACAAGACAAAAAATACTACTTAGGAATACATTTTGGGCTAAGTGGAGAACTACCAAAACTACCTCAGACTAACAAGCCTTTAGGCAATTAAGAAATAGTACTAAAAAGCCATTTTTATAGATAAAAAGATCTACTACTGTAAACTACAGCAAACTCACCATGACAACCCCAAAAGGTTCTGGTCAACCTTAAATTCACTCCTACACCCAGGCCACTCTAGTACACCTTCCCCTTTAGGGGCTGAAAGAATACCTCACATCAAACTGCTAATGCCTTTAATTCCTTTTTCACTGACACCATCAATTCACTAGCTAGTCACCTCACAATAGACAAATCTAGCCTCCCCACCTGCATATCTGCTAATCTCCCTGCATTCCAGCTACAACTCATCTCTACCAGCTCTATCCTAAAACTCATCCAAAAACTTAAACCTTGTACCCCATCTGCTGATCAGTTACCATCTGAATACCTTCAAAAAGCAGCTGAAGCAGTTGCCTATCCCATATCCATCCTTATAAACAGAACCATCAATGAAGGAACCATCCCTGCTATCTGGAAAATCTCCCAAATAATCCCTTTACATAAAGGAGGTAATTCCAAAGAGTATTCTAACTACAGGCCTATAGCACTCTTATCTCCCATAGCAAACATTATGGAGATATGTATTCACCATCAGCTAATGCACCACTTAACTCAATATAACTTACTAGCTAACTGCCAACATGGTTTTAGGCCATTTCATAGCACAACCACAGCTCTCCTATCTTTTAAAGAGTGTATCAATAGAAACCGCAATAACAGTATCCTCACATCAGCACTCTTTATAGACCTGTCAAAAGCCTTTGACATGGTAAACCACAACTTGCTCATAAAAACCCTTGCATCTTTTTCTCTAGACACCAAAGCTGTTCAATGGTTCACTTCCTACATTAGTAACAGGCAGTTCTCTGGGAAAACACACTTTCATCCCTTCTGCCAGTCTCTCTTGGGGTCCCACAGGGATCCATTCTAGGATCTCTCCTTCTCCCTATTCATAAATAACTTTGCATGTAGATATACCTCAAGCTACATGTATTCAATATTCAGATGATTCTACACACATATGCTGTGCTAACACCTCCTCTGAACTACAAACTCTAATACAGAATGTATTTAGCACAGTTGAGGTATGGTTCTTGAAACATTGCCTCCTTTTGAATGCCAAAAAAAACAAACTCCTGCTCTTCAGGCCTAATAATAAGTCCCCCCACATAGACTTCTCTATTAAATCCAACAATGGCACATATATATCCCCTGACTCTACTACTAAGCTGTTATTATTATAATTGACAACAACCTCACTTTTGATAATCACATTAACAACACTATTAAAACCATAAACAGAAAACTCGGCTCCTTCTATAGCATTAAAACCTTTTTAACTCCAAAGGCCAAAATTACACTCGCTCACTCTCATCTTATTTCCACTCTCCTTTATGCTTCACCCATATACACCAACCTAAAAAAAAATAATCTCACTAAACTAGCAAATGCATACAATAGCATTGCTAGATTTGCTACTGGAAACCCATTTAGAACTCATCACTGTCAGAATCTACAACAACTAAACTGGCTAGAACTTAAAAACACGCTGATACTTTCCCAACTTACCTTTGTACATAGGATATTTTACCAACCAAAAAATACCCCTATACTTTCTGACCTTATTTCTCCCTATTCTAATCTAAATTCACTACGCTCGTCGAACAAACTTCTTGTCAGGTTAACTAAGTCTAACAACATTGCTGGTGACTCCCTATTCTCCAATACCATAGGTAAATACTGGAATCTTCTACCTACTTCTTTAACTTCTATTCCTTCACCCTTCCTCTTTAAACAAAAGCTCAAACAACATCTTAAAACACTCTGGTTATGCCCATGCATCAATCCTGACTAATCTTAAGATTCTACTAATTACTCTTTTTTACTACCTTCTTTTACCTCTCTCTACTCACTCCCCTTGAGAAGCTAATCTCTAAAACACCTTTGTTAATTTTAATTTACTGAATCAATTATAAATAGAACTCCCCTATCTTGTACTGTGAAACAGAATTAGAGTTAATGTCCTTTCTAGTATATATTCTCAATTAGTATAATCTAGAGTGAACCATGTTTTCTGTTTGTATTTTACTAACTACTTACTTTCTTTATGTAAATAATTTGTTTTGTATTAACTTCAATGTGGAGCTTTTCTCCCCAGGCCTCTGCTGAAAATGGAAATGTATCCAGTTGGACTAGCCCGGTAAACAATTGTAAAATAAAAATAAAAATATCATTATATACTGCACAACTTATAAACAAAGGTAAATATCATTATATACTGCACAACTTATAAACAAAGGTAAATATCATTATATACTGCACAACTTATAAACAAAGGTAAATATCATTATATACTGCACGACTTATAAACAAAGGTAAATATCATTATATACTGCACGACTTATAAACAAAGGTAAATATCATTATATACTGCACAACTTATAAACAAAGGTAAATATCATTATATACTGCACAACTTATAAACAAAGGTAAATATCGTTATATACTGCATGACTTATAAACAAAGGTAAATATCATTATATACTGCACGACTTATAAACAAAGGTAAATATCATTATATACTGCACAACTTATAAACAAAGGTAAATATCGTTATATACTGCACAACTTATAAACAAAGGTAAATATCATTATATACTGCACGACTTATAAACAAAGGTAAATATCATTATATACTGCACAACTTATAAACAAAGGTAAATATCATTATATACTGCACAACTTATAAACAAAGGTAAATATCATTATATACTGCACAACTTATAAACAAAGGTATGGCATCTAAGTCCAAGGAAGTCATTGTTCCACTGTATTCGACATTCATCAGACCTATCATTGAATACAATGCCCCCTTTGGTATGCAACTAACCAGGCACATCCAAAAATCGGAATGTCACCACAGGTTCCTCACTAAAAGACTAAAGGGCGCAAGTTAAATGTCCTATGCAGACCACCTCAAGGCCCTATCCCTACATTCTGTCTCCTACAGGCTTTTGAGGGGAGATCTAAGCCTGGCATACAGGGCATTGTCAGACTCCACTCTGATGGACTTCCAGCATATCTACAAAACAAACAGCACCAGAATTACCGATTCTAAAGACTTAAACCTTGCCTGTGATATAAATAGGTCCCGCTGGAGAGACAAGTATGTATCCCTGAGACTACTGCGTCTATGGGACAGGTTCTTCATCAATGTGAAGCACAGTTCCTCCCTAACCTAATTCAAGTGCAACTTGGACAACTGGATGGGAAACCAGAAATTCATCACTGGTTTGGCACCTGTGTCTCTAATGGACACAGGCAAACTGTAAATGGTTCATCTCCCAAACACCTGTATACACTTATCAAGGGTATAAGAACTTGTCAGAGATTTGTGACACATGGCTAGGCTTAAAAAGGCCCTTGTGGTCTTTAGCCTAGTAAACACCTATGAACTTATAAAAATAATTTTCAAAAAAAGTAAGAGTAATTCCCAGGATATTAGAGCCTTATCACTGACATAAACAAACAACTCAGGAGCTTAATAAAATCCACCAAAGCTAAGTGAGGCTAAAATAACTACCCAAGCCAAAGACAATCACAAAGCATTTTTAGTTACATTCTAATCTCAAAAGAACAATGCTACAATGTTCTGAGCTGACTATGAATGATGTTACCTACAATGGGGTTGAAGATGCAGTGAACCTCCTGGCAATAAATTTAGCTCTAGCTTTACCTCTCTCCCTGCTGTTTTTCCCTCAGGATATTACTGAAACTGACTCTCTGCCCACTAAAAGTGCTATCAAAACCTAAAAATACTGCATCAATGAGTTCTGGATCCATCTTAAATAACATGATGCACAATTTGGCCACAGCCTAACAACACTGTTCAATGACTACCTCTATACAGGTTTTGTACCAAGTGAATGGACAACAGTTAGACATTTCCCTGTATAAGGGAGGACCTTCCACAGAACAAAGCAATTACAGACTTATAAGTCTGACCAGTCTCATATGAAAAGCCAAGGAAAGATTTATTATGGAACTAATCAATCAAGACATAGGGAACCTCCATGCACTAGACCCATCTCAGTTTGGATTTGTCAAGAGCAGGCCATGCTTTCTCAACGTGGTGGATTTTTTTTTAAAAGGTCATCAAAGCAATGGATGAAGGCAAAGCAGTACACACTGTATACCTCATTCTGGACAAAACTTTTATAGAATTCCCCACTCAGGCAGAGTAGAAAAGCTTAATGAACTGGAAACAAAGCTCTATTTCACCTGCTGGATTGCCAAATGGCTCACAGACAGAATACAGGAAATCAAAATAGGGGACGTTAGCTCACCCACTGAATTTCCTATTAGCTCACAGATAGGAGGCAAACAATCAAAAATACTGGAACTAACCTCCACAAAGTGACCAGTCACCAGTGGAGTCTCCTATGGTTTTGAGCTTAGACCTCTCCTGTGTGGCACCTATTTTTCTGAAGTAAAATCCTATACCAAAGGGCTCTGGCCGACTAAGTTTGCAGAAGACAGTCACTGAATCCCCAAATGGACTTATCAATCCTGCAGTAAGACTTCTCCAAAATAAGTAACCATTGCCAAAATTATGGACTGAAACAAAATGGCAAAAAAAAAAAAAAAAGCATTATTGCATCTTTTGGAAAGTCATCTATCCAGAAGGAACTACCACATTAACAATATGCCTTTTGTCTGGTATTTGGGAGCTTAATTGGACAATGACCTAACTTTTGAACAACATGCGCTCATTAGCTCATTGCCATAAAACAAGTCTTCTATAATGCACAGCTTATGAACAAAAGGATTGTATCTAGACCAAGTGATGTCAGTGACCACCTTTACTCAGCCCTCATTAGGCCCCTTTTGTCATGCATCTATCCAGACACATGCAACAATTGGAACAGCCAGAGCTACTTTACTAAAAGGATACAAGACCTAGACAAGATGTCTTCTTACATGGGAAGGCCTTGTCACTATACTCAAGATCCTACATGCTGTTAAGCAGTGCCCTGTGTTTAACCTTACAAGGCATCATACTGCTGGATGTACTGCACATAGGCAAGTAAAAATGTTGGTACAGGTATCTACACCTCTTCTGCAACATCAACAGAACAGTTTGGAGGAACAGGTATATCTCACAGAGGATACCGCTGTTCTGGAACAGTCTCACCAGCCACATAAAATAAAGTCTGTACCCGTCCATATTTAATCACAACTTGGATCTATGAATGGGAAACAGAAAATTTACCCCATTTCTGGCCCCTGTGGTAATGATGACAAAGGCAGCTCCTAAATGCTTTACACCATGTGTGGGTCCCCTCAAATTTTCTATGATACGATCCCAGTTATTCTCATTAGTGATAATGCATAATTATTGACCGTGGAATGGGTAATGCTAACCAAATTTGATAGGTTAATTTAAGCATAAAAACGGAAATTGGAAAGGCTTGAAATGGCCCTCAAGGGCAGCTAGCATATCACTTACCTACAAACCTAAAAATGAATACTAACTCAAGGCATTTTATGTAAATGATTTGAAGAGATTTAACATGAAAACTTTGGACCTTCCGAGCAGAAGTTAAGGTTCAGTCTCCCTCCTGAACCTCTCGAATTGTGCCCTTTAGCAATTTTTCAACAAGTATAACAGTACAAATTACCAAAGTATTGCTAGTCGATGTTAGAATTAAATCTTTTTGCAAACTGGATGAGGAGTGTGGTGAAGAGAGAGGTGGCAAAGACTAAGGATAAGGCATATGGTGAGATGTATGAAAGGTTGAACACTGAGGAGGGAGAAAAGGACCTGTACTGATTGGCTCGACATAGGGACCGAGCTGAGAAAGATGTGCAGCAGGTAAAGGTGATAAAGGATAACAAAGGAAATGTACTCATAAGTGATAAGTGTGTGTTGAGCAGATGGAAAGAGTACTCTGAGGGGCTGATGAATGAAGAGAATGAGAGAGAGTGAAGGTTGGATGATGTGGGGATAGTGAATCAGGAAGTGCAACAGATGAGCAAGGAGGAAGGACAGATATGAAGAGGATGAAGAATGGAAAGGCTATTGGTCCAGATGACACTTTATGGAAGCATGGAGGTATTTAGGAGAGATGGCAGTGGGTTTTTTAACCAGATTGTTTAATGAAATCTTGGAGAGTGAGAGGATGCCTGAGGAGTGGAGAAGAAGTGCATTGGTACAAATTTTTAAAAACAAGGGTGATTTGCAGAACTGTAGCAACTACAGAGTGATAAAATTGATCAATGACAGCATGAAGTTATGGGAAAGAGTAGTGGTAGCCAGGTTAAGAAGGGAGGTGGTGTGATTAGTGAGCAGCAATACGGTTTCATGCTGAGGAGGAGCACTACAGATGTGATGTTTGCTCTGAGGGTGTTGACAGAAATGTACAGAGGAGGTCAGAAGGAGCTGCATTGTGTTTTTGTGGACTTAGAGAAAGCATATAACAGGGTCCCAAGACAGGAGTTGTGGTATTGTATGAGGAATTCGGGAGTGGCAGAGATGTACGCAAGAGTGGTACAGGATATGTACAAGGGCAATGTGACAGTGGAGAGGTCATAGGTAAGAGTGACAGATGTGTTCAACGTGGAGGTGGGATTACATTAAGGATCAGCTTTGAGCCCTTTCTTGTTTGCAGTGGTAATGGACAGGTTGACAGACAAGATCAGACAGGAGTTCCCATGGACTATGATGTTTGCAGATAGCAGTGTGATTTGTAGCGACAGTACAGAACAGGTAGAGGAGACCCTGGATAGGTGGAAATATGCCCTATAGAGGTGAGGAATGAAGGTCAGCAGGACTGAGGCAGAATATATGTGAGTGAATGAGATGAAGGACAGAGGAATGGTGAAGATGCAGGGAGTAGAGCTGGTGAAGGTGGATGAGTTTAAATACTTGGGATCAACAGTTCAGAGTAATGGTGAATGTGGAAGAGAAGAGAAGAAGAGAGTGCAGGCAGGGTGGAGAAGAGTGTCTGGAGTGATTTGTGACAGACCGGTACCAGTAAGAATGAAATAGAAGGTCTACAAGATGGTAGTGAGACCAGCTATGATATAAGTTGGAGATGGAAGCACTGATGAAAAGACAACAGTCAGAGCTGGAGGTGGCAGAGTTAAAGATGTAAGATTTGCACTGGGTGCGATGAGTTTGGACAGGATTAGAAATGAGTATATTAGAGGGTCGGGTGAGGTTGGACAGTTTGGAGACAAAGTCAGAGAGGCAAGATTGCATTGGTTTGGACATGTGCTGAGGAAGGATGTTGGGTATATTGGGGATGCTAAGGATGGAAGAGGAAGGCCTAAGAAAAGGTTTATGGATCTGGTGAGAGAGGAAATGCAAGTTGTTGGTGTGACACAGCAAGAAGCAGAGGACAGGAAGAAATGGTGACCACAAACGGAAGCAGCCAAAAGAAGAGCAGCAAAGGCTACTGCAGCAGTGATCAATATAATGAACATCAGAGGATTCATAGGGGTCTGGATAGGGCCTGTATGCAAGAAGAATTATCTCATATCACAGCATTCATCTCTCAAAAGGCAGACTTAAAGGAGATGCGGCAAAACACCATGGAGCTTTGGTAACACAGACACTACGTCAAAGTAAAAGACTTTTGGTACAATGATTCTTGCTGATCCAGAACAAAGAGATGTATTTGGGACTATCAGCACCTGTAATTATTCATTCATCAGCACCTAACTTTAGCATAGTCATCTGTGCTACCACATATAACTTTGCTTTATGGTGAAGTCTGCATTATTGTTCTGTTCAGACAATAAACTTACTATATTTTCTACTCAACTGTTAAGTGCCTGCTGGCATATATCTATATCTATATATACCTCTCTCTCTCCATATATATATATATATATATATATATACACACATATATATATATATATATATATATATATATATATATATATATATATATATTTATCTACAAAACAACCAGAGGAGAAGCTGTGGATAGAAATTAATAGAGTTGAAGTATTTTATCTGGGAGGGGGAAGAGGACAAGAGTCAAGTGGGATAAGCTGATCTTTTGAATAGTACAAGGTGGTTTGGAATTACCTGATTTGTAGGGGTATTTCAGAGCTACACAAGTAAGGGTCCTATACACAACACAAGCAGAAAGCTATAAAATAAAAAAAGTGGAAAGGGATGACAGTGAAACAGGGGAGGAAGCTCCAGAAACAAGGAGAGAATGGGATTTTGGATGCAGATCCTTAGGGAGAAAACAATAATGCTAGAGAATATTATTTATTTATTTTATTTATTTTATTTTACATTTGTTGAACAGGCTAGTCTAACTGGATACATGTCCATTTTCAGTAGAGGCCCGGGGAGAAAAGCTCCGAGCAGCAACAATGACAAGGAAATACAATAAAGTATAATTAAAATAAAATTTGTTACA